>NC_143078.1:18903382-19220588 GCF_052426305.1 Pelodiscus sinensis | reverse complement strand
CCCCTCTCAACCAGGCCCCACCCGTCCCGCTTCCCCTCCCAGCCTGGCCCCGCCTGCCCAGCTTCTCCTCCCAAGCCAGGCCCCGCCCGCCCAGCTTCCCTCCCAGCTTGGCCCCGCCCGCCAACCTTCCCCTCCCGAGTCCGGACCCGCCCGCCCAGCTTCCCCTCCCAGCTTGGCCCCGCCCGCCTAGCTTCCCCGCCCAGCCAGCCCCCGCCCGCCCACCTTCCCCTCCCGAGTCCGGACCCGCCCGCCCAGCTTCCCCTCCCAGCCTGGCCCCGCCCGCCCCGCTTCTCCTCCCAGTCTGGCCCCGCCCGCTCACCTTCCCCTCCCAGCTTGGCCCCGCCCGCCCCGTTCCGCTCGCGAGCCAGGCCCCGCCCGCCCAGCTTCCCCTCCCAGCCTGGCCCCGCCCGCCCCGCTTCCCCTCCCAGCCTTGCCCCGCCCGACCACCTTCCCCTCCCAGCTTGGCCCCGCCCGCCCAGCTTCCCCTCCCGAGCCAGTCCCCGCCCGCCCACTTTCTCTTCCCGAGCCCGGCCCCGCCTTCCCAGCTTCCACTCCCGAACCCGGCCGCGCCCACCCAGCTTCTCCTCCCAGCCTGGACCCGCCCGCCCACCTTCCCCTCCCAACCTGGCCCCGCCTCCCCAGCTTCTCCTCCCGAGCCAGGCCCCGCCCGCCCAGCTTCCCCTCCCGAGCCAGGCCCCGCCCGCCCGGCTTCCCCTCCCGAGGCAGGCTCCGCCCGCCCACCTTCCCCTCCCAGCTTTGCCCGGACCGCCCAGCTTCTCCTCCCAAACCAGGCCCCGCCCGCCCAGGTTCCCCTACCGAGCCAGTCCCCGCCCGCCCAGCTTTCCCTCCCAGCCTGGCCCCGCCCGCCCAGCTTCCCCTTCCAGCCAGGCCCCGACCGCTCAACTTCCCCTCCCAGTTTGGCCCCGGCCGCCCATCTTCCCCTCCCGAGCCTGGCCCCGCCCTCCCAGCTTCCCCTCCCAGCCTGGCTCCGCCCGCCCAGCTTCTCGTCCCAGCCTGGCCCGGCCCGCTCACCTTCCCCTCCCAGCTTGGTCCCGCCCGCCACGTTCCCCTCCCGAGCCAGGCCGCGCCCGCCCACCTTCCCCTCCCAGCTTGGCCCGGACCGCCCAGCTTCCCCTCCCAGCCTGGCCCCGCCCGGCCAGCTTCTCCTCCCAGCCTGTCCGCGCCTGCCCGGCTTCTCCTCCCAAACCAGGCCCCGCCCGCCCAGCTTCCCCTACCAAGCCAGTCCCCGCCCGCCCAGCTTCCCCTCCCAGCCTGGCCCCGCCCGCCCAGCTTCCCCTTCCAGCCAGGCCCCGACCGCTCAACTTCCCCTCCCAGTTTGGCCCCGCCCGCCCAGCTTCCCCTCCCGAGCCTGGCCCCGCCCTCCCAGCTTCCCCTCCCAGCCTGGCTCCGCCCGCCCAGCTTCTCGTCCCAGCCTGGCCCGGCCCGCTCACCTTCCCCTCCCAGCTTGGCCCCGCCCGCCACGTTCCCCTCCCGAGCCAGGCCCCGCTCGCCCAGCTTCCTTCCTCCGCCCGGCCCGCTTCCCCTCCCAACCTGGCCCCGCCTGCCCAGTTTCTGCTCCTAAGCCAGTCCCCGCCCCCCCAGCTTCCCCTCCCGAGCCAGGCCCCGCCAGCCCTGCTTCCCCTCCCAGCCTGACCGCGCCCGCCCAGCTTCCCCTCCCGACTCCTGCCCCGCCCGCCCAGCTTCCCCTGTCGAGCCACGCCCCGGCCGCCCAGCTTCCCCTCCCAGCCTCGCCCCGCCCGCCCAGCTTCTCCTCCCCAATCCGGCCCCGACCGCCCAGCTTCTCCTCCCAGCCTTGCCCTGCCCGCCCACGTTGCCCTCCCAGGTTTGCCCCGCCCGCCCCGCTTCCCCTCCCGAGCCAGACCCCGCCCGCCCAGCTACCCCTCTCTAGCCCAGCCCCGCCCACCCAGCTTCTCTTCCCAGCCAGGCCCCGCCCGCCAACCTCCCCTCCCATTTTGGCCCCGCCCCCCAGCTTCCCCTCCCAGCCTGGCCACGCCCGCCCAGCTTCCCCTCCCAGCCTGGCCACGCCCGCCCAGCTTCCCCTCCCAGCCTGGCCGCGCCCGGCCAGCTTCTCCTCCCAGCCTGGCCCCGCCTGCCCGGCTTCTCCTCCCAAGCCAGGCCCCGCCCGCCCAGCTTCCCCTACCGAGCCAGTCCCCGCCCGCCCAGCTTCCCCTACCGAGCCAGTCCCCGCCCGCCCAGCTTCCCCTCCCAGTCTGGCCCCGTCCGCCCCGCTTCTCCTACGGTACCAGACCCCGCCCGCCCCGCTTCTCCTCCGGTACCAGACCCCGCCCGCCCCGCTTCTCCTCCCCAGTCCGGCCCCGCTCTCCCAGCTTCCCCTCCCAGCTTGGCCCCGCCCCCCAGCTTCCCCTCCCAGCCTGGCTCCGCCCGCCCAGCTTCCCCTCCCGAGTCCCGGCCCGCCCGCCCACTTTCTCTTCCCGAGCCCGGCCCCGCCTTCGCAGCTTCCCCTCCCGAGCCCGGCCGCGCCCACCCAGCTTCTCCTCCCAGCCTGGACCCGCCCGCCCACCTTCCCTTCTCAGCCAGGCCCCGCCCGGCCCGCTTCCCCTCCCAGCCTGGCCCCGCCTGCCCAGCTTCCCCTCCCAGCCAGGCCCGGACCGCCCAACTTCCCCTCCCAGTTTGGCCCCGCCCGCTCAGCTTCCCCTCCCAGACGACCCCGCTCGCCCAGCTTCCCCTCCCACCCTGGCCCCGCCCGCCCAGCTGCTTCTCCGGAGTCCGGCCCAGCCCGCCCAGCTTCCCCTCCCAGCCAGGCCCCTCTGCCCAGCTTCTCCTCCCGAACCAGGCCCCGCCCGCCCAGCTTCCCCTCCCAGCGGGGCCGGGCCCGCTAACCTTCCCCTCCCGGCTTGGCTCCGCCCGCCCCGTTCCCCTCCCCAGTCCGGCCCCGCCCGCCCAGCTTCCCCTCCCAGCCAGCCCCCGCCCGCCCATCTTCCCCTCCCAGCCTGGCTCCGCCCGCCCACCTTCCCCTCTCAGCCAGGCCCCGCCCGGCCCGCTTCCCCTCCCAGCCAGGTCCCTCTGCCCAGCTGCTCCTCCCGAGCCAGGCCCCGGCCGCCCAGTTTCCCCTCCCAGCCTGCCCCGGCCCGCTCACCTTCCCCTCCCAGCTTCGCCCCGCCAGCCCCGTTCCGCTCGCGAGCCAGGACCCGCCCGCCCAGCTTCTCCTCCCAGCCTGGCCCCGCCCGCCCCGCTTCTCCTGCGGTACCAGGCCCCACCCGCCCCGCTTCTCCTCCCCAGTCCGGCCCCGCTCGCCCCGCTTCCCCTCCCAGCCTGGCCCCGCCCGCCCAGCTTCCCCTCCCGAGTCCGGCCCCGCCCGCCCAGCTTCCCCTCCCAGCCAGGTCCCGACCGCCCAACTTCCCCTCCCAGTTTGGCCCCGCCCCCCCAGCTTCCCCTCCCAGCCTGGCCCCGCCCGCCCAGCTTCCCCTCCCGAGTCCGGCCCCGCCCGCCCACTTTCTCTTCCCGAGCCCGGCCCCGCCTTCCCAGCTTCCCCTCCCGAGCCCGGCCGCGCCCGGCCAGCTTCTCCTCCCGAGCCGGGCCCCGCCCGCCTAGCTTCTCCTCCCGAGAACGGCCCTGCCCGCCCACCTTCCGCTCCCGAGTCCAGACCCGCCCGCCCAGCTACCCCTCCCAACTTGGCCCCGCCCGCCTAGCTTCCCCGCCCAGCCAGCCCCCGCCCGCCCACCTTCCGCTCCCGAGTCCGGACCCGCCCGCCCAGCTTCCCCTCCCAGCCTGGCCCGAGTCGCCCAGCTTCCCCTCCCTAGTCCGGCCCCGCCCGCCCGCTTTCTCTTCCCGAGCCCGGCCCCGCCCGCCCAGCTTCCCCTCTCAGCCAGGCCCCGGCCGGCCCGCTTCCCCTCCCAGCCTGGCCCCGCCCGCCCTGCTTCTCCTCCCGAGCCATGCCCCGCCCGCTCAGTTTCCCCTCCCAGCCTGTCCCGGCCCGCTCACCTTCCCCTCCCAGCCAGGCCCCGACCGCCGAGCTTCCCCTCCCAGTTTGGCCCCGCCCGCCCAGCTTCCCCTCCCGAGCCCGGCCCCGCCCAGCTTCCCCTCCGAGCCTGGCCCCGCCCGCCCGCTTCCCCTCCCGAACCAGTGCCCGCCCGCCCAGCTTCCCCTCCCCAGCTTGGCCCCGCCCGCCCAGCTTCCCCTCCCAGCCAGGGCCCGCCCGCCCAACTTCCCCTCCCAGGTTGGCCCCGCCGCCCCGCTTCCCCTCCCAGCCAGGCCCCGCCCGCCAAGCTTCCCCTCCCGAGCCCAGCCCCGCCCACCCAGCTTCTCTTCCCAGCCAGGCCCCGCCCGCCAACCTCCCCTCCCATTTTGGCCCCGCCCCCCAGCTTCCCCTCCCAGCCTGGCTCCGCCCGCCCACCTTCCCCTCCCAACCAGGCCCCACCCGGCCCGCTTCCCCTCCCAGCCTGGCCCCGTCTGCCCAGCTTCTCCTCCCAAGCCAGGCCCCGCCCGCCCAGCTTCCCTCCCAGCTTAGCCCCGCCCGCCCACCTTCCCCTCCCGAGTCCGGACCCGCCCGCCCGGCTTCCCCTCCCAGCTTGGCCCCGCCCGCCTAGCTTCCCCGCCCAGCCAGCCCCCGCCCGCCCACCTTCCCCTCCCGAGTCCGGACCCGCCCGCCCAGCTTCCCCTCCCAGCCCCACCCCGCCCGCCCCCCTTCTCCTCCCAGTCTGGCCCCGCCCGCTCACCTTCCCCTCCCAGCTTGGCCCCGCCCGCCCCGTTCCGCTCGCGAGCCAGGCCCCGCCCGCCCAGCTTCTCCTCCCAGCCTGGCCCCCGCCCGCCCCGCTTCTCCTCCGATACCAGGCCCCGCCCGCCCCGATTCTCCTCCCCAGTCCGGCCCCGCTCGCCCAGCTTCCCCTCCCAGCCTTGCCCCGCCCGACCACCTTCCCCTCCCAGCTTGGGCCCGCCCGCCCAGCTTCCTCCCCCGAGCCCGGCCCCGCCTTCCCAGCTTCCACTCCCGAACCCGGCCGCGCCCACCCAGCTTCTCCTCCCAGCCTGGACCCGCCCGCCCAACTTCCCCTCCCAACCTGGCCCCGCCTCCCCAGCTTCTCCTCCAGAGCCAGGCCCCGCCCGCCCAGCTTCCCCTCCCAGCCAGGCCCCGCCCGCCCGGCTTCCCCTCCCCGGGCAGGCTCCGCCCGCCCAGCTTCCCCTCCCAGGCAGGCTCCGCCCGCCCACCTTCCCCTCCCAGCCTTGCCCCGACCGCCCAGCTTCTCCTCCCAGCCTGTCCCCGCCTGCCCGGCTTCTCCTCCCAAACCAGGCCCCGCCCGCCCAGGTTCCCCTACCGAGCCAGTCCCCGCCCGCCCAGCTTTCCCTCCCAGCCTGGCCCCGCCCGCCCAGCTTCCCCTTCCAGCCAGGCCCCGACCGCTCAACTTCCCCTCCCAGTTTGGCCCCGGCCGCCCAGCTTCCCCTCCCGAGCCTGGCCCCGCCCTCCCAGCTTCCCCTCCCAGCCTGGCTCCGCCCGCCCTGCTTCTCGTCCCAGCCTGGCCCTGCCCGCTCACCTTCCCCTCCCAGCCCGGCCCCGCCCGCCACGTTCCCCTCCCGAGCCAGGCCCCGCCCGCCCAGCTTCCTTGCTCCGCCCGGCCCGCTTCCCCTCCCCAGCCTGGCCCCGCCTGCCCAGTTTCTGCTCCTAAGCCAGTCCCCGCCCCCCAAGCTTCCCCTCCCGAGCCAGGCCCCGCCAGCCCTGCTTCCCCTCCCAGCCTGACCCGCCCGCCCAGCTTCCCCTCCCGACTCCTGCCCCGCCCGCCCAGCTTCCCCTGTCGAGCCACGCCCCGGCCGCCCAGCTTCCCCTCCCAGCCTCGCCCCGCCCGCCCGGCTTCTCCTCCCCAGTCCGGCCCCGACCGCCCAGCTTCCCCTCCCAGTTTGGCCCCGCCCCCCAGCTTCCCCTCCCCAGCCTGGCCCCGCCCGCCCAGCTTCCCCTCCCAGCCAGGCCCCGCCCGCCCAACTTCCCCTCCCAGGTTTGCCCCGCCCGCCCAGCTTCCCTCCCGAGCCAGGCCCCGCCCGCCCAGCTTCCCCTCCCTAGCCCAGCCCCGCCCACCCAGCTTCTCCTCCCAGCCAGGCCCCGCCCGCCAACCTCCCCTCCCATTTTGGCCCCGCCCCCCAGCTTCCCCTCCCAGCCTGGCTCCGCCCGCCCACCTTCCCCTCCCAACCAGGCCCCACCCGGCCCGCTTCCCCTCCCAGCCTGGCCCCGCCTGCCCAGCTTCTCCTCCCAAGCCAGGCCCCGCCCGCCCAGCTTCCCTCCCAGCTTGGCCCCGCCCGCCAACCTTCCCCTCCCGAGTCCGGACCCGCCCGCCCAGCTTCCCCTCCCCAGCTTGGCCCCGCCCGCCTAGCTTCCCCGCCCAGCCAGCCCCCGCCCGCCCACCTTCCCCTCCCAGTCCGGCCCCGCCCGCCCGGCTTCCCCTCCCAGCCTGGCCCCGCCCGCCCCCTTCTCCTCCCCAGTCTGGCCCCGCCCGCTCACCTTCCCCTCCCAGCTTGGCCCCGCCCGCCCCGTTCCGCTCGCGGGCCAGGCCCCGCCCGCCCAGCTTCCCCTCCCCAGCCAAGCCCCGCCCGCCCAGCTTCCCCTCCCAGCCTGCCCCCGCCCGACCACCTTCCCCTCCCAGCCCGGCCCCGCCCGCCCCGGCTTCCCCTCCCGAGCCAGTCCCCGCCCGCCCACTTTCTCTTCCCGAGCCCGGCCCCGCCTTCCCAGCTTCCACTCCCGACCCCGGCCGCGCCCACCCAGCTTCTCCTCCCAGCCTGGACCGCCCGCCCACCTTCCCCTCCCAGCCTGGCCCCGCCTCCCCAGCTTCTCCTCCCGAGCCAGGCCCGCCCGCCCAGCTTCCCCTCCCGAGCCAGGCCCCGCCCGCCCGGCTTCCCCTCCCGAGGCCGGCTCCGCCCGCCCACCTTCCCCTCCCAGCTTTGCCCGGCCCGCCCAGCTTCTCCTCCCAAACCAGGCCCCGCCCGCCCAGGTTCCCCTTCCGAGCCAGGCCCCGCCCGCCCCAGCTTCCCCTCCCAGCCTGGCCCCGCCCGCCCAGCTTCCCCTTCCAGCCAGGCCCCGACCGCTCAACTTCCCCTCCCAGTTTGGCCCCGGCCGCCCATCTTCCCCTCCCGAGCCTGGCCCCGCCCGCCCAGCTTCCCCTCCCAGCCTGGCTCCGCCCGCCCAGCTTCTCGTCCCAGCCTGGCCCAGCCCGCCCACCTTCCCCTCCCAGCTTGGTCCCGCCCGCCACGTTCCCCTCCCGAGCCAGGCCGCGCCCGCCCACCTTCCCCTCCCAGCTTAGCCCGGACCGCCCAGCTTCCCCTCCCAGCCTGGCCCCGCCCGGCCCGCTTCTCCTCCCAGCCTGTCCCCGCCTGCCCGGCTTCTCCTCCCAAACCAGGCCCCGCCCGCCCAGCTTCCCCTACCAAGCCAGGCCCCGCCCGCCCAGCTTCCCCTCCTAGCCTGGCCCCGCCCGCCCAGCTTCCCCTTCCAGCCAGGCCCCGACCGCTCAACTTCCCCTCCCAGTTTGGCCCCGCCCGCCCGGCTTCCCCTCCCGGCCTGGCCCCGCCCTCCCAGCTTCCCCTCCCAGCCTGGCTCCGCCCGCCCAGCTTCTCGTCCCAGCCTGGCCCGGCCCGCTCACCTTCCCCTCCCAGCTTGGCCCCGCCCGCCACGTTCCCCTCCCGAGCCTGGCCCCGCTCGCCCAGCTTCCTTGCTCCGCCCGGCCCGCTTCCCCTCCCAGCCTGGCCCCGCCTGCCCAGTTTCTGCTCCTAAGCCAGGCCCCGCCCCCCCTTCCCCTCCCGAGCCAGGCCCCGCCAGCCCTGCTTCCCCTCCCAGCCTGGCCGCGCCCGCCCAGCTTCTCCTCCCGACTCCTGCCCCGCCCGCCCAGCTTCCCCTGTCGAGCCACGCCCCGGCCGCCCAGCTTCCCCTCCCAGCCTTGCCCCGCCCGCCCAGCTTCTCCTCCCCAATCCGGCCCCGACCGCCCAGCTTCTCCTCCCAGCCTTGCCCTGCCCGCCCACGTTGCCCTCCCAGGTTTGCCCCGCCCGCCCCACTTCCCCTCCCGAGCCAGACCCGCCCGCCCAGCTTCCCCTCCCTAGCCCAGCCCCGCCCACCCAGCTTCTCTTCCCCAGCCAGGCCCCGCCCGCCAACCTCCCCTCCCATTTTGGCCCCGCCCCCCAGCTTCCCCTCCCAGCCTGGCCCCGCCCCGCCCAGCTTCCCCTCCCAGCCTGGCCACGCCCGCCCGGCTTCCCCTCCCAGCCTGGCCGCGCCCACCCAGCTTCTCCTCCCAGCCTGGACCCGCCCGCCCGGCTTCTCCTCCCAAGCCTGGCCCGCCCGCCCAGCTTCCCCTCCCGAGCCAGTCCCCGCCCGCCCAGCTTCCCCTACCGAGCCTGTCCCCGCCCGCCCGGCTTCCCCTCCCAGTCAGGCCCCGTCCGCCCCGCTTCTCCTCCCGAGCCAGACCCCGCCCGCCCCGCTTCTCCTCCGGTACCAGACCCCGCCCGCCCCGCTTCCCCTCCCCAGTCCGGCCCCGCTCTCCCAGCTTCCCCTCCCCAGCTTGGCCCCGCCCCCCAGCTTCCCCTCCCAGCCTGGCCCCGCCCACCCAGCTTCCCCTCCCGGGTCCCGGCCCCGCCCGCCCACTTTCTCTTCCCGAGCCCGGCCCCGCCTTCGCGGCTTCCCCTCCCGAGCCCGGCCGCGCCCACCCGGCTTCTCCTCCCAGCCTGGACCCGCCCGCCCACCTTCCCTTCTCAGCCAGGCCCCGCCCGGCCCGCTTCCCCTCCCAGCCTGGCCCGCCTGCCCAACTTCCCCTCCCAGCCAGGCCCGGACCGCCCAGCTTCCCCTCCCCGTTTGGCCCCGCCCGCCCAGCTTCCCCTCCCAGACGACCCCGCTCGCCCAGCTTCCCCTCCCACCCTGGCCCCGCCCGCCCAGCTGCTTCTCCGGAGTCCGGCCCTGCCCGCCCAGCTTCCCCTCCCCAGCCAGGCCCCTCTGCCCCGCTTCTCCTCCCGAACCAGGCCCCGCCCGCCCAGCTTCCCCTCCCAGCGGGGCCGGGCCCGCTAACCTTCCCCTCCCAGCTTGGCTCCGCCCGCCCCGTTCCCCTCCCCAGTCCGGCCCCGCCCGCCCAGCTTCCCCTCCCAGCCAGCCCCCGCCCGCCCAGCTTCCCCTCAGCCTGGCCCCGCCCGCCCACCTTCCCCTCTCAGCCAGGCCCCCGCCCGCCCGCTTCCCCTCCCAGCCAGGTCCCTCTGCCCAGCTTCTCCTCCCGAGCCGGGCCCCGGCCGCCCAGTTTCCCCTCCCAGCCTGCCCCGGCCCGCTCACCTTCCCCTCCCAGCTTCGCCCCGCCCGCCCCGTTCCGCTCGCGAGCCAGGACCCGCCCGCCCAGCTTCTCCTCCCAGCCTGGCCCCGCCCGCCCCGCTTCCCCTCCGGTACCAGGCCCCGCCCGCCCCAGCTTCCCCTCCCCAGTCCGGCCCCGCTCGCCCCGCTTCCCCTCCCAGCCTAGCCCCGCCCGCCCAGCGTCCCCTCCCGAACCAGTGCCCGCCCGCCCAGCTTCCCCTCCCAGCTTGGCCCCGCCCGCCCAGCCCCTCCCCAGCCAGGCCCCGACCGCCCAACTTCCCCTCCCAGGTTTGCCCCGCCCGCCCCGCTTCCCCTCCCAGCCAGGCCCCGCCCGCCCAGCTTCCCCTCCCTAGCCCAGCCCCGCCCACCCAGCTTCTCTTCCCAGCCAGGCCCCGCCCGCCCAGCCTCCCCTCCCATCTTGGCCCCGCCCCCCAGCTTCCCCTCCCAGCCTGGCTCCGCCCGCCCACCTTCCCCCCTCAACCAGGCCCCACCCGGCCCGCTTCCCCTCCCAGCCTGGCCCCGCCTGCCCAGCTTCCCCTCCCAAGCCGGGCCCCGCCCGCCCAGCTTCCCTCCCAGCTTAGCCCCGCCCGCCCACTTTCCCCTCCCGAGTCCGGCCCCGCCCGCCCAGCTTCCCCTCCCAGCCCGGCCCCGCCCGCCCAACTTCCCCGCCCAGCCTGGCCCCGCCCGCCCGCCTTCCCCTCCCGAGTCCGGACCCGCCCGCCCAGCTTCCCCTCCCAGCCTGGCCCCGCCCGCCCAGCTTCTCCTCCCAGTCTGGCCCCGCCCGCTCACCTTCCCCTCCCAGCTTGGCCCCGCCCGCCCCCGTTCCCCTCCCGAGCCAGGCCCCGCCCGCCCAGCTTCTCCTCCCAGCCTGGCCCCCGCCGCCCAGCTTCTCCTCCCGAGTCCGGCCCCGCCCGCCCCTCTTCTCCTCCCAGCCTGGCCCGCCCGCCCAGCTTCCCCTCCCAGCCTTGCCCCGCCCGACCACCTTCCCCTCCCAGCTTGCCCCCGCCCGCCCAGCTTCCCCTCCCGAGGCCGGCCCCGCCCGCCCAGCTTCCCCTCCCGAACCCGGCCGCGCCCGCCCGGCTTCTCCTCCCAGCCTGGACCCGCCCGCCCACCTTCTCCTCCCCGGCCTGGCCCCGCCTCCCCAGCTTCTCCTCCCGAGCCAGGCCCTGCCCGCCCAGCTTCCCCTCCCAGCCCCGCCCGCCCAGCCTCCCCTCCCGGCCCCGCCCGCCCGGCTTCCCCTCCCGAGGCAGGCTCCGCCCGCCCACCTTCCCCTCCCAGCTTTGCCCGGACCGCCCAGCTTCTCCTCCCAGCCTGTCCCCGCCTGCCCAGCTTCCCCTCCCGAGCCAGGCCCCGCCCGCCCAGCTTCCCCTACCGGGCCAGTCCCCGCCCGCCCAGCTTTCCCTCCCAGCCTGGCCCCGCCCGCCCAGCTTCCCCTTCCAGCCAGGCCCCGACCGCTCAACTTCCCCTCCCAGTTTGGCCCCGGCCGCCCAGCTTCCCCTCCCGAGCCTGGCCCCGCCCTCCCAGCTTCCCCTCCCAGCCTGGCCCCGCCCGCCCAGCTTCTCGTCCCAGCCTGGCCCTGCCCGCTCAGCTTCCCCTCCCAGCTTGGCCCCGTCCGCCCCGTTCCCCTCCCGAGCCAGACCCCGCCCGCCCCGCTTCCTTGCTCCGCCCGGCCCGCTTCCCCTCCCAACCTGGCCCCGCCTGCCCAGTTTCTGCTCCTAAGCCAGTCCCCGCCCCCCAAGCTTCCCCTCCCGAGCCAGGCCCCGCCAGCCCTGCTTCCCCTCCCAGCCTGACCGCGCCCGCCCAGCTTCCCCTCCCGACTCCTGCCCCGCCCGCCCAGCTTCCCCTGTCGAGCCACGCCCCGGCCGCCCAGCTTCCCCTCCCCAGCCTGGCCCCGCCCGCCCAGCTTCTCCTCCCCAGTCCGGCCCCGCCCGCCCAACTTCCCCTCCCAGCCAGGCCCCGCCCCCCCAGCTTCCCCTCCCAGCCTGGCCCCGCCCGCCCGGCTTCCCCTCCCAGCCAGGCCCGGACCGCCCAACTTCCCCTCCCAGGTTTGCCCCGCCCGCCCCGCTTCCCCTCCCGAGCCAGACCCCGCCCGCCCAGCTTCCCCTCCCTAGCCCAGCCCCGCCCACCCAGCTTCTCTTCCCAGCCTGGCCCCGCCCGCCCAGCCTCCCCTCCCGAACCAGCCCCCGCCCGCCCAGCTTCCCCTCCCAGCTTGGCCCCGCCCGCCCACCTTCCCCTCTCAGCCAGGCCCCACCCGGCCCGCTTCCCCTCCCAGCCTGGCCCCGCCTGCCCAGCTTCTCCTCCCAAGCCAGGCCCCGCCCGCCCAGCTTCCCTCCCAGCTTGGCCCCGCCCGCCCGCCTTCCCCTCCCGAGTCCGGCCCCGCCCGCCCAGCTTCCCCTCCCGAGCTTGGCCCCGCCCTCCCAGCTTCCCCTCCCAGCCTGCCCCCCGCCCGCCCAGCTTCCCCTCCCGAGTCCTGGCCCCGCCCGCCCAGCTTCCCCTCCTGAGCCAGGCCCCGCCCGCCCAGCTCCTCCTCCCAGTCTGGCCCCGCCCGCCCACCTTCCCCTCCCCGGCTTGGCCCCGCCCGCCCCGTTCCCCTCCCGAGCCAGGCCCCCGCCCGCCCAGCTTCCCCTCAGCCTGGCCCCGCCCGCCCAGCTTCCCCTCCAGCCTGGCCCCGCCCGACCACCTTCCCCTCCCAGCTTGGCCCCGCCCCCCCAGCTTCCCCTCCCGGCCAGCCCCCGCCCGCCCACTTTCTCTTCCCAGCCCGGCCCCGCCTTCCCAGCTTCCACTCCCGGACCCGGCCGCGCCCACCCAGCTTCTCCTCCCAGCCTGGACCCGCCCGCCCACCTTCCCCTCCCAGCCTGGCCCCGCCTCCCCAGCTTCTCCTCCCGAGCCAGGCCCCGCCCCCCAGCTTCCCCTCCCAGCCAGGCCCCGCCCGCCCGGCTTCCCCTCCCGAGGCAGGCTCCGCCCGCCCACCTTCCCCTCCCAGCTTTGCCCGGACCGCCCAGCTTCTCCTCCCAAACCAGACCCCGCCCGCCCAGCTTCTCCTCCCGAGCCTGGTCCCGCCCGCCCAGCTTTCCCTCCCAGCCAGGCCCCGCCCGCCCAGCTTCCCCTTCCGAGCCAGGCCCCGACCGCTCAACTTCCCCTCCCAGTTTGGCCCCGCCCGCCCATCTTCCCCTCCCGAGCCTGGCCCCGCCCTCCCAGCTTCCCCTCCCAGCCTGCCTCCGCCCGCCCAGCTTCTCGTTCCAGCCTGGCCCGGCCCGCTCACCTTCCCCTCCCAGCTTGGTCCCGCCCGCCACGTTCCCCTCCCGAGCCCGGCCCCTCCCGCCCCCTTCCCCTCCCAGCTTGGCCCGGCCCGCTCAGCTTCCCCTCCCAGCCTGGCCCCGCCCGGCCGGCTTCTCCTCCCAGCCTGTCCGCGCCTGCCCGGCTTCTCCTCCCAAACCAGCCCCCGCCCGCCCAGCTTCCCCTACCAAGCCAGTCCCCGCCCGCCCAGCTTCCCCCCCAGCCTGGCCCCGCCCGCCCAGCTTCCCCTTCCAGCCAGGCCCCGACCGCTCAACTTCCCCTCCCAGTTTGGCCCCGCCCGCCCAGCTTCCCCTCCCGAGCCTGGCCCCGCCCTCCCAGCTTCCCCTCCCAGCCTGGCTCAGCCCGCCCAGCTTCTCGTCCCAGCCTGGCCCGGCCCGCTCACCTTCCCTCCCAGCTTGGCCCCGCCCGCCCGTTCCCCTCCCGGGCCAGGCCCCGCTCGCCCAGCTTCCTTGCTCCGCCCGGCCCGCTTCCCCTCCCAACCTGCCCCCGCCTGCCCAGTTTCTGCTCCTAAGCCAGTCCCCGCCCCCCCAGCTTCCCCTCCCGAGCCAGGCCCCGCCAGCCCTGCTTCCCCTCCCAGCCTGACCGCGCCCGCCCAGCTTCCCCTCCCGACTCCTGCCCCGCCCGCCCAGCTTCCCCTGTCGAGCCACGCCCCGGCCGCCCAGCTTCCCCTCCCAGCCTCGCCCCGCCCGCCCAGCTTCTCCTCCCCAATCCGGCCCCGACCGCCCAGCTTCTCCTCCCAGCCTTGCCCTGCCCGCCCACGTTGCCCTCCCAGGTTTGCCCCGCCCGCCCCGCTTCCCCTCCCGGGCCAGACCCCGCCCGCCCAGCTACCCCTCTCTAGCCCAGCCCCGCCCACGCAGCTTCTCTTCCCAGCCAGGCCCCGCCCGCCAACCTCCCCTCCCATTTTGGCCCCGCCCCCCAGCTTCCCCTCCCAGCCTGGCCCGCCCGCCCAGCTTCCCCTCCCAGCCTGGCCCGCCCGCCCAGCTTCCCCTCCCAGCCTGGCCGCGCCCGGCCAGCTTCTCCTCCCCAGCCTGGCCCCGCCTGCCCGGCTTCTCCTCCCAAGCCAGGCCCCGCCCGCCCAGCTTCCCCTACCGAGCCAGTCCCCGCCCGCCCAGCTTCCCCTACCGAGCCAGTCCCCGCCCGCCCAGCTTCCCCTCCCAGTCTGGCCCCGTCCGCCCCGCTTCTCCTACGGTACCAGACCCCGCCCGCCCCGCTTCTCCTCCGGTACCAGACCCCGCCCGCCCCGCTTCTCCTCCCCAGTCCGGCCCCGCTCTCCCAGCTTCCCCTCCCCGGCTTGGCCCCGCCCCCCAGCTTCCCCTCCCAGCCTGGCTCCGCCCGCCCAGCTTCCCCTCCCGAGTCCCGGCCCGCCCGCCCACTTTCTCTTCCCGAGCCCGGCCCCGCCTTCGCAGCTTCCCCTCCCGGGCCCGGCCGCGCCCACCCAGCTTCTCCTCCCAGCCTGGACCCGCCCGCCCACCTTCCCTTCTCAGCCAGGCCCCGCCCGCCCGCTTCCCCTCCCAGCCTGGCCCCGCCTGCCCAACTTCCCCTCCCAGCCAGGCCCGGACCGCCCAACTTCCCCTCCCAGTTTGGCCCCGCCCGCTCAGCTTCCCCTCCCAGACGACCCCGCTCGCCCAGCTTCCCCTCCCACCCTGGCCCCGCCCGCCCAGCTGCTTCTCCGGAGTCCGGCCCTGCCCGCCCAGCTTCCCCTCCCAGCCAGGCCCCTCTGCCCAGCTTCTCCTCCCAACCAGGCCCCGCCCGCCCAGCTTCCCCTCCCAGCGGGGCCGGGCCCGCTAACCTTCCCCTCCCGGCTTGGCTCCGCCCGCCCCGTTCCCCTCCCCAGTCCGGCCCCGCCCGCCCGGCTTCCCCTCCCCAGCCCGGCCCCCGCCCGCCCATCTTCCCCTCCCAGCCTGGCTCCGCCCGCCCACCTTCCCCTCTCAGCCAGACCCCGCCCGGCCCGCTTCCCCTCCCAGCCAGGTCCCTCTGCCCAGCTGCTCCTCCCGAGCCAGGCCCCGGCCGCCCAGTTTCCCCTCCCAGCCTGCCCCGGCCCGCTCACCTTCCCCTCCCAGCTTCGCCCCGCCAGCCCCGTTCCGCTCGCGAGCCAGGACCCGCCCGCCCAGCTTCTCCTCCCAGCCTGGCCCCGCCCGCCCCGCTTCTCCTGCGGTACCAGGCCCCACCCGCCCCGCTTCTCCTCCCCAGTCCGGCCCCGCTCGCCCCGCTTCCCCTCCCAGCCTAGCCCCGCCCGCCCAGCGTCCCCTCCCGAACCAGTGCCCGCCCGCCCAGCTTCCCCTCCCAGCTTGGCCCCGCCCGCCCAGCTTCCCCTCCCAGCCAGACCCCGACCGCCCAGCTTCCCCTCCCAGGTTTGCCCCGCCCGCCCCGCTTCCCCTCCCGAGCCAGACCCCGCCCGCCCAGCTTCCCCTCCCTAGCCCAGCCCCGCCCACCCAGCTTCTCTTCCCAGCCAGGCCCCGCCCGCCAACCTCCCCTCCCATTTTGGCCCCGCCCCCCAGCCCCTCCCAGCCTGGCTCCGCCCGCCCACCTTCCCCTCTCAACCAGGCCCCACCCGGCCCGCTTCCCCTCCCAGCCTGGCCCCGCCTGCCCAGCTTCTCCTCCCAAGCCAGGCCCCGCCCGCCCAGCTTCCCTCCCAGCTTGGCCCCGCCCGCCCACCTTCCCCTCCCGAGTCCGGACCCGCCCGCCCAGCTTCCCCTCCCAGCTTGCCCCCGCCCGCCTAGCTTCCCCGCCCAGCCAGCCCCCGCCCGCCCACCTTCCCCTCCCGAGTCCGGACCCGCCCGCCCAGCTTCCCCTCCCCAGCCTGGCCCCGCCCGCCCCGCTTCTCCTCCCCAGTCTGGCCCCGCCCGCTCACCTTCCCCTCCCAACTTGGCCCCGCCCGCCCCGTTCCGCTCGCGAGCCAGGCCCCGCCCGCCCGGCTTCTCCTCCCAGCCTGGCCCCGCCCACCCCGCTTCTCCTCCGATACCAGGCCCCGCCCGCCCCGATTCTCCTCCCCAGTCCGGCCCCGCTCGCCCAGCTTCCCCTCCCAGCCTTGCCCCGCCCGACCACCTTCCCCTCCCAGCTTGGCCCCCCCGCCCAGCTTCCCCTCCCCGGCCCGGCCCCGCCTTCCCAGCTTCCACTCCCGAACCCGGCCGCGCCCACCCAGCCTCTCCTCCCAGCCTGGACCCGCCCGCCCACCTTCCCCTCCCAGCCTGGCCCCGCCTCCCCAGCTTCTCCTCCCCAGCCAGGCCCCGCCCGCCCAGCTCCCCTCCCGAGCCAGGCCCCGCCCGCCCGGCTTCCCCTCCCGAGGCGGGCTCCGCCCGCCCGGCCCCTCCCGAGGCAGGCTCCGCCCGCCCACCTTCCCCTCCCAGCTTTGCCCGGACCGCCCAGCTTCTCCTCCCAGCCTGTCCCCGCCTGCCCGGCTTCTCCTCCCAAACCAGGCCCCGCCCGCCCGGGTTCCCCCTGCCGAGCCAGTCCCCGCCCGCCCAGCCCCTCCCAGCCTGGCCCCGCCGCCCAGCTTCCCCTTCCAGCCAGGCCCCGACCGCTCAACTTCCCCTCCCAGTTTGGCCCCGGCCGCCCAGCTTCCCCTCCCGAGCCTGGCCCCCGCCCTCCCAGCCCTCCCAGCCTGGCTCCGCCCGCCCTGCTTCTCGTCCCAGCCTGGCCCTGCCCGCTCACCTTCCCCTCCCAGCTTGGCCCCGCCCGCCACGTTCCCCTCCCGAGCCAGGCCCCGCCCGCCCAACTTCCTTGCTCCGCCCGGCCCGCTTCCCCTCCCAGCCTGGCCCCGCCTGCCCAGTTTCTGCTCCTAAGCCAGTCCCCGCCCCCCCAATTCCCCTCCCGAGCCAGGCCCCGCCAGCCCTGCTTCCCCTCCCAGCCTGACCGCGCCCGCCCAGCTTCCCCTCCCGACTCCTGCCCCGCCCGCCCAGCTTCCCCTGTCGAGCCACGCCCCGGCCCCCAGCTTCCCTCCCAGCCTCGCCCCGCCCGCCCAGCTTCTCCTCCCCAGTCCGGCCCCGACCGCCCAACTTCCCCTCCCAGTTTGGCCCCGCCCCCCAGCTTCCCCTCCCAGCCTGGCCCCGCCCGCCCAGCTTCCCCCTCCCAGCCAGGCCCCGACCGCCCAACTTCCCCTCCCAGGTTTGCCCCGCCCGCCCCGCTTCCCCTCCCGACCCAGACCCCGCCCGCCCAGCTTCCCCTCCCTAGCCCAGCCCCGCCCACCCAGCTTCTCTTCCCAGCCAGGCCCCGCCCGCCAACCTCCCCTCCCATTTTGGCCCCGCCCCCCAGCTTCCCCTCCCAGCCTGGCTCCGCCTGCCCACCTTCCCCTCTCAGCCAGGCCCCACCCGGCCCGCTTCCCCTCCCAGCCTGGCCCCGCCTGCCCAGCTTCTCCTCCCAAGCCAGGCCCCGCCCGCCCAGCTTCCCTCCCAGCTTGCCCCCGCCCGCCAACCTTCCCCTCCCGAGTCCGGACCCGCCCGCCCAGCTTCCCCCCCAGCTTGGCCCCGCCCGCCTAGCTTCCCCGCCCAGCCAGCCCCCGCCCGCCCACCTTCCCCTCCCGAGTCCGGACCCGCCCGCCCAGCTTCCCCTCCCAGCATTGCCCCGCCCGCCCCGCTTCTCCTCCCAGTCTGGCCCCGCCCGCTCACCTTCCCCTCCCAGCTTGGCCCCGCCCGCCCCGTTCCGCTCGCGAGCCAGGCCCCGCCCGCCCAGCTTCCCCTCCCAGCCTGGCCCGCCCGCCCCGCTTCCCCTCCCATGCCCCGCCCGACCACCTTCCCCTCCCAGCCCCCGCCCGCCCAGCTTCCCCTCCCGGGCCAGTCCCCGCCCGCCCACTTTCTCTTCCAGAGCCCGGCCCCGCCTTCCCAGCTTCCACTCCCGAACCCGGCCGCGCCCACCCAGCTTCTCCTCCCAGCCTGGACCCGCCCGCCCACCTTCCCCTCCCCCCGCCCCGCCTCCCCAGCTTCTCCTCCCAGCCAGGCCCCGCCCGCCCAGCTTCCCCTCCCAGCCAGGCCCCGCCCGCCCGGCTTCCCCTCCCGAGGCAGGCTCCGCCCGCCCACCTTCCCCTCCCAGCTTTGCCCGGACCGCCCAGCTTCTCCTCCCAGGCCAGGCCCCGCCCGCCCAGGTTCCCCTACCGAGCCAGTCCCCGCCCGCCCAGCTTTCCCTCCCAGCCTGGCCCCGCCCGCCCAGCTTCCCCTTCCAGCCAGGCCCCGACCGCTCAACTTCCCCTCCCAGTTTGGCCCCGGCCGCCCATCTTCCCCTCCCGAGCCTGGCCCCGCCCTCCCAGCTTCCCCTCCCAGCCTGGCTCCGCCCGCCCAGCTTCTCGTCCCAGCCTGGCCCGGCCCGCTCACCTTCCCCTCCCAGCTTGGTCCCGCCCGCCACGTTCCCCTCCCGAGCCAGGCCGCGCCCGCCCGCCTTCCCCTCCCAGCTTGGCCCGGACCGCCCAGCTTCCCCTCCCAGGCTGGCCCCGCCCGCCAGCTTCTCCTCCCAGCCTGTCCGCGCCTGCCCGGCTTCTCCTCCCAAACCGGGCCCCGCCCGCCCAGCTTCCCCTACCAAGCCAGTCCCCGCCCGCCCAGCTTCCCCTCCCAGCCTGGCCCCGCCCGCCCAGCTTCCCCTTCCAGCCAGGCCCCGACCGCTCAACTTCCCCTCCCAGTTTGGCCCCGCCCGCCCAGCTTCCCCTCCCGAGCCTGGCCCCGCCCTCCCAGCTTCCCCTCCCAGCCTGGCTCCGCCCGCCCAGCTTCTCGTCCCAGCCTGGCCCGGCCCGCTCACCTTCCCCTCCCAGCTTGGCCCCGCCCGCCACGTTCCCCTCCCAGCCAGGCCCCGCTCGCCCAGCTTCCTTGCTCCGCCCGGCCCGCTTCCCCTCCCAACCTGGCCCCGCCTGCCCAGTTTCTGCTCCTAAGCCAGTCCCCGCCCCCCCAGCTTCCCCTCCTGAGCCAGGCCCCGCCAGCCCTGCTTCCCCTCCCAGCCTGACCGCGCCCGCCCAGCTTCCCCTCCCGACTCCTGCCCCGCCCGCCCAGCTTCCCCTGTCGAGCCACGCCCCGGCCGCCCAGCTTCCCCTCCCAGCCTCGCCCCGCACGCCCAGCTTCTCCTCCCCAATCCGGCCCCGACCGCCCAGCTTCTCCTCCCAGCCTTGCCCTGCCCGCCCACGTTGCCCTCCCAGGTTTGCCCCGCCCGCCCCCTTCCCCTCCCGAGCCAGACCCCGCCCGCCCAGCTACCCCTCTCTAGCCCAGCCCCGCCCACCCAGCTTCTCTTCCCAGCCAGGCCCCGCCCGCCAACCTCCCCTCCCATTTTGGCCCCGCCCCCCAGCTTCCCCTCCCAGCCTGGCCACGCCCCCCAGCTTCCCCTCCCAGCCTGGCCCGCCCGCCCGGCTTCCCCTCCCAGCCTGGCCGCGCCCGGCCAGCTTCTCCTCCCAGCCTGGCCCCGCCTGCCCGGCTTCTCCTCCCAAACCAGGCCCCGCCCGCCCAGCTTCCCCTACCGGGCCAGTCCCCGCCCGCCCAGCTTCCCCTACCGGGCCAGTCCCCGCCCGCCCAGCTTCCCCTCCCAGTCTGGCCCCGTCCGCCCCGCTTCTCCTACGGTACCAGACCCCGCCCGCCCCGCTTCTCCTCCGGTACCAGACCCCGCCCGCCCCGCTTCTCCTCCCCAGTCCGGCCCCGCTCTCCCAGCTTCCCCTCCCAACTTGGCCCCGCCCCCCAGCCCCCCTCCCAGCCTGGCCCGCCCGCCCAGCTTCCCCTCCCGAGTCCCGGCCCGCCCGCCCACTTTCTCTTCCCGAGCCCAGCCCCGCCTTCGCAGCTTCCCCTCCCGAGCCCGGCCGCCCCACCCAGCTTCTCCTCCCAGCCTGGACCCGCCCGCCCGCCTTCCCTTCTCAGCCAGGCCCCGCCCCCCGCTTCCCCTCCCAGCCTGGCCCCGCCTGCCCAGCTTCCCCTCCCAGCCAGGCCCGGACCGCCCAACTTCCCCTCCCAGTTTGGCCCCGCCCGCTCAGCTTCCCCTCCCAGACGACCCCGCTCGCCCAGCTTCCCCTCCCACCTGGCCCCGCCCGCCCAGCTGCTTCTCCGGAGTCCGGCCCTGCCCGCCCAGCCCCCCTCCCAGCCAGGCCCCTCTGCCCAGCTTCTCCTCCAGAACCAGGCCCCGCCCGCCCAGCTTCCCCTCCCAGCGGGGCCGGGCCCGCTAACCTTCCCCTCCCGGCTTGGCTCCGCCCGCCCCGTTCCCCTCCCCAGTCCGGCCCCGCCCGCCCAGCTTCCCTCCCAGCCAGCCCCCGCCCGCCCATCTTCCCCTCCCAGCCTGGCTCCGCCCGCCCACCTTCCCCTCTCAGCCTGGCCCCGCCCGGCCCGCTTCCCCTCCCAGCCAGGTCCCTCTGCCCAGCTGCTCCTCCCGAGCCAGGCCCCGGCCGCCCAGCCCCCCCCCCCCCCCCTCCCAGCCTGCCCCGGCCCGCTCACCTTCCCCTCCCAGCTTCGCCCCGCCAGCCCCGTTCCGCTCGCGAGCCAGGACCCGCCCGCCCAGCTTCTCCTCCCAGCCTGGCCCCGCCCGCCCCGCTTCTCCTGCGGTACCAGGCCCCACCCGCCCCGCTTCTCCTCCCCAGTCCGGCCCCGCTCGCCCCGCTTCCCCTCCCAGCCTGGCCCCGCCCGCCCAGCTTCCCCTCCGGAGTCCGGCCCCGCCCGCCCAGCTTCCCCTCCCAGCCAGGTCCCGACCGCCCAGCTTCCCCTCCCAGTTTGGCCCCGCCCCCCAGCTTCCCCTCCCAGCCTGGCCCCGCCCGCCCAGCTTCCCCTCCGAGTCCGGCCCCGCCCGCCCGCTTTCTCTTCCCGAGCCCGGCCCCGCCTTCCCAGCTTCCCCTCCCGAGCCCGGCCGCGCCCGGCCAGCTTCTCCTCCCGAGCCGGGCCCCGCCCGCCCAGCTTCTCCTCCCGAGAACGGCCCTGCCCGCCCAGCTTCCCGCCCAGCCAGCCCCCGCCCGCCCACCTTCCGCTCCCGAGTCCAGACCCGCCCGCCCAGCTACCCCTCCCAACTTGGCCCCGCCCGCCTAGCTTCCCCGCCCAGCCAGCCCCCGCCCGCCCACCTTCCGCTCCCCGGTCCGGACCCGCCCGCCCAGCTTCCCCTCCCAGCCTGGCCCGAGTCGCCCAGCTTCCCCTCCCTAGTCCGGCCCCGCCCGCCCGCTTTCTCTTCCCGGGCCCGGCCCCGCCCGCCCAGCTTCCCCTCTCAGCCAGGCCCCGGCCGGCCCCCCCCTCCCCAGCCTGGCCCCGGCCGCCCTGCTTCTCCTCCCGAGCCATGCCCCGCCCGCTCAGTTTCCCCTCCCAGCCTGTCCCGGCCCGCTCACCTTCCCCTCCCAGCCAGGCCCCGACCGCCGAACTTCCCCTCCCAGTTTGGCCCCGCCCGCCCAGCTTCCCCTCCCAGCCTGGCCCCGCCCGCCCGGCTTCCCCTCCCAGCCTAGCCCCGCCCGCCCAGCGTCCCCTCCCGAACCAGTGCCCGCCCGCCCAGCTTCCCCTCCCAGCTTGGCCCCGCCCGCCCAGCTTCCCCTCCCAGCCAGGCCCCGACCGCCCAACTTCCCCTCCCAGGTTTGCCCCGCCCGCCCCGCTTCCCCTCCCGAGCCAGACCCCGCCCGCCCAGCTTCCCCTCCCTAGCCCAGCCCCGCCCACCCAGCTTCTCTTCCCAGCCAGGCCCCGCCCGCCAACCTCCCCTCCCATTTTGGCCCCGCCCCCCAGCTTCCCCTCCCAGCCTGGCTCCGCCCGCCCACCTTCCCCTCTCAACCAGGCCCCACCCGGCCCGCTTCCCCTCCCAGCCTGGCCCCGCCTGCCCAGCTTCTCCTCCCAAGCCAGGCCCCGCCCGCCCAGCTTCCCTCCCAGCTTAGCCCCGCCCGCCCACCTTCCCCTCCCGAGTCCGGACCCGCCCGCCCAGCTTCCCCTCCCAGCTTGGCCCCGCCCGCCTAGCTTCCCCGCCCAGCCAGCCCCCGCCCGCCCACCTTCCCCTCCCGAGTCCGGACCCGCCCGCCCAGCTTCCCCTCCAGCCTGGCCCCGCCCGCCCCGCTTCTCCTCCCAGTCTGGCCCCGCCCGCTCACCTTCCCCTCCCAGCTTGGCCCCGCCCGCCCCGTTCCGCTCGCGAGCCAGGCCCCGCCCGCCCAGCTTCTCCTCCCCAGCCTGGCCCCGCCCGCCCCGCTTCTCCTCCGATACCAGGCCCCGCCCGCCCCGATTCTCCTCCCCAGTCCGGCCCCGCTCGCCCAGCTTCCCCTCCCAGCCTTGCCCCGCCCGACCACCTTCCCCTCCCGAGCTTGGCCCCGCCCGCCCAGCTTCCCCTCCCGAGCCTGTCCCCGCCCGCCCACTTTCTCTTCCCGAGCCCGGCCCCGCCTTCCCAGCTTCCACTCCCGAACCCGGCCGCGCCCCCCCAGCTTCTCCTCCCAGCCTGGACCCGCCCGCCCAGCTTCCCCTCCCAACCTGGCCCCGCCTCCCCAGCTTCTCCTCCGGAGCCAGGCCCCGCCCGCCCAGCTTCCCCTCCCGAGCCAGGCCCCGCCCGCCCGGCCTCCCCTCCCGAGGCAGGCTCCGCCCGCCCACCTTCCCCTCCCAGCTTTTCCCGGACCGCCCAGCTTCCCCTCCCAGCCTGGCCCCGCCCGGCCAGCTTCTCCTCCCAGCCTGTCCCCGCCTGCCCGGATTCTCCTCCCAAACCAGGCCCCGCCCGCCCAGGTTCCCCTGCCGAGCCAGTCCCCGCCCGCCCAGCTTCCCTCCCAGCCTGGCCCCGCCCGCCCGGCTTCCCCTTCCAGCCAGGCCCCGACCGCTCAACTTCCCCTCCCAGTTTGGCCCCGGCCGCCCAGCTTCCCCTCCCGGCCTGGCCCCGCCCTCCCAGCTTCCCCTCCCAGCCTGGCTCCGCCCGCCCTGCTTCTCGTCCCAGCCTGGCCCTGCCCGCTCACCTTCCCCTCCCAGCTTGGCCCCGCCCGCCCGTTCCCCTCCCGAGCCAGGCCCCGCCCGCCCAGCTTCCTTGCTCCGCCCGGCCCGGTTCCCCTCCCAACCTGGCCCCGCCTGCCCAGTTTCTGCTCCTAAGCCAGTCCCCGCCCCCCAAGCTTCCCCTCCCGAGCCAGGCCCCGCCAGCCCTGCTTCCCCTCCCAGCCTGACCGCGCCCGCCCAGCTTCCCCTCCCGACTCCTGCCCCGCCCGCCCAGCTTCCCCTGTCGAGCCACGCCCCGGCCGCCCAGCTTCCCCTCCCAGCCTCGCCCCGCCCGCCCAGCTTCTCCTCCCCAGTCCGGCCCCGACCGCCCAACTTCCCCTCCCAGTTTGGCCCCGCCCCCCCAGCTTCCCCTCCCAGCCTGGCCCCGCCCGCCCAGCTTCCCCTCCCGAGTCCGGCCCCGCCCGCCCGCTTTCTCTCCCCGAGCCCGGCCCCGCCTTCCCAGCTTCCCCTCCCGAGCCCGGCCGCGCCCACCCAGCTTCCCCTCTCGAGCCAGGCCCCGCCCCCCCAGCTTCCCCTCCCAGCCTGGCCCGGCCCGATCACCTTCCCCTCCCAGCTTGCCCCCGCCCACCAAGCTTCTCTTCCCAGCCTGGCCCCGCCCGCCCACCTTCCCCTCCCGGCTTGGCCCGGCCCGCCCTGTTTCTCCTCCCGAGCCCGGCCCCGCCCGCCCAGCTTCCCTCCCGAGCCGGGCCCCGCCCACCCAGCTTCTCCTCCCCAGCCTGGCCCCGCCCCCCAGCTTCTCCTACCGGGTCCGGACCTGCCCGCCCAACTTCCCCTCCCAGCCTGGCCCCGCCCCCGCCCTGCTTCCCCTCCCAGCAAGGACCATCTGCCCAGCTTCTTCTTCCGAGCCAAGCCCCGCCCGCCCAGTTTCCCCTCCCAGCCTGGCCCGGCCCGATCACCTTCCCCTCCCAGCTTGGCCCCGCCCACCAAGCTTCTCTTCCCAGCCTGGCCCCGCCCGCCCACCTTCCCCTCCCGGCTTGGCCCCGCCCCCCCTGTTTCTCCTCCCGAGCCCGGCCCCGCCCACCCAGCTTCCCTCCCGAGCCGGGCCCCGCCCACCCAGCCTCTCCTCCCAGCCTGGCCCCGCCCGACCACCTTCCCCTCCCAGCTTGGCTCCGCCCCCCCAGCTTCCCCTCCCAGGCTCGCCCCGCCCGCCCAGCTTCCCCTCCGAGCTCGGCCCCGCCCACCCAGCTTCTCCTCCCGGCCTGGCCCCGCCCGCCCAGCTTCCCCTCTCAGCCAGGCCCCGGCCGACCCGCTTCCCCTCCCAGCCTGGCCCCGCCCACCCAGCTTCTCCTACCGAGTCCGGACCTGCCCGCCCAGCTTCCCCGCCCAGCCTGGCCCCGCCCGCCCAGCTTCCCCTCCCAGCCTGGCCCGACCGACCACCATCCCCTCCCAGCTTGGCCCCGCCCCTCCAGCTTCCCCCCAGCCTGGCCCCGCCCGCCCAGCTCCCCCTCCCGAGCCAGGCCCCGCCCGCCCACTTTCTCTTCCCGAGCCCGGCCCCGCCTTCCCAACTTCCACTCCCGAGCCCGGCCGCGCCCACCCAGCTTAACCTCCCAGCCTGGACCCGCCCGCCCACCTTCCCCTCCCAGCCTGGCCCCGCCTCCCCAGCTTCTCCTCCCGAGACAGGCCCCGCCCGCCCAGCTTCCCCTCCCGAGGCGGGCTCCGCCCGCCCAGCTTCCCCTCCCAGCTTGCCCCGGACCGCCCAGCTTCCCCTCCCAGCCTGGCCCCGCCTGCCCGGCTTCTCCTCCCAAGCCAGGCCCGCCCGCCCAGCTTCCCCTACCGATCCAGTCCCCGCCCGCCCAGCTTCCCCTCCCAGTCTGGCCCCGTCCGCCCCGCTTCTCCTCCGGTACCAGACCCCGCCCGCCCCGCTTCTCCTCCGGTACCAGACCCCGCCCGCCCCGCTTCTCCTCCCCAGTCCGGCCCCGCTCTCCCAGCTTCCCCTCCCAGCTTGGCCCCGCCCCCCAGCTTCCCCTCCCAGCCTGGCTCCACCCGCCCAGCTTCCCCTCCCGGGTCCCGGCCCGCCCACCCACTTTCTCTTCCCGAGCCCGGCCCCGCCTCCGCAGCTTCCCCTCCCGAGCCCGGCCGCACCCACCCAGCTTCTCCTCCCAGCCTGGACCCGCCAGCCCACCTTCCCTTCTCAGCCAGGCCCCGCCCTGCCCGCTTCCCCTCCCAGCCTGGCCCCGCCTGCCCGGCTTCCCCTCCCAGCCAGGCCCCTCTGCCCAGCTTCTCCTCCCGAACCAGGCCCCGCCCGCCCAGTTTCCCCTCCCAGCGGGCCCGGCCCGCTCACCTTCCCCTCCCGGCTTGGCTCCGCCCGCCCCGTTCCCCTCCCAGCCAGGCCCGCCCGCCCAGCTTCTCCTCCCCAGCCTGGCCCCGCCCGCCCAGCTTCCCCTCCCGAGTCCCCCCTCGCCCGCCCAGCTTCCCCTCCCAGCCTGGCCCCGCCCGCCCGGCTTCCCCTCCCGAAGCCGGCCCCGCCCGCCCAGCTTCGCCTCCCAGCATTACCCCGGCCGGCCAGCTTCTCCTCCCAGCCTGGCCCCCCCGCCCAGCTTCCCCTCCCGAACCAGTGCCCGCCCGCCCAGCTTCCCCTCCCAGCTCGGCCCCGCCCCCCAGCTTCCCCTCCCAGCCAGGTCCCGACCGCCCAACTTCCCCTCCCAGTTTGGCCCCGCCCGCCCAGCTTCTCCTCCCGGCCTGGCCCCGCCCCCCAGCTTCCCCTCTCAGCCAGGCCCCGGCCGGCCCGCTTCCCCTCCCAGCCTCGCCCCGCCCACCCAGCTTCTCCTACCGAGTCCGGACCTGCCCGCCCAACTTCCCCTCCCAGCCTGGTCCCGCCCGCCCAGCTTCCCCTCCCAGCCTGGCCCGCCCGACCACCATCCCCTCCCAGCTTGGCCCCGCCCCTCCAGCTTCCCCTCCCAGCCTGGCCCCGCCCGCCCAGCTTCCCTCCCGACCCGGGCCCCGCCCGCCCACTTTCTCTTCCCGAGCCCGGCCGCGCCCACCCGGCTTCTCCTCCCAGCCTGGACCCGCCCCCCCACCTTCCCCTCCCAGCCTGGCCCCGCCTCCCCAGCTTCCCCTCCCAGCCAGGCCCCGACCGCCCAACTTCCCCTCCCAGCCTGGCCCCGCCCGCCCAGCTTCCCCTCCCGGGTCCGGCCCCGCCCGCCCACTTTCTCTTCCCAGCCCGGCCCCGCCTTCCCAGCTTCCCCTCCCGAGCCCGGCCGCGCCCACCCAGCTTCCCCTCTCGAGCCAGGCCCCGGCCCCCCAGCTTCCCCTCCCAGCCTGGCCCGGCCCGATCACCTTCCCCTCCCAGCTTGGCCCCGCCCACCAAGCTTCTCTTCCCAGCCTGGCCCCGCCCGCCCACCTTCCCCTCCCGGCTTGGCCCCGCCGCCCTGTTTCTCCTCCCAGCCTGGCCCCGCCCGCCCAGCTTCCCTCCCGGGCCGGGCCCCGCCCACCCAGCCTCTCCTCCCAGCCTGGCCCCGCGCGACCACCTTCCCCTCCCAGCTTGGCCCGGCCCCCCCCCCTTCCCCTCCCATCCTCGCCCCGCCCGCCCAGCTTCCCCTCCCGAGCTCGGCCCCGCCCACCCAGCTTCTCCTCCCCGGCCTGGCCCCGCCCCCCAGCTTCCCCTCTCAGCCAGCCCCCGGCCGGCCCGCTTCCCCTCCCAGCCTGGCCCCGCCCACCCTGCTTCTCCTACCGAGTCCGGACCTGCCCCCCAGCTTCCCCTCCCAGCCTGGCCAAGCCCGCCCAGCTTCCCCTCCCAGCCTGGCCCGACCGACCACCATCCCCTCCAAGCTTGGCCCCGCCCCTCCAGCTTCCCCTCCCAGCCTGGCCCCGCCCGTCCAGCTTCCCCTCCCGAGCCGGGCCCCGCCCGCCAAGCTTCCCCTACCGAGCCAGTCCCCGCCCGCCCAGCTTCCCCTCCCAGTCTGGCCCCGTCCGCCCCGCTTCTCCTCCGGTACCAGACCCCGCCCGCCCCGCTTCTCCTCCGGTACCAGACCCCGCCCGCCCCGCTTCTCCTCCCAGTCCGGCCCCGCTCTCCCGGCTTCCCCTCCCAGCTTGGCCCCGCCCCCCAGCTTCCCCTCCCAGCCTGGCTCCGCCCGCCCAGCTTCCCCTCCCGAGTCCCGGCCCGCCCACCCACTTTCTCTTCCCGAGCCCGGCCCCGCCTTCGCAGCTTCCCCTCCCGAGCTCGGCCGCGCCCGCCCAGCTTCTCCTCCCAGCCTGGACCCGCCCGCCCACCTTCCCTTCTCAGCCAGGCCCCGCCCGGCCCGCTTCCCCTCCCAGCCTGGCCCCGCCTGCCCAGCTTCCCCACCCAGCCAGGCCCGGACCGCCCAACTTCCCCTCCCAGTTTGGCCCCGCCCGCTCAGCTTCCCCTCCCAGACGACCCCGCCCGCCCAGCTTCCCCTCCCAGTTTGGCCCCGCCCGCCCAGCTTCCCTCCCAGCCAGGCCCCTCTGCCCAGCTTCTCCTCCCGAACCAGGCCCCGCACGCCCAGTTTCCCCTCCCAGCGGGGCCCGGCCCGCTTACCTTCCCCTTCCGGCTTGGCTGCGCCCGCCTCGTTCCCCTCCCGAGCCAGGCCCCACCCGCCTAGCTTCTCCTCCCAGCCTGGCCCCGCCCGCCCAGCTTCCCCTCCCGAGTCCGGCCCCGCCCGCCCAGCTTCCCCTCCCAGCCTGGCCCCGCCCGCCCAGCTTCCCCTCCCGAGCCGGCCCCGCCCGCCCAGCTTCGCCTCCCAGCCTGACCCCGCCCGGCCAGCTTCTCCTCCCAGCCTGTCCCCGCCCGCCCAGCTTCCCCTCCCGAACCAGTGCCCGCCCGCCCAGCTTCCCCTCCCAGTTTGGCCCCGCCCGCCCAGCTTCTCCTCCCGGCCTGGTCCCGCCCACCCAGATTCTCCTACCGAGTCCGGACCTGCCCGCCCAGCTTCCCCTCCCAGCCTGGCCCCGCCCGCCCAGCTTCCCCTCCCAGCCTGGCCCGACCGACCACCATCCCCTCCCAGCTTGGCCCCGCCCCTGCAGCTTCCCCTCCCAGCCTGGCCCCGCCCGCGCAGCTTCCCCTCCCGAGCCAGGCCCCGCCCGCCCAGCTTCCCCTACCGGGCCAGTCCCCGCCCGCCCAGCTTCCCCTCCCGAAGCAGGCCCCGTCCGCCCGCTTCTCCTCCGGTACCAGACCCCGCCCGCCCCGCTTCTCCTCCGGTACCAGACCCCGCCCACCCCGCTTCTCCTCCCCAGCCCGGCCCCGCTCTCCCAGCTTCCCCTCCCAGCTTGGCCCCGTCCGCCCCGCTTCTCCTCCGGTACCAGACCCCGCCCGCCCCGCTTCTCCTCCGGTACCAGACCCCGCCCGCCCCGCTTCTCCTCCCCAGTCCGGCCCCGCTCTCCCAGCTTCCCCTCCCAGCTTGGCCCCCCCCCCCCAGCTTCCCCTCCCAGCCTGGCTCCGCCCGCCCAGCTTCCCCTCCCGAGTCCCGGCCCCGCCTTCGCAGCTTCCCCTCCCGGGCCCGGCCGCGCCCACCCAGCTTCTCCTCCCAGCCTGGACCCGCCCGCCCACATTCCCTTCTCAGCCAGGCCCCGCCCGGCCCGCTTCCCCTCCCAGCCTGGCCCCGCCTGCCCAGCTTCCCCTCCCAGCCAGGCCCGGACCGCCCAACTTCCCCTCCCAGTTTGACCCCGCCCGCTCAGCTTCCCCTCCCAGACGACCCCGCCCGCCCAACTTCCCCTCCCAGTTTGGCCCCGCCCGCCCAGCTTCCCCTCCCAGCCAGGCCCCTCTGCACAGCTTCTCCTCCCGAACCAGGCCCCGGACGCCCAGTTTCCCCTCCCAGCGGGGCCCGGCCCGCTCACCTTCCCCTCCCGGCTTGGCTCCGCCCGCCCCGTTCCCCTCCCGAGCCAGGCCCCGCCCGCCCAGCTACTCCTCCCAGCCTGGCCCCGCCTGCCCGGCTTCCCCTCCCAGCCAGGCCCCGACCGCCCAACTTCCCCTCCCAGTTTGGCCCCGCCCGCCCAGCTTCCCCTCCCGGGCCTGGCCCCGCCCGCCCAGCTTCCCCTCCCAGCCTACCCCCGCCCGCCCAGCTTCCCCTCCCGAACCAGTGCCCGCCCGCCCAGCTTCCCCTCCCAGCTTGGCCCCGCCCGCCCAGCTTCCCCTCCCAGCCAGGTCCCGACCGCCCAACTTCCCCTCCCAGTTTGGCCCCGCCCACCCAGCTTCTTCTCCCAGCCTGGCCCCGCCCGCCCGGCTTCCCCTCTCAGCCAGGCCCCGGCCGGCCCGCTTCCCCTCCCAGCCAGGCCCCGACCGCCCAACTTCCCCTCCCAGTTTGGCCCCGCCCGCTCAGCTTCCCCTCCCACCCTGGCCCCGCCCGCCCAGCTTCTCCTCCCGAGTCCGGCTCTGCCCGCCCAGCTTCCCCTCCCAGCCAGGCCCCTCTGCCCAGCTTCTCCTCCCAACTAGGCCCCGCCCGCCCAGTTTCGCCTCCCAGCCTGGCCCCGCCCGCCCAGCTTCCCCCCCGAGTCCGGCCCCGCCCGCCTAGCTTCCCCTCCCAGCCTGGCCCCGCCCGCCCCGCTTCCCCTCCCGCGTCCAGCCCCGCCCGCCCAGCTTCGCCTCCCAGCCTGGCCCCGCCCGCCAGCTTCTCCTCCCAGCCTGGCCCCGCCCGCCCAGCTTCCCCTCCCGAACCAGTGCCCGCCCGCCCAGCCTCCCCTCCCCGGCCCCGCCCGCCCAGTTTCGCCTCCAAGCCTGGCCCCGCCCGCCCACCTTCCCCTCCCAGTCCGGCCCCGCCCGCCTAGCTTCCCCTCCCAGCCTGGCCCCGCCCGCCCCGCTTCCCCTCCCGCGTCTGGCCCCGCCCGCCCAGCTTCGCCTCCCAGCCTGGCCCCGCCCGGCCAGCTTCTCCTCCCCAGCCTGGCCCCACCCGCCCAGCTTCCCCTCCCGAGCCAGTGCCCGCCCGCCCAGCTTCCCCTCCCAGCTTGGCCCCGTCCGCCCAGCTTCCCCTCCCAGCCAGGCCCCGACCGCCGAACTTCCCCTCCCAGTTTGGCCCCGCCCGCCCAGCTTCCCCTCCCGGGCCTGGCCCCGCCCGCCCAGCTTCCCCTCCCAACCTAGCCCCGCCCGCCCACCTTCCCCTCCCGAACCAGTGCCCGCCCGCCCAGCCTCCCCTCCCAGCTTGCCCCGCCCGCCCAGCTTCCCCTCCCAGCCAGGCCCCGACCGCCCAACTTCCCCTCCCAGGTTGCCCCGCCCGCCCCGCTTCCCCTCCCAGCCGGACCCCGCCCGCCCAGCTTCCCCTCCCTAGCCCAGCCCCGCCCACCCAGCTTCTCTTCCCAGCCAGGCCCCGCCCGCCAACCTCCCCTCCCATTTTGGCCCCGCCCCCCAGCTTCCCCTCCCAAGCCTGGCTCCGCCCGCCCACCTTCCCCTCTCAACCAGGCCCCACCCGGCCCGCTTCCCCTCCCAGCCTGGCCCCGCCTGCCCAGCTTCTCCTCCCAAGCCAGACCCCGCCCGCCCAGCTTCCCTCCCAGCTTGGCCCCGCCCGCCTAGCTTCCCCGCCCAGCCAGCCCCCGCCCGCCCCCCTTCCCCTCCCGGGTCCGGACCCGCCCGCCCAGCTTCCCCTCCCCAGCTTGGCCCCGCCCGCCTAGCTTCCCCGCCCAGCCAGCCCCCGCCCGCCCACCTTCCCCTCCCGGGTCCGGACCCGCCCGCCCCCCTTCCCCTCCCAGCCTGGCCCCGCCCGCCCCGCTTCTCCTCCCCAGTCTGGCCCCGCCCGCTCACCTTCCCCTCCCAGCTTGGCCCCGCCCGCCCCGTTCCGCTCGCGAGCCAGGCCCCGCCCGCCCAGCTTCTCCTCCCCGCCTGGCCCCGCCCGCCCAGCTTCTCCTCCGGTACCAGGCCCCGCCCGCCCCGATTCTCCTCCCCAGTCCGGCCCCGCTCGCCCAGCTTCCCCTCCCAGCCTTGCCCCGCCCGACCACCTTCCCCTCCCAGCTTGGCCCCGCCCGCCCAGCTTCCCCTCCCGAGCCAGTCCCCGCCCGCCCACTTTCTCTTCCCGAGCCCGGCCCCATCTTCCCAGCTTCCACTCCCGAACCCGGCCGCGCCCACCCAGCTTCCCCCCCGAGCCAGGCCCCGCCCGCCCGGCTTCCCCTCCCGAGGCAGGCTCCGCCCGCCCACCTTCCCCTCCCAGCTTTGCCCGGACCGCCCAGCTTCCCCTCCCAGCCTGGCCCCGCCCGACCAGCTTCTCCTCCCAGCCTGTCACCGCCTGCCCGGATTCTCCTCCCAAACCAGGCCCCGCCCGCCCAGCTTCCCCTACCAGCCAGTCCCCGCCCGCCCAGCTTCCCCTCCCAGCCTGGCCCCGCCCGCCCAGCTTCCCCTTCCAGCCAGGCCCCGACCGCTCAACTTCCCCTCCCAGTTTGGCCCCGCCCGCCCAGCTTCCCTCCCAGCCTGGCCCCGCCCTCCCAGCTTCCCCTCCCAGCCTGGCTCCGCCCGTCCAGCTTCTCGTCCCAGCCTGGCCCGGCCCGCTCACCTTCCCCTCCCAGCTTGGCCCCGCCCGCCACGTTCCCCTCCCGAGCCAGGCCCCGCCCGCCCACCTTCCCCTCGCAGCTTGGCCCGGACCGCCCAGCTTCCCCTCCCAGCCTGGCCCCGCCCGGCCAGCTTCTCCTCCCAGCCTGTCCGCGCCTGCCCGGCTTCTCCTCCCAAACCAGGCCCCGCCCGCCCAGCTTCCCCTCCCGACCCAGTCCCCGCCCGCCCAGCTTCCCCTCCCAGCCTGGCTCCGCCCGCCCAGCTTCCCCTTCCAGCCAGGCCCCGACCGCTCAACTTCCCCTCCCAGTTTGGCCCCGCCCGCCCAGCTTCCCCTCCCGAGCCTGGCCCCGCCCGCCCGGCTTCCCCTCCCAGCCTGGCCCCGCCCGCCCAGCTTCCCCTTCCAGCCAGGCCCCGACCGCTCAACTTCCCCTCCCAGTTTGGCCCCGCCCGCCCAGCTTCCCCTCCCGAGCCTGGCCCCGCCCTCCCAGCTTCCCCTCCCCGGCTTGGCCCCGCCCGCCACGTTCCCCTCCCGAGCCAGGCCCCGCCCGCCCAGCTTCCTTGCTCCGCCCGGCCCGCTTCCCCTCCCAGCCTGGCCCCGCCTGCCCAGTTTCTGCTCCTAAGCCAGTCCCCGCCCCCCCAGCTTCCCCTCCCAGGCCAGGCCCCGCCCGCCCTGCTTCCCCTCCCAGCCTGACCGCGCCCGCCCAGCTTCCCCTCCCGACTCCTGCCCCGCCCGCCCAGCTTCCCCTGTCGAGCCACGCCCCGGCCGCCCAGCTTCCCCTCCCAGCCTGGCCCCGCCCGCCCGGCTTCTCCTCCCCAGTCCGGCCCTGCCCGCCCAGCTTCCCCTCCAGCCAGGCCCCGCCCGCCCAGCTTCTCCTCCCAGCCTGGCCCCGCCCGCCCAACTTCCCCTCCCGAGTCCGGCCCCGCCCGCCCAGCTTCGCCTCCCGAGTCCGGCCCCGCCCGCCCAGCTTCTCCTCCCAGCCCCGCCCGCCCAGCTTCCCCTCCCGAACCAGTGCCCGCCCGCCCAGCTTCCCCTCCCAGCTTGGCCCCGACCGCCCAACTTCCCCTCCCAGTTTGGCCCCGTCCCCCCAGCTTCCCCTGCCGGGCCAGGCCCCGCCCGCTCAGCTTCTCTGCTCCGCCCGGCCCGCTTCCCCTCCCAGCCTGGCTCCGCCCGCCCAGCTTCCCTTCCCGGGTCCCGGCCCGCCCGCCCACTTTCTCTTACCGAGCCCGGCCCCGCCTTCGCAGCTTCCCCTCCCGGGCCCGGCCCCGCCCGCCCAGCTTCTCCTCCCAGCCTGGACCCGCCCGCCCACCTTCTCTTCTCAGCCAGGCCCCGCCCGGCCCGCTTCCCCTCACAGCCTGGCCCCGCCTGCCCGGCTTCCCCTCCCAGCCAGGCCCCGACCGCCCAACTTCCCCTCCCAGTTTGGCCCCGCCCGCTCAGCTTCCCCTCCCACCCTGGCCCCGCCCGCCCAGCTTCTCCTCCCGAGTCCGGCTCTGCCCGCCCAGCTTCCCCTCCCAGCCAGGCCCCTCTGCCCAGCTTCTCCTCCCGAACTAGGCCCCGCCCGCCCAGTTTCGCCTCCCAGCCTGGCCCCGTGTGACGTAGTGGGGGTACCTGGCTGGTTTCTATGCTGCTGGCTCTGGGGGAACCCCCACTGGCTGCCGTGGGTACCACGACCCAGCAAAACAGGATGAGTCACTATGCAAACCAGTGGCCAGACACCCCCCATGGAGAGGAACAAAGGAAGGTGGAATGCTGCCTTGGCTGGGGGGCAGGGCTGGAAGTGAGTGAGTTGGTTGCTGGCTGTCTGTGAGGATGGATGAGACAGCCTAGGGAGAGGAGCTGGAGTTTAGGGGCCCAGTCTCCCCCATCTCGAGGGGGCCTGAGGCATCCTAGCCCAGTTCCTGTGACCAGATTACATCTGTGCTGCGCTGTGCTGGAGGAGCAATAAACCACCCTCAATTCCACTGGCTGGTGCAGTCTGTTTGTGCCATTTCGGGGTGCAGGAGACGGGGAACCCCCAACGTGCCGTCACACCCCGCCCGCCCAGCTTCCCCTCCCGAGTCCGGCCCCGCCCGCCTAGCTTCCCCTCCCAGCCTGGCCCCGCCCGCTCCGCTTCCCCTCCCGCGTCCGTCCCCGCCCGCCCAGCTTCGCCTCCGAGCCTGGCCCCGCCCGGCCCAGCTTCTCCTCCCAGCCTGGCCCCGCCCGCCCAGCTTCCCCTCCCGAGCCAGTGCCCGCCCGCCCAGCTTCCCCTCCCAGCTTGGCCCCGCCCGCCCAGTTTCGCCTCCCAACCTGGCCCCGCCCGCCCAGCTTCCCCTCCCGAGTCTGGCCCTGCCCGCCCAGCTTCCCTCCCCAGCCAGGCCCCCCCGCCCCGCTTCTCCACCCGCGTCCGGCCCCGCCCGCTCCGCCTCCCAGCCTGGCCCCGCCCGGCCAGCTTCTCCTCCCAGCCTGCCCCCGCCCGCCCAGCTTCCGCTCCCGAACCAGTGCCCGCCCGCCCAGCTTCCCCTCCCAGCTTGGCCCCGTCCGCCCAGCTTCCCCTCCCAGCCAGGCCCCGACCGCCGAACTTCCCCTCCCAGTTTGGCCCCGCCCGCCCAGCCTCCCCTCCCAGCCAGGCCCGGCCGGCCCAGCTTCTCCTCCTGAGCCAGCCCCGCCCGCCCAGCTTCTCCTCCCGGACCAGGCCCCGCCCGCCCAGCTTTTCCTCCTGAGCCTGGCCCCGCCCCCCACCTTCCCCTCCCAGCCTGGTCCCGACCGCCCAGCTTCCCCTCCGGAGCCAGTCCCCGCCCGCCCAGCTTCCCCTCCCGAGCCAGACCCCGCCCGCCCAGCTTCCCCTCTCTAGCCCAGCCCCGCCCACCCAGCTTCTCTTCCCAGCCAGGCCCCGCCCGCCAACCTCCCCTCCCATTTTGCCCCGCCCGCCCAGCTTCCCTCCCAGCCTGGCCCCGCCCGCCCTGCTTCTCCTCCCAAGCCAGGCCCCGCCCGCCCAGCTTCCCTCCTGAGCCAGGCCCCGCCCCCCAGCCCTCCCAGCCCCCCGCCCGCCCAGCTTTTCTTCCTGAGCCAGGCCCCGCCCGCCCAGCTTCCCCTTCCAGCTTGGCCCCGCCCCCCGCCCAGCTTCCCCGCCCAGCCAGCCCCCGCCCCCCTTCCCCTCCCGAGTCAGGACCCGCCCGCCCAGCTTCCCCTCCCACCATGGCCCCGCCCGCCCAGCTTCCCCTCTCAGCTTGGCCCCGCCCCCGCCCCCCGCTTCCCCTCCCGAGCCAGGCCCCGCCCGCCCCGCTTCCGCTCGCGAGCCAGGCCCCGCCTGCCCAGTTTCTCCTCCTAAGCCAGTCCCCGCCCGCCCAGCTTCTCCTCCTGTACCAGGCCCCGCCCGCCCTGCTTCTCCTCCCCAGTCCGGCCGCGCTCGCCCAGCTTCCCCTCCCGAGCCTTGCCCCGCCCGCCCACCTTCCCCTGTCGAGCCACGCCCCGCCCGCCCAGCTTCCCCTCCCGAGCCAGTCCCCGCCCGCCCACTTTCTCCTCCCCGGCCCGGCCCCGCCTTCCCAGCTTCCACTCCCCAGCCAGGCCCCGCCCGCCCAGCTTCTCCTCCCAGCCTTGACCCGCCCGCCCACCTTGCCCTCCCAGGTTTGCCCCGCCCTCCCCGCTTCTCCTCCCGAGCCAGACCCCGCCCGCCCAGCTTCCCCTCTCCGGCCAGGCCCCGCCCGCCCGGCTTCCCCTCCCAAGGCAGGCTCCGCCCGCCCACCTTCCCCTCCCAGCTTTGCCCGGACCGCCCAGCTTCCCCTCCCAGCCTGGCCCCCCCGACCAGCTTCTCCTCCCAGCCTGTCACCGCCTGCCCGGATTCTCCTCCCAAACCAGGCCCCGCTCGCCCAGCTTCCCCTACCAGCCAGTCCCCGCCCGCCCAGCTTCCCCTCCCAGCCTGGCCCCGCCCGCCCAGCTTCCCCTTCCAGCCAGGCCCCGGCCGCTCAACTTCCCCTCCCAGTTTGGCCCCGCCCGCCCAGCTTCCCCTCCCAGGCCTGCCCCGCCCGCCCAGCTTCCCCTCCAGCCTGGCCCCGCCCGCCCAGCTTCCCCTTCCAGCCAGGCCCCGACCGCTCAACTTCCCCTCCCAGTTTGGCCCCGCCCGCCCAGCTTCCCCTCCGAGCCTGGCCCCGCCCTCCCAGCTTCCACTCCCAGCTTGGCCCCGCCCGCCACGTTCCCCTCCCGAGCCAGGCCCGCCCGCCCAGCTTCCTTGCTCCGCCCGGCCCGCTTCCCCTCCCAACCTGGCCCCGCCTGCCCAGTTTCTGCTCCTAAGCCAGTCCCCGCCCGCCCAGCTTCCCCTCCCAGCCTGGCCCCGCCCGCCCTGCTTCTCCTCCCAGCCAGACCGCGCCCGCCCCGCTTCTCCTCCGACTCCTGCCCCGCCCGCCCCGCTTCCCCTGTCCAGCCACGCCCCGGCCGCCCAGCTTCCCCTCCCAACCTGGCTCCGCCCGCCCAGCTTCCCCTCCCCAGTCCGGCCCTGCCCGCCCAGCTTCCCCTCCCAGCCAGGCCCGCCCGCCCAGCTTCTCTTCCCAGCCCGGCCCTGCCCGCCCAGCTTGCCCTCCCAGGTTTGCCCCGCCCGCCCCGCTTCCCCTCCCGAGCCAGACCCCGCCCGCCCAGCTACCCCTCTCTAGCCCAGCCCCGCCCAGCCAGCTTCTCTTCCCAGCCTGGCCCCGCCTGCCCAACTTCCCCTCCCATTTTGGCCCCGCCCCCCCAGCTCCCCTCCCAGCCTGGCCACGCCCGCCCAGCTTCCCCTCCCCAGCCTGGCCCCGCCCACCCTGCTTCTCCTACCGAGTCCGGACCTGCCCGCCCAACTTCCCCTCCCAGCCTGGCCCCGCCCGCCCTGCTTCCCCTCCCAGCAAGGCCCCTCTGCCCAGCTTCTTCTTCCGAGCCAAGCCCCGCCCGCCCAGGTTCCCCTCCCAGCCTGGCCCGGCCCGATCACCTTCCCCTCCCAGCTTGACCCCGCCCACCAAGCTTCTCTTCCCAGCCTGGCCCCGCCCGCCCACCTTCCCCTCCCGGCTTGGCCCTGCCTCCCCAGCTTCCCCTCCCAGCCAGGCCCCGACCGCCCAACTTCCCCTCCCAGCCTGGCCCCGCTGGCCCAGCTTCCCCTCCCACCTTGGCCCGGACCGCCCAGCTTCCCCTCCCAGCCTGGCCGCGCCCGGCCAGCTTCTCCTCCCAGCCTGGCCCCGCCTGCCCAACTTCTCCTCCCAAGCCAGGCCCCGCCGCCCAGCTTCTCCTCCCAAGCCAGTCCCCGCCCGCCCAGCTTCCCCTACAGAGCCAGTCCCCGCCCGCCCAACTTCCCCTCCCAGTCTGGCCACGTCCGCCCCGCTTCTCCTCCGGTGCCAGACCCCGCCCGCCCCGCTTCTCCTCCGGTACCAGACCCCGCCCGCCCGGCTTCTCCTCCCCAGTCCGGCCCCGCTCTCCCAGCTTCCCCTCCCAACTCGGCTCCGCCCCCTCAGCTTCCCCTCCCAGCCTGGCTCCGCCCGCCCGGCTTCCCCTCCCGGGTCCCGGCCCGCCCGCCCACTTTCTCTTCCCGAGCCCAGCCCCGCCTTCGCAGCTTCCCCTCCCGAGCCCGGCCGCGCCCACGCAGCTTCTCCTCCCAGCCTGGACCCGCCCGCCCACCTTCCCTTCTCAGCCAGGCCCCGCCCGGCCCGCTTCCCCTCCCAGCCTGGCCCCGCCTGCCCAGCTTCCCCTCCCAGCCAGGCCCGGACCGCCCAGCTTCCCCTCCCACCCTGGCCCCGCCCGCCCAGCTGCTTCTCCGGAGTCCGGCCCTGCCCGCCCAACTTCCCCTCCCAGCCAGGCCCCTCTGCCCAGCTTCTCCTCCCGAACCAGGCCCCGCCCGCCCAGCTTCCCCTCCCAGCGGGGTCCGGCCCGCTCACCTTCCCCTCCCGGCTAGGCTCCGCCCGCCCCGTTCCCCTCCCGAGTCCGGCCCCGCCCACCCATCTTCCCCTCCCAGCCTGGCTCCGCCCGCCCACCTTCCCCTCTCAGCCAGGCCCCGCCCGGCCCGCTTCCCCTCCCAGCCAAGTCCCTCTGCCCAGCTGCTCCTCCCGAGCCAGGCCCCGGCCGCCCAGTTTCCCCTCCCAGCCTGCCCCGGCCCGCTAACCTTCCCCTCCCAGCTTCGCCCCGCCAGCCCCGTTCCGCTCGCGAGCCAGGACCCGCCCGCCCAGCTTCTCCTCCCAGCCTGGCCCCGCCCGCCCCGCTTCTCCTGCGGTACCAGGCCCCACCCGCCCCGCTTCTCCTCCCCAGTCCGGCCCCGCTCGCCCCGCTTCCCCTCCCAGCCTGGCCCCGCCCGCCCAGCTTCCCCTCCCGAGTCCGGCCCCGCCCGCCCAGCTTCCCCTCCAGCCTGGCCCCGCCCGGCCAGCTTCTCCCCCCGAGCCGGGCCCCCCGCCCCCCAGCTTCTCCTCCCGAGAACGGCCCCGCCCGCCTAGCTTCCCCGCCCAGCCAGCCCCCGCCCGCCCACCTTCCGCTCCCGAGTCCGGACCCGCCCGCCCAGCTTCCCCTCCCAGCCTGGCCCGAGTCGCCCAGCTTCCCCTCCCAGTCCGGCCCCGCCCGCCCGCTTTCTCTTCCGGAGCCCGGCCCCGCCCCCCAGCTTCCCCTCTCAGCCAGGCCCCGGCCGGCCCGCTTCCCCTCCCAGCCTGGCCCCGCCCGCCCTGCTTCTCCTCCCGAGCCATGCCCCGCCCGGTCAGTTTCCCCTCCCAGCCTGTCCCGGCCCGCTCACCTTCCCCTCCCAGCGTGGTCCCGCCCGCCACGTTCCCCTCCGGAGCCAGGCCCCGCCCGCCCCAGCTTCCCCTCCCAGCTTTGCCCCGCCCGCCCCGTTCCCCTCCCGAGCCAGGCTCCGCCCGCCCAGCTTCTCCTCCCAACCTTGCCCTGCCCGCCCACCTTCCCCTACCAGGTTTTCCCCGCCCGCCCCGCCTCCCCTCCCGACCCAGGCCCCGCCCGCCCAGCTTCCCCTCCCAGCCTGGCCCCGCCCACCAAGCTTCTCCTACCGAATCCGGACCTGCCCGCCCAACTTCCCCTCCCAGCCTGGCCCCGCCCGCCCTGCTTCCCCTCCCAGCAAGGACCCTCTGCCCAGCTTCTTCTTCCGAGCCAAGCCACGCCCGCCCAGTTTCCCCTCCCAGCCTGGCCCGGCCCGATCACCTTCCCCTCCCAGCTTGGCCCCGCCCACCAAGCTTCTCTTCCCAGCCTGGCCCCGCCCGCCCACCTTCCCCTCCCAGCCTGTCCCCGCCCGCCCAGCTTCCCCTTCCAGCCAGGCCCCGACCGCTCAACTTCCCCTCCCAGTTTGGCCCCGCCCGCCCAGCTTCCCCCTCCGAGCCTGGCCCCGCCCTCCCAGCTTCCCCTCCCAGCTTGGCCCCGCCCGCCACGTTCCCCTCCAGAGCCAGGCCCCGCCCGCCCAGCTTCCTTGCTCCGCCCGGCCCGCTTTCCCTCCCAACCTGGCCCCGCCTGCCCAGTTATTGCTCCTAAGCCAGTCCCCGCCCCCCCAGCTTCCCCTCCCGAGCAAGGCCCCGCCCGCCCTGCTTCCCCTCCCAGCCTGACCCCGCCCACCCAGCTTCCCCTCCCGACTCCTGCCCCGCCCGCCCAGCTTCCCCTGTCGAGCCACGCCCCGGCCGCCCAGCTTCCCCTCCCAGCCTGGCCCCGCCCGCCCAGCTTCTCCTCCCCAGTCCGGCCCTGCCCGCCCAGCTTCCCCTCCCAGCCAGGCCCCGCCCCCCAGCTTCTCCTCCCAGCCTTGCCCTGCCCGCCCACGTTGCCCTCCCAGGTTTGCCCCGCCCGCCCGGCTTCCCCTCCCGAGCCAGACCCCGCCCGCCCAGCTACCCCTCTCTAGCCCAGCCCCGCCCAGCCAGCTTCTCTTCCCAGCCAGGCCCCGCCCGCCAACCTCCCCTCCCATTTTGGCCCCGCCCCCCAGCTTCCCCTCCCAGCCTGGCCACGCCCGCCCAGCTTCCCTCCCAGCCTGGCCCCGCCCACCCAGCTCCTCCTACCGAGTCCGGACCTGCCCGCCCAACTTCCCCTCCCAGCCTGGCCCCCCCGCCCTGCTTCCCCTCCCAGCAAGGCCCCTCTGCCCAGCTTCTTCTTCCGAGCCAAGCCCCGCCCGCCCAGGTTCCCCTCCCAGCCTGGCCCGGCCCGATCACCTTCCCCTCCCAGCTTGGCCCCGCCCACCAAGCTTCTCTTCCCAGCCTGGCCCCGCCCGCCCACCTTCCCCTCCCGGCTTGGCCCCGCCTCCCCAGCTTCCCCTCCCAGCCAGGCCCCGACCGCCCAACTTCCCCTCCCAGCCTGGCCCCGGCAGCCCAGCTTCCCCTCCCAGCTTGGCCCGGACCGCCCAGCTTCCCCTCCCAGCCTGGCCGCGCCCGGCCAGCTTCTCCTCCCCAGCCTGGCCCCGCCTGCCCGGCTTCTCCTCCCAAGCCAGGACCCGCCCGCCCAGCTTCCCCTACCGAGCCAGTCCCCGCCCGCCCAGCTTCCCCTACCGAGCCAGTCCCCGCCCGCCCAACTTCCCCTCCCAGTCTGGCCCCGTCCGCCCCGCTTCTCCTCCGGTACCAGACCCCGCCAGCCCCGCTTCTCCTCCGGTACCAGACCCCGCCCGCCCCGCTTCTCCTCCCCAGTCCGGCCCCGCTCTCCCAGCTTCCCCTCCCAGCTTGGCCCCGCCCCCCCACCTTCCCCTCCCAGCCTGGCTCCGCCCGCCCAGCTTCCCCTCCCGAGTCCCGGCCCGCCCACCCACTTTCTCTTCCCGAGCCCGGCCCCGCCTTCGCAGCTTCCCCTCCGGAGCCCGGCCGCGCCCACCCAGCTTCTCCTCCCAGCCTGGACCCGCCCGCCCACCTTCCCTTCTCAGCCAGACCCCGCCCGGCCCGCTTCCCCTCCCCAGCCTGGCCCCGCCTGCCCAGCTTCCCCTCCCAGCCAGGCCCGGACCGCCCAACTTCCCCTCCCAGTTTGGTCCCGCCCGCTCAGCTTCCCCTCCCAGACGACCCCGCCCGCCCAGCTTCCCCTCCCACCCTGGCCCCGCCCGCCCATCTGCTTCTCCGGAGTCCGGCCCTGCCCGCCCAGCTTCCCCTCCCAGCCAGGCCCCTCTGCCCAGCTTCTCCTCCCGAACCAGGCCCCGCCCGCCCAGCTTCCCCTCCCAGCGGGGCCCGGCCCGCTCACCTTCCCCTCCCCGCTTGGCTCCGCCCGCCCCGTTCCCCTCCCGAGTCCGGCCCCGCCCGCCCATCTTCCCCTCCCAGCCTGGCTCCGCCCGCCCACCTTCCCCTCTCAGCCAGGCCCAGCCCGCCCAGCTTCCCCTCCCAGCCAGGTCCCTCTGCCCAGCTGCTCCTCCCGAGTCCGGCCCCGCCCGCCCAGCTCCCCTCCCAGCCTGGCCCCGCCCGCCAGCTTCCCCTCCCTGCTTCGCCCCGCCCGCCCAGCTTCCGCTCCCAGCCAGGACCCGCCCGCCCAGTTTCCCCTCCCAGCCCGGCCCAGCCTGCCCAGCTTCCCCTCCCAGCCAGGCCCGGCCCGCCCTGCTTCCCCTCCCAGCTCGGCCCCGCCCGCTCAGCTTCCCCTCCCAGACGACCCCGCCCGCCCAACTTCCCCTCCCAGTTTGGCCCCGCCCCCCAGCTTCCCCTCCCAGCCAGGCCCCTCTGCCCAGCTTCTCCTCCCGAACCAGGCCCCGCCCGACCAGCTTCCCCTCCCGAAACCGGCCCCGCCCGCCCAGCTCCCCTCCCAGCCTGGCCCTGCCGGCCCAGCTTCCCCTCCCAGCCTCGCCCCGCCTGCCCAGCTTCCCCTCCCAGCCAGGCCCGGACCGCCCAACTTCCCCTCCCAGTTTGGCCCCGCCCGCTCAGCCTCCCCTCCCAGACGACCCCGCCCGCCCAGCTTCTCCTCCCAAGCCTGGCCCCGCCCACCCAGCTTCCCCTTCCGGGCCAGGCCCCGCCCGCCCAGCTTCCCCTCCCAGCCTGGCCCCGCCCGCCCAGCTTCCCCTCCCGAAACCTGACCCGCCCGCCCAGCTTCGCCTCCCAGCCTGACCCCGCCCGGCCAGCTTCTCCTCCCAGCCTGGCCCCGCCCGCCCAGCTTCCCCTCCCCAGCTTGGCCCCGCCTGCCCGGCTTCTCCTCCTGAGCCAGGTCCCGCCCGCCCAGCTTCCTCCCCCAAGCCAGGCCCCGCCCGCTCAGCTTCCCCTCCCAGGCAAGCCCCGCCCGCCCAGCTTCCCCTCCCACCCTGGCCCCGCCTGCCCACCTTCTTCTCCGGAGCCCGGCCCTGCCCGCCCGGCTTCCCCTCCCAGCCAGCCCCCTCTGCCCAGCTTCTCCTCCCGTTCCCGGCCCCGCCCGCCCGGTTTCCCCTCCCAGCGGGGCACGGGCCGCTCACCTTCCCCTCCCGGCTTGGCTCCGCCCGCCCCGTTCCCCTCCCGAGCGGGGCCCCGCCCCCCCGCCCAGCTTCCCGTCCCGAGTCCGGCCCCGCCCTCCCAGCTTTCCCTCCCAGCCTGGCCCCGCCCGCCCAGCTTCCCCTCCCGAAGCCGGCCCCGCCCGCCCGGCTTCGCCTCCCAGCCTGACCCCGCCCGGCCTGCTTCCCCTCCCCAGCCCGGCCCCGCACCCCCAGCTTCCCCTCCCACCCAGGCCCCGCCCGCCCAGCTTCCCCTCCCAGCCTGACCCCGCCCGGCCCGCTTCCCCTCCCAGCCTGGCCCGCCTGCCCAGCTTCCCCTCCCAGCCAGGCCCGGACCGCCCAACTTCCCCTCCCAGTTTGGCCCCGCCCGCTCAGCTTCCCCTCCCAGACGACCCCGCCCGCCCAACTTCTCCTCCCAGCCTGGCCCCGCCCGCCCAGCTTCCCCTCCCGAGTCCGGCCCCGCCCGCCCGCCTTCCCCTCCCAGCCTGGCCCCGCCCGCCCAGCTTCCCCTCCCGAAACCTGACCCGCCCGCCCAGCTTCGCCTCCCAGCCTGACCCCGCCCGGCCAGCTTCTCCTCCCAGCCTGGCCCCGCCCGCCCAGCTTCCCCTCCCAGCTTGGCCCCGCCCCCAGCTTCCCCTCCCAGCCAGGTCCCGACCGCCCAACTTCCCCTCCCAGTTTGGCCCCGCCCGCTCAGCTTCCCCTCCCAGACGACCCCGCCCGCCCAGCTTCCCCTCCCACCTGGCCCCGCCCGCCCACCTTCTTCTCCGGAGCCCGGCCCTGCCCGCCCGGCTTCCCCTCCCAGCCAGCCCCCTCTGCCCAGCTTCTCCTCCCAACCAGGCCCCGCCCGCCCTGATTCCCCTCCCAGCCAGGCCCGGGCCGCCCAGTTTCCCCTCCCGAGCCCGGCTCCGCCCGCCCCGTTCCCCTCCCGAGCCAGGCCCCGCCCGCCCAGCTTCTCCTCCCCAGCCTGCCCCGCCCGCCCAGCTTCCCTCCCGAGCCCGGCCCCGCCCGCCCTGAATCCCCTCCCAGCCAGGCCCCGACCTCCCAGCTTCCCCTCCCAGACCGGCCCCGCCCGCCCCGCTTCGCCTCCCAAGCCAGGCCTCGCACGGCCAGCTTTACCTCCCAGCCTGGCCCCGCATGCCCAGCTTCCCCTCCCGAACCAGTGCCCGCCCGCCCAGCTTCCCCTCCCAGCTTGGCCCCGCCCGCCCAGCTTCCCCTCCCAGCCAGGTCCCGCCCGCCCAGCTTCTCCTCCCAGTTTGGCCCCGCCCGCCAAGCTTCGCCTCCCAGCCTGACCCCACCCGGCCAGCTTCTCCTCCCAGCCTGGCCCCCCCGCCCAGCTTCCCCTCCCGAACCAGTGCCCGCCCGCCCAGCTTCCCCTCCCAGCTTGGCCCCGCCCGCCCAGCTTCCCCTCCCAGCCAGGTCCCGCCCGCCCAGCTTCCCCCTCCCAGCCCGGCCCCGCCCACCCAGCTTCTCCTCCCTCCCCCCCAGCTTCCCCTCGGAGCCAGGCCCCGCCCGCCCACTTTCTCTTCCCGAGCCCGGCCGCGCCCACGCAGCTTCTCCTCCCAGCCTGGACCCGCCCGCCCACCTTCCCCTCCCCAGCCTGGCCCCGCCTCCCCAGCTTCTCCCCCCAAGCCAGGCCCCGCCGGCCCAGCTTCCCTCCCGAGCCAGGCCCCGCCCGCCCAGCTCCCCTCCCGAGTCCGGCCCCGCCCTCCCAGCTTCCCCTCCCGGGCCCGGCCGCGCCCACCCAGCTTCCCCTCCGGAGCCAGGCCCCGGCCGCCCAGCTTCCCCTCCCCAGCAAGGCCCCGCACGCCCACTTTCTCCTCCCGAGCCCAGCCCCGCCCTCCCAGCTTCCCCTCTCGAGCCAGGCCCCGGCCGCCCAGCTTCCCCTCCCAGCCTGGCCCCGCCCGCCAGCTTCCCCTCCCAGCCAGGCCTCGCACGCCCACCTTCCCCTCCCCATCCTGGCCCCGCCCCCCAGCTTCCCCTCCCAGCCTGGCCCCGCCCACTCAGCTTCCCCTCCCGAGTCCGGCCCCGCCCGCCCACTTTCTCTTCCCGAGCCCGGCCCCCCTTCCCAGCTTCCCCTCCCGAGCCCGGCCACGCCCTCCCAGCTTCCCCTCTCGGGCCTGGCCCCGGCCGCCCAGCTTCCCCTGCGAGCCTGGCCCCGCCCGGCCAGCTTCCCCTCCCAGCCTGGCCCCGCCCGACCACCTTCCCCTCCCAGCCCCCCGCCCGCCCAGCCTCCCCTCACAGCCTGGCCCCGCCCACCCAGCTTCCCCTCCCCAGCTAGGCCCCGCCCGCCCACTTTCTCTTCCCGAGCCCGGCCCCGCCCCTCCTCCCCCAGCTTCCCCTCTCAGCCCGGCCCCGGCCGCCCAGCTTCACCTCCCAGCCTCGCCCCGCCCGGCCACCTTCCCCTCCCTGCCTGGCCCCGCACGACCTGCTTCCCCTCCCAGCCTGGCCCCGCCCCCCCAGCTTCCCTTCCCAGCCTGGCCCCGCCCGGCCACCATCCCCTCCCAGCCTGGCCCAGCCCGCCCAGCTTCCCCTACCGAGTCCGGACCTGCCCGCCCAGCTTCCCCTCCCAGCCTGGCCCCGCCCGCCCAGCTTCCCCTCCCAGCCTGGCCCGCCCGACCACCATCCCCTCCCAGCTTGGCCCCGCCCCTCCAGCTTCCCCTCCCAGCCTGGCCCCGCCCGCCCAGCTTCCCCTCCCGAGCCAGGCCCCGCCCGCCCACTTTCTCTTCCCGAGCCCGGCCGCGCCCACCCAGCTTCTCCCAGCCTGGACCCGCCCGCCCACCTTCCCCTCCCAGCCTGGCCCCGCCTCCCCAGCTTTCCCTCCCAGCCTGGCCCCGCCGCCCAGCTTCCCCTCCCGGGTCCGGCCCCGCCCGCCCACTTTCTCCTCCCGGGCCCGCCCCCGCCCTCCCAGCTTCCCCTCCCGAGCCCGGCCGCGCCCACCCAGCTTCCCCTCTCGGGCCAGGCCCCGGCCGCCCAGCTTCCCCTCCCAGCCTGGCCCGGCCCGATCACCTTCCCCTCCCAGCTTAGCCCCGCCCACCAAGCTTCTCTTCCCAGCCTGGCCGCCCACCTTCCCCTCCCGGCCCGGCCCCGCCCGCCCTGTTTCTCCTCCCGAGGCCGGCCCCGCCCGCCTAGCTTCCCTCCCGAGCCGGGCCCCGCCCACCCAGCTTCTCCTCCCAGCCTGGCCCCGCGCGACCACCTTCCCCTCCCAGCTTGGCCCCGCCTCCCAGCTTCCCCTCCCAGCCTCGCCCCGCCCGCCCAGCTTCCCCTCCCGGGCTCGGCCCCGCCCACCCAGCTTCTGCTCCCGGCCTGGCCCCGCCCTCCCAGCTTCCCCTCTCAGCCTTGCCCCGGCCGGCCCGCTTCCCCTCCCCAGCCTGGCCCCGCCCACCCAGCTTCTCCTACCGAGTCCGGACCTGCCCCCCAGCTTCCCCTCCCCAGCCTGGCCCCGCCCGCCCGGCTTCCCCTCCCAGCCTGGCCCGACCGACCACCATCCCCTCCCAGGTTGGCCCCGCCCCTGCAGCTTCCCCTCCCAGCCTGGCCCAGCCCGCCCAGCTTCCCCTCCCGAGCCAGGCCCCCGCCCGCCCAGCTTCCCCTACCGAGCCAGTCCCCGCCCGCCCAGCTTCCCCTCCCGAAGCAGGCCCCGTCCGCCCTCTTCTCCTCCGGTACCAGACGCCGCCCGCCCCGCTTCTCCCCCGGTACCAGACCCCGCCCGCCCCGCTTCTCCTCCCCAGTCCGCCCCGCCCGCCCAGCTCCCCTCCCGGCCCCCCCTCCCAGCTTGGCCCCGCCTCCCCAGCTTCCCCTCCCAGCCTGGCTCCGCCCGCCCAGCTTCCCCTCCCGAGTCCCGGCCCGCCCACCCACTTTCTCTTCCCGAGCCCGGCCCCGCCTTCGCAGCTTCCCCTCCCGAGCCCGGCCGCGCCCACGCAGCTTCTCCTCCCAGCCTCGACCCGCCCGCCCACCTTCCCTTCTCAGCCAGGCCCCGCCCGGCCCGCTTCCCCTCCCAGCCTGGCCCCGCCTGCCCGGCTTCCCCTCCCAGCCAGGCCCGGACCGCCCAACTTCCCCTCCCAGTTTGGCCCCGCCCGCTCAGCTTCCCCTCCCAGACGACCCCGCCCGCCCAGCTTCCCCTCCCACCCTGGCCCCGCCCGCCCACCTTCTTCTCCGGAGTCCGGCCCTGCCCGCCCAGCTTCCCCTCCCAGCCAGCCCCCTCTGCCCAGCTTCTCCTCCCGAACCAGGCCCCGCCCGCCCAGTTTCCCCTCCCAGCGGGGCACGGGCCGCTCACCTTCCCCTCCCGGCTTGGCTCCGCCCGCCCCGTTCCCCTCCCGAGCCAGGCCCCGCCCGCCCAGCTTCTGCTCCCCAGCCTGGCCCCGCCCCGCCCAGCTTCCCCTCCAGAGTCCGGCCCCGCCCGCCCGGCTTCCCCTCCCAGCCTGGCCCCGCCCGCCCGGCTTCTCCTCCCAGCCTGGCCCCGCCCGCCCAGCTTCCCCTCCAGAGTCCGGCCCCGCCCGGCCAGCTTCCCCTCCCAGCCTGGCCCCCCCGCCCAGCTTCCCTCCCGAGCCAGGCCCCGCCCGCCCGGCTTCTCCTCCCAGTCTGGCCCCGCCCCCCAGCTTCCCCTCCAGAGTCCGGCCCCGCCCGGCCAGCTTCCCCTCCAAGCCTGGCCCCGCCCGACCACCTTCCCCTCCCATCTTGGCCCCACCCGCCCAGCTTCTCCTCCAAGCCTGTCCCCGCCCGCCCAGCTTCTCCTCCTGAGTCCGGCCCTGCCCGCCCAGCTTCTCCTCCCGAGCCCAGCCCCGCCTTCCCAGCTTCCCCTCCCGAGCCCGGCCGCGCCCACCCACCTTCCCCTCCGAGCCAGGCCCCGGCCGCCCAGCTTCCCCTCCGAGCCTGGCCCCGCCCGGCCAGCTTCCCCTCCCCAGCCTGGCCCCGCCCGACCACCTTCGCCTCCCAGCTTGACCCCGCCCGGCCAGCTTCTCCTCCCAGCCTGGCCACGCCCGCCCAGCTTCCCCTCCCCACCAGGCCCCGCCCGCCCACTTTCTCTTCCCGAGCCCTGCCCCGCCTTCCCAGCTTCCACTCCCGAGCCAGGCCCCGACCGCCCACCTTCCCCTCCGAGCCTGGCCCCGCCCGGCCCGCCTCCCCTCCCAGCCTGGCCCGCCCGCCCGGCTTCCCCTCCCAGGCAGGCCCCCGCCCCCCCCACCTTCCCCTCTCAGCCAGGCCCCGCCCGGCCCGCTTCCCCTCCCAGCCAGGTCCCTCTGCCCAGCTTCTCCTCCCGAGACAGGCCCCGCCCGCCCAGTTTCCCCTCCCGAACCAGGCCCCGCCCGCCCCTTCCCCTCCCATCTTGTCCCCGCCCGCCCAGCTTCCCCTCCCACCTTGGCCCCACCCGCCCAGCCTCCCCTCCCAGCTTGGCCCCGCCCGCCCAGCCTCTCCTCCTGAGCCAGGCTCCGCCCGCCCAGCTTCCCCTCCCTAGCCCGGCCCCGCCCACCCAGCTTCTCTTCCCAGCCTGGCCCGGCCCGCTCACTTTCCCCTCCCAGCTTGGCCCCGCCTGCCCCGCTTCCCCCCCCAGCCTGGCCCTCCCCGCCCAGCTTCCCCTCCCAGCCTGGCCCCGCCCGCCCACCTTCCCCTCTCAGCCAGGCCCCGCCCGGCCCGGCTCCCCTCCCAGCCTGGCCCCGGCTGCCCAGCTTCTCCTCCCAAGGCAGGCCCCGCCCGCCCACCTTCCCTCCCAGCTTGGCCCCGGCCCCCCAGCTTCCCCTCCCAGCCTGGCCCCGCCCGCCCGCTTCTCCTCCGGTACCCGACCCCGCCCGCCCAGCTTCTCCTCCGGTACCCGGCCCCGCCCTCCCCGCTTCTCCTCCCGAGCCCGGCCCCGCCCTCCCAGCTTTCCCTCCCAGCTTGGCCCCGCCCCCCAGCTTCCCCTCCCAGCCTGGTCCGCCCGCCCAGCTTCCCCTCCCGGGTCCCGCCCCGCCCGCCCACTTCCTCTTCCCGAGCCCCGCCCCGCCTTCGCAGCTTCCCCTCCCGAGCCCAGCCGCGCCCACCCAGCTTCTCCTCCCAGCCTGGACCCGCCCGCCCACCTTCCCTTCTCAGCCAGGCCCCGCCCGGCCCTGCCCCCTGCCCAGCCAGGCCCCGCCTGCCCAGCTTCCCCTCCCAGCCAGGCCCGGACCGCCCAACTTCCCCTCCCAGGTTGGCCCCGCCCGCTCAGCTTCCCCTCCCAGACTACCCCGCCCGCCCAGCTTCCCCTCCCACCCTGGCCCCGCCCGCCCAGCTTCTTCTCCGGGGTCCGGCCCTGCCCGCCCAGCATCCCCTCCCAGCCAGGCCCCTCTTCCCAGCTTCCCCTCCCGAACCCGGCCGCGCCCGCCCAGGTTCCCCTCCCAGCGGGGCCCGGCCCGCCCACCTTCCCCCCCCCGGCCGGCCCCGCCCGGCCCGCTTCCCCTCCCGGGCCAGGCCCCTCCCGCCCAACTTCTCCTCCCAGCCTGGCCCCGCCCGCCCACCTTCCCCTCCCAGCCTGGTCCCGCCCGCCCAGCTTCCCCTCCCGAAACCGGCCCCGCCCGCCCAGCTTCGCCTCCCAGCCTGACCCCGCCCGGCCAGCTTCTCCGCCCAGCCTGGCCCCGCCCGCCCAGCTTCCCCTCCCGAACCAGTGCCCGCCCGCCCAGCTTCCCCTCCCAGCTTGGCCCCCCCGCCCAGCTTCCCCTCCCAGACCGCCCCGCCCGCCCAACTTCCCTTCCCAGCCTGGCCACGCCCACCCAGCTTCTCCTCCCAGCCAGGACCCGCCTGCCCACCTTCTCCTCCCCAGCCTGGCCCCGCTCGCCCAACTTCCCCTCCCAGCCAGGCCCCGACCGCTCACTTTCTCCTCCCGAGCCCGGCCGCGCCCACCCCGCTTCTCCTCCCCGCCTGGCCCCGGCCGCCCAGTTTCTGCTCCCAGCCTGGCCCGGCCCGCCCACCTTCTCTTCCCAAGCCAGGCCCCGCCCCGCCCAGCTTCCCCTCCCGAGCCAGGCCCCCGCCCGCCCAGCTTCCCCTCCCAGCTTGCCCCCGCCCGCCCTGTTTCCCCTCCCGAGCCCGGTCCCGCCCGCCCAGCTTCCTCTCCCGAGTCCGGCCACGCCCTCCCAGGTTCCCCTCCCAGCCTGGCCCCGCCCGCCCAGCTTCTCCTCGCAGCCTGGCCCCGCCCGCCCAGCTTCCCCTCCCACGCTGGCCCCGCCCGCCCAGCTTCTTCTCCGGATTCCGGCCCTGCCCGCCCAGCTTCCCCTCCCAGCCAGGCCCCTCTGCCCGGCTTCTCCTCCCGAACCAGGCCCCGCCCGCCCAGGTTCCCCTCCCAGCGGGGCCCGGCCCGCTCACCTTCCCCTCCCGGCTTGGCCCCGCCCGCCCCGTTCCCCTCCCGAGCCAGGCCCGCCCGCCCAGCTTCTCCTCCCAGCCTGGCCCCGCCCGCCCAGCTTCCCCTCCCGAGTCCGGCCCCGCCCGCCCAGCTTCGCCTCCCAGCCTGGCCCCGCCCGCCAGCTTCCCCTCCCGGGTCCGGCCCCGCCCACCCAGCTTCGCCTCCCAGCCTGACCCCGCCCGACCAGCTTCCCCTCCCCAACCAGTGCCCGCCCGCCCAGCTTCCCCTCCCAGCCAGGCCCCGACCGCCCAACTTCCCCTCCCAGTTTGGCCCCGACCGCCCAGCTTCCCCTGCCGAGCCTGGCCCCGCCCGCCCAGCTTCTCCTCCCAAGCCAGGCCCCGCCCGCCCAGCTTCCCCTCCCGGGCCAGGCCCGCCCGCCCAGCTTCTCCTCGCGAGCTTGGCCCGGCCCGCCCACCTTCCCCTCCGAGCTTGTCCCCGCCCGCCCCGCTTCTCCTCCCAGGCTGGCCCCGCCCGACGACCTTCCCCTCCCAGCTTGGCCCCGCCCCCCAGCTTCCCCTCCCAGCCTGGCCCCGCCCGCCCCGCTTCTCCTCCGGTACCAGGCCCCGCCCGGCCCGCCCGGCCCCGCCTGCCCAGCTTCTTCTCCTGAGCCAGGCCCCGCCCGCCAGTTTCCCCTCCCGAGTCCGGCCCCGCCCGCCCACTTTCTCTTCCCGAGCCCGGCCCCGCCTTCCCAGCTTCCCCTCCCGAGCCCGGCCGCGCCCACCCAGCTTCCCCTCTCGAGCCAGGCCCCAGCCGCCCAGCTTCCCCTCCGAGCCTGGCCCCGCCCGGCCAGCTTCCCCTCCCAGCCTGGCCCCGCCCGACCACCTTCCCCTCCCAGCTTGGCCCCGCCCCCCCAGCTTCCCCTCACAGCCTGGCCCCGCCCGCCCAGCTTCCCCTCCCCAGCTAGGCCCCGCCCGCCCACTTTCTCTTCCCGAGCCCGGCCCCGCCTTCGCAGCTTCCCCTCTCGAGCCAGGCCCCGGCCGCCCAGCTTCCCCTCCCAGCCTGGCCCCGCCCGGCCAGCTTCCCCTCCCAGCCTGGCCCCGCCCGACCACCTTCCCCTCCCAGCTTGGCCCCGCCCCCCCCATCTTCCCCTCCCAGCCTGGCTCCGCCCGCCCACCTTCCCCTCTCAGCCAGGCCCCGCCCGGCCCGCTTCCCCTCCCAACCAGGTCCCTCTGCCCAGCTTCTCCTCCCGAGCCAGGCCCCGCCCGCCCAGTTTCCCCTCCCGAACCAGTGCCCGCCCGCCCAGCTTCCCCTCCCAGCTGGCCCCGCCCGCCCAGCTTCCCCTCCCAGCCTGGCCCCGCCCGGCCAGCTTCTCCTCCCAGCCTGGCCCCGCCTGCCCAGCTTCTCCTCCTGAGCCAGGCTCCGCCCGCCCAGCTTCCCCTCCCTAGCCCGGCCCCGCCCACCCAGCTTCTCTTCCCAGCCTGCCCCCGCCCGCCCACCTTCCCCTCCCATTTTGGCCCCGCCCCCCAGCTTCCCCTCCCAGCCTGGCCACGCCCGCCCAGCTTCCCCTCCCAGCCTGGCCCCGCCCGCCCACCTTCCCCTCTCAGCCAGGCCCCGCCCGGCCCGACTCCCCTCCCAGCCTGGCCCCGGCTGCCCAGCTTCTCCTCCCAAGCCAGGCCCCGCCAGCCCAGCTTCCCCTCCCGAAGCAGGCCCCGCCCGCCCAGCTTCCCCTCCCGAAGCAGGCCCCGTCCGCCCGCTTCTCCTCCGGTACCAGACCCCGCCCGCCCCGCTTCTCCTCCGGTACCAGACCCCGCCCTCCCCGCTTCTCCTCCCCAGTCCGGCCCCGCTCTCCCAGCTTCCCCTCCCAGCTTGGCCCGCCCCCCCAGCTTCCCCTCCCAGCCTGGCTCCGCCCGCCCAGCTTCCCCTCCCAGCCAGGCCCGGCCCGCCCAACTTCCCCTCCCAGTTTGGCCCCGCCCGCCCAGCTTCCCCTGCCGAGCCTGGCCCCACCCGCCCAGCTTCCCCTCCCAGCCTGTCCCCGCCTGCCCAGCTTCTGCTCCTAAGCCAGGCCCCGCCCTCCCATCTTCTCTTCCCAAGCCAGTCCCCGCCCGCCCAGCTTCCCCTCCCAGCCTGGCCCCGCCCGCCCACCTTCCCCTCCCAGCTTGGCCCCGCCCCCCAGCTTCCCCTCCCAGCCTGGCCCCGCCCGCCCAGCTTCCCCTCCCGAGCCAGGCCCCGCCCGCCCACTTTCTCTTCCCGAGCCCGGCCGCGCCCACCCAGCTTCTCCTCCCAGCCTGGACCCGCCCGCCTACCTTCCCCTCCCAGCCTGGCCCCGCCTCCCCAGCTTCCCCTCCCAGCCAGGCCCCGACCGCCCAACTTCCCCTCCCAGTTTGGCCCCGCCCGCCCAGCTTCCCTCCCGAGCCTGGCCCCGCCCGCCCAGCTTCCCCTCCCAGCCTAGCCCCGCCCGCCCATCTTCTCTGGTTCGCCCGCCCGGCTTCCCCTCCCAGCCAGGCCGCGCCCGCCCAGTATCTCCTCCCGTTCCTGGCCCCTCCCGCCCCTATTCTCCTCCCAGCCTGGCCCGGCCCGCTCACCTTCCCCTCCCAGCTTGGCCCCGCCCGCCCCGCCCGCCCAGCTTCTCTGCTCCGCCCGGCCCGCTTCCCCTCCCCGCCTGTCCCTGCCTGCCCAGTTTGTGCTCCTAAGCCAGACCCCGCCCGCCCAGCTTCTCTTCCCAAGCCAGGCCCCGCCCGCCCGCTTCCCCTCCCGAGCCAGGCCCCGCCCGCCCAGCTTCCCCTCCCAGCCAGGCCCCGCCCACCCAGCTTCCCCTCTCAGCCTGGCCCCGCCCGCCCAGCTTCCTCTCCCGAGTCCGGCCACGCCCTCCCAGGTTCCCCTCCCAGCCTGGCCCCGCCCGCCCAGCTTCTCCTCCCAGCCTGGCCCCGCCCGCCCAGCTTCCCCTCCCAGCCTGGCCCCGCCCGCCCTGCTTCTCCTCCGGTACCAGGCCCCGCCCGGCCCGCTTCTCCTCCCCAGTCCGGCCCCGCCTGCCCAGCTTCTTCTCCTGAGCCAGGCCCCGCCCGCCCAGCTTCTCCTCTCAAGCCAGGCCCCGCCCGCCCTGCTTCCTCTCCTGAGACAGTCCCCGCCCGCCCAGCTTCCCCTCCCAGCTTGGCCCCGCCCGCCCAGCTTCCCCTCCCAGCCTGGCCCCGCCCGACCAACTTCCCCTCACAGCTTGGCCACGCCCCCCCAGCTTCCCCTCCGGAGCCAGGCCCCGCCCGCCCACTTTCTCTTCCCAGCCCGGCCCCGCCTTCCCAGCTTCCACTCCCGAGCCCGGCCGCGCCCACCCAGCTTCTCCTCCCAGCCTGGACCCGCCCGCCCACCTTCCCCTCCCAGCCTGGCCCCGCCTCCCCAGCTTCTCCTCCCGAGCCAGGCCCCGCCCGCCCAGCTTCCCCTCCCGAGCCAGGCCCCGCCTTCCCGGCTTCCCCTCCCAGCTTGGCCCGACCGCCCAGCTTCCCCTCCCAGTCTGGCCCCGCCCGGCCAGCTTCTCCTCCCAGCCTGGCCCCGACTGTCCGGCTTCTCCTCCCAAGCCAGGCCCCGCCCGCCCACCTTCCCCTCCCAGCCTGGCCCCGCCTCCCCAGCTTCCCCTCTCAGCCTGGCCCCGCCCGCCCAGCTTCCTCTCCCGAGTCCGGCCACGCCCTCCCAGGTTCCCCTCCCAGCCTGGCCCCGCCCGCCCAGCTTCTCCTCCCAGCCTGGCCCCGCCCGCCCAGCTTCCCCTCCCACGCTGGCCCCGCCCGCCCAGCTTCTTCTCCGGATTCCGGCCCTGCCCGCCCAGCTTCTCCTCCCGAACCAGGCCCCGCCCGCCTAGTTTCCCCTCCCAGCCGGGTCCGGCCCGCTCACCTTCCCCTCCCGGCTTGGCCCCGCCCGCCCCGTTCCCTCCAGAGCCAGGCCCCGCCCGCCCAGCTTCTCCTCCCAGCCTGGCCCCGCCCGCCCAGCTTCCCTCCCAGCCAGGCCCCGACCGCCCAACTTCCCCACCCAGTTTGGTCCCGCCCGCCCAGCTTCCCCTCCCGGCCAGGCCCCGCCCGCCCAGCTTCCCCTCCCAGCCTGGCCCCGCCCTCCCAGCTTCCCCTCCCGCGTCCGGCCCCGCCCGCCCAGCTTCGCCTCCCAGCCTGGCCCCGCCCGGCCAGCTTCTCCTCCCAGCCTGGCCCCGCCCGCCCAGCTTCCCCTCCCGAACCAGTACCCGCCCGCCCAGCTTCCCCTCCCAGCTTGGCCCCGCCCGCCCAGCTTCCCCTCCCAGCCAGGCCCCGACCGCCCAACTTCCCCTCCCAGTTTGGTCCCGCCCGCCCAGCTTCCCCTCCCGAGCCTGGCCCCGCCCGCCCAGCTTCCCCTCCCAGCCTGGCCCCGCCCGCCCAGTATCTCCTCCCGTTCCCGGCCCCAACCGCCCCTCTTCTCATCCCAGCCTGGCCCGGCCCGCTCACCTTCCCCTCCCAGCTTGGTCCCGCCCGCCCCGTTCCCCTCCCGAGCCAGGCCCCGCCCGCCCAGCTTTCCTGCTCCGCCCGGCCCGCTTCCCCTCCCAGCCTGTCCCCACCTGCCCAGCTTCTTCTCCTAAGCCAGGCCCCGCCCGCCCAGCTTCTCTTCCGAAGCCAGGCCCCGCCCGCCCGCTTCCCCTCCCGAGCCAGGCCCCGCCCGCCCAGCTTCCCCTCCCGAGCCAGGCCCCGCCCACCCAGCTTCCCCTCCCAGCCTGGCCCCGCCCGCCCAGCTTTCCCTCCCGAGTCCGGCCACGCCCTCCCAGCTTCCCCTCCCAGCCTGGCCCCGCCCGCCCAGCTTCTCCTCCCAGCCTGGCCCCGCCTGCCCAGCTTCTCCTCCTAAGCCAGGTCCCGCCCGCCCAGCTTCTCCTCCCAAGCCAGGCCCCGCCCGCCCAGCTTCCCCTCCCAGGCTGGCCCCGCCCGCCCAGATTCCCCTCCCAGCCAGCCCCGCCCACGCAGCTTCTCCTCCCAGGCTGGCCCCGCCCGACGACCTTCCCCTCCCAGCTTGGCCCCGCCCCCCAGCTTCCCCTCCCCAGGCTGGCCCCGCCCGACCAGCTTCTCCTCCGGAGTCCGGCCCCGCCAGCCCAGCTTACCCGGCCGACCAGCTTCTCCTGCGGATCCAGGCCCCGCCCGGCCACTTTCTGTTCCCGAGCCCGGCCCCACCCGACCACCTTCCCCTCCAGAGCTAGGCCCCGCCCATCCAGTTTCTCCTCCCGAACCCGGCCCCTCCCGCCCCGCTTCTCCTCCCAGCCTGGCTCCCCCCGCTGAGCTTCTCCTCCCAGCCTGGCCCGGCCCGCTCACCTTCCACTCCCAGCTTGGCTCCGCCCGCCCCGTTCCCCTCCCGAGCCAGGCCCAGCCAGCCCAGCTTCCCCTCCCAGCCAGGCCCCGCCCACCCAGTTTCTCCTCCCGAACCCGGCCCCTCCCGCCCCGCTTCTCCTCCCAGCCTGGCTCCCCCCGCTGAGCTTCTCCTCCCAGCCTGGCCCGGCCCGCTCACCTTCCACTCCCAGCTTGGCTCCGCCCGCCCCGTTCCCCTCCCGAGCCAGGCCCAGCCAGCCCAGCTTCCCCGCAGCCCAGCTTCTCCTGTGGACCCAGGCCCCGCCCGCCCACTTTCTGTTCCCGAGCCCGGCCCCACCCGACCACCTTCCCCTCCCGAGCCAGGCCCCGCTCGCCCAGCTTCCCCTCCCAGCCTGGCCCGCCCGACCACCTTCCCCTCCCATCTTGGCCCCACCCCCACAGCTTCCCCTCCCAGCCTGGCCCCGCCCGCCCAGCTTCCCCTCCCGAGTCCGGCCCCGCCCGCCCACTTTCTCTTCTCGAGCCCGGCCCCGCCTTCCCAGCTTCCCCTGCCGAGCCCGGCCGCGCCCACCCAGCTTCCCCTCTCGAGCCAGGCCCCGGCCGCCCAGCTTCCCCTCCCAGCCTGGCCCCGCCCGACCACCTTCCCCTCCCAGCTTGGCCCCGCCCCCCCAGCTTCCCCTCACAGCCTGGCCCCGCCCGCCCAGCTTCCCCTCCCGAGCCAGGCCCCGCCCGCCCACTTTCTCTTCCCGAGCCCGGCCCCGCCTTCGCAGCTTCCCCTCCCGAGCCCGGCCGCGCCCACCCAGCTTCTCCTCCCAGCCTGGACCCGCCCGCCCACCTTCCCTTCTCAGCCAGGCCCCGCCCGGCCCGCTTCCCCTCCCAGTCTGACCCCGCCTGCCCAGCTTCCCCTCCCAGCTTGGCCCCGCCCCCCCAGCTTCCCCTCCCAGCCTGGCCCCACCCGCCCAGCTTCCCCTCCCGAGTCAGTCCACGCCCGCCCAGCTTCCCCTCCCAGCCTGGCCCCGCCTGCCCAGCTTCTCCTCCCAAGCCAGGCCCCGCCCGCCCAGCTTCCCCTCCCAGCTTGGCCCCCCCCCGCCCCGTTCCCCTCCCGAGCCAGGCCCCGCCCGCCCAGCTTCTCCTCCCAGCCTGGCCCCGCCCGCCCCGCTTCTCCTCCAACTCTGGCCCCGCCCGCCCCGCTTCTCCTCCGGTACCAGGCCACGCCCGCCCTGCTTCTCCTCCCCAGTCTGGCCCCGCCCGCCCAGCTTCCCTGCTCCGCCCGGCCCGCTTCCCCTCCCAGCCTGTCCCCGCCTGCCCAGCTTCTGCTCCTAAGCCAGGCCCCGGCCGCCCAGCTTCCCCTCCCGAGACAGGCCCCGCCCACCCAGCTTCTCCTCCCAGGCTGGCCCCGCCCGACGACCTTCCCCTCCCAGCTTTTCCCCGCCCCCCCAGCTTCCCCTCCCAGCCTGGCCCCGCCCGCCCAGCTTCCCCTCCCGAGTCAGGCCACGCCCGCCCAGCTTCCCCTCCCAGCCTGGCCCCGCCTGCCCAGCTTCTCCTCCTGAGCCAGGCCCCGCCCGCCCAGCTTCCCCTCCCAGCCTGTCCCCGCCTGCCCAGCTTCTGCTCCTAAGCCAGGCCCCGGCCGCCCAGCTTCCCCTCCCGAGACAGGCCCCGCCCACCCAGCTTCTCCTCCCAGGCTGGCCCCGCCCGACGACCTTCCCCTCCCAGCTTTTCCCCGCCCCCCCAGCTTCCCCTCCCAGCCTGGCCCCGCCCGCCCAGCTTCCCCTCCCGAGTCAGGCCACGCCCGCCCAGCTTCCCCTCCCAGCCTGGCCCCGCCTGCCCAGCTTCCCCTCCCGAGCCAGGCCCCGCCTTCCCGGCTTCCCCTCCCAGCTTGGCCCGGACCGCCCAGCTTCCCCTCCCAGTCTGGCCCCGCCCGGCCAGCTTCTCCTCCCAGCCTGGCCCCGACTGTCCGGCTTCTCCTCCCAAGCCAGGTCCCGCCCGCCCAGCTTCCCCTACCGAGCCAGTCAGCGCCCGCCCAGCTTCCCCTCCCAGCCAGGCCCCGACCGCCCAACTTCCCCTCCCAGTTTGGCCCCGCCCGCCCAGCTTCCCCTGCCGAGCCTGGCCCCACCCGCCCAGCTTCCCCTCCCAGCCTGTCCCCGCCTGCCCAGCTTCTGCTCCTAAGCCAGGCCCCGCCCTCCCATCTTCTCTTCCCAAGCCAGTCCCCGCCCGCCCAGCTTCCCCTCCCAGCCTGGCCCCGCCCGCCCACCTTCCCTTCCCGAGTCACGGCCCGCCCGCCCACTTTCTCTTCCCGAGCCCGGCCCCGCCTTCGCAGCTTCCCCTCCCGAGCCCGGCCGCGCCCACCCAGCTTCTCCTCCCAGCCTGGACCCGCCCGCCCACCTTCCCTTCTCAGCCAGGCCCGGCCCGGCCCGCTTCCCCTCCCAGCCTGGCCCCGCCCACCCAGCTTCTCCTACCGAGTCCGGACCTGCCCGCCCAGCTTCCCCTCCCAGCCTGGCCCCGCCCCCCCAGCTTCCCCTCCCAGCCTGGCCCGCCCGACCACCATCCCCTCCCAGCTTGGCCCCGCCCCTCCAACTTCCCCTCCCAGCCTGGCCCCGCCCGCCCAGCTTCCCCTCCCGAGCCAGGCCCCGCCCGCCCACTTTCTCTTCCCGAGCCCGGCCGCGCCCACCCAGCTTCTCCTCCCAGCCTGGACCCGCCCGCCCACCTTCCCCTCCCAGCCTGGCCCCGCCTCCCCAGCTTCCCCTCCCAGCCAGGCCCCGACCGCCCAACTTCCCCACCCAGTTTGGCCCCGCCCGCCCAGCTTCCCCTCCCGAGCCTGGCCCCGCCCGCCCAGCTTCCCCTCCCAGCCTAGCCCCGCCCGCCCATCTTCTCTGGTTCGCCCGCCCAGCTTCCCCTCCCAGCCAGGCCGCGCCCGCCCAGTATCTCCTCCCGTTCCCGGCCCCTCCCGCCCCACTTCTCCTCCCAGCCTGGCCCGGCCCGCTCACCTTCCCCTCCCAGCTTGGCCCCGCCCGCCCCGTCCGCCCAGCTTCTCTGCTCCGCCCGGCCCGCTTCCCCTCCCGGCCTGTCCCCGCCTGCCCAATTTCTGCTCCTAAGCCAGACCCCGCCCGCCCAGCTTCTCTTCCCAAGCCAGGCCCCGCCCGCCCAGCTTCCCCTCCCGAGCCAGGCCCCGCCCGCCCAGCTTCCCCTCCCAGCCAGTCCCCGCCCACCCAGCTTCCCCTCTCAGCCTGGCCCCGCCCGCCCAGCTTCCCCTCCCGAGCCAGGGCCCGCCCACCCAGCTTCCCCTCCCAGCCTGGCCCCGCCCGCCCAGCTTTCCCTCCCGAGTCCGGCCACGCCCTCCCAGCTTCCCCTCCCAGCCTGGCCCCGCCCGCCCAGCTTCTCCTCCCAGCCTGGCCCCGCCTGCCCAGCTTCTCCTCCTAAGCCAGGTCCCGCCCGCCCAGCTTCTCCTCCCAAGCCAGGCCCCGCCCGCCCAGCTTCCCCTCCCGAGCCAGGCCCTGCCCGCCCAGCTTCCCCTCCCAGCTTGGCCCCGCCCGCCCAGATTCCCCTCCCAGCCAGCCCCGCCCACGCAGCTTCTCCTCCCAGGCTGGCCCCGCCCGACGACCTTCCCCTCCCAGCTTGGCCCCGCCCCCCCAGCTTCCCCTCCCAGCCTGGCCCCGCCCGACCAGCTTCTCCTCCGGAGTCCGGCCCCGCCAGCCCAGCTTACCCGGCCGACCAGCTTCTCCTGCGGATCCAGGCCCCGCCCGGCCACTTTCTGTTCCCGAGCCCGGCCCCACCCGACCACCTTCCCCTCCAGAGCTACGCCCCGCCCATCCAGCTTCTCCTCCCAGCCAGGCCCCGCCCACCCAGTTTCTCCTCCCGAACCCGGCCCCTCCCGCCCCGCTTCTCCTCCCAGCCTGGCTCCCCCCGCTGAGCTTCTCCTCCCAGCCTGGCCCGGCCCGCTCACCTTCCACTCCCAGCTTGGCTCCGCCCGCCCCGTTCCCCTCCCGAGCCAGGCCCAGCCAGCCCAGCTTCCCCGCAGCCCAGCTTCTCCTGTGGACCCAGGCCCCGCCCGCCCACTTTCTGTTCCCGAGCCCGGCCCCACCCGACCACCTTCCCCTCCCGAGCCAGGACCCGCTCGCCCAGCTTCCCCTCCCAGCCTGGCCCGCCCGACCACCTTCCCCTCCCATCTTGGCCCCACCCCCACAGCTTCCCCTCCCAGCCTGGCCCCGCCCGCCCAGCTTCCCCTCCCAGCCTAGCCCCGCCCGCCCAGCTTCTCTGGTTCGCCCGCCCTGCTTCCCCTCCCAGCCAGGCCGCGCCCGCCCAGTATCTCCTCCCGTTCCCGGCCCCTCCCGCCCCTCTTCTCATCCCAGCCTGGCCCGGCCCGCTCACCTTCCCCTCCCAGCCTAGCCCCGCCCGCCCATCTTCTCTGGTTCGCCCGCCCTGCTTCCCCTCCCGGCCAGGCCCCGCCCGCCCAGCTTCCCCTCCCAGCCTGGCCCCGCCCTCCCAGCTTCCCCTCCCGCGTCCGGCCCCGCCCGCCCAGCTTCGCCTCCCAGCCTGGACCCGCCCGGCCAGCTTCTCCTCCCAGCCTGGCCCCGCCCGCCCAGCTTCCCCTCCCGAACCAGTACCCGCCCGCCCAGCTTCCCCTCCCAGCTTGGCCCCGCCCGCCCAGCTTCCCCTCCCAGCCAGGCCCCGACCGCCCAACTTCCCCTCCCAGTTTGGTCCCGCCCGCCCAGCTTCCCCTCCCGAGCCTGGCCCCGCCCGCCCAGCTTCCCCTCCCAGCCTAGCCCCGCCCGCCCAGCTTCTCTGGTTCGCCCGCCCTGCTTCCCCTCCCAGCCAGGCCGCGCCCGCCCAGTATCTCCTCCCGTTCCCGGCCCCTCCCGCCCCTCTTCTCATCCCAGCCTGGCCCGGCCCGCTCACCTTCCCCTCCCAGCCTAGCCCCGCCCGCCCAGCTTTCCTGCTCCGCCCGGCCCGCTTCCCCTCCCAGCCTGTCCCCGCCTGCCCAGCTTCTTCTCCTAAGCCAGGCCCCGCCCGCCCAGCTTCTCTTCCGAAGCCAGGCCCCGCCCGCCCAGCTTCCCCTCCCGAGCCAGGCCCCGCCCGCCCAGCTTCCCCTCCCGAGCCAGGCCCCGCCCACCCAGCTTCCCCTCCCAGCCTGGCCCCGCCCGCCCAGCTTTCCCTCCCGAGTCCGGCCACGCCCTCCCAGCTTCCCCTCCCAGCCTGGCCCCGCCCGCCCAGCTTCTCCTCCCAGCCTGGCCCCGCCTGCCCAGCTTCTCCTCCTAAGCCAGGTCCCGCCCGCCCAGCTTCTCCTCCCGAGCCAGGCCCCGCCCGCCCAGCTTCCCCTCCCGAGCCAGGCCCCGCCCGCCCAGCTTCCCCTCCCAGCTTGGCCCCGCCCGCCCAGATTCCCCTCCCAGCCAGCCCCGCCCACGCAGCTTCTCCTCCCAGGCTGGCCCCGCCCGACGACCTTCCCCTCCCAGCTTGGCCCCGCCCCCCCAGCTTCCCCTCCCAGCCTGGCCCCGCCCGACCAGCTTCTCCTCCGGAGTCCGGCCCCGCCAGCCCAGCTTACCCGGCCGACCAGCTTCTCCTGCGGATCCAGGCCCCGCCCGGCCACTTTCTGTTCCCGAGCCCGGCCCCACCCGACCACCTTCCCCTCCAGAGCTAGGCCCCGCCCACCCAGCTTCTCCTCCCAGCCAGGCCCCGCCCACCCAGTTTCTCCTCCCGAACCCGGCCCCTCCCGCCCCGCTTCTCCTCCCAGCCTAGCTCCCCCCGCTGAGCTTCTCCTCCCAGCCTGGCCCGGCCCGCTCACCTTCCACTCCCAGCTTGGCTCCGCCCGCCCCGTTCCCCTCCCGAGCCAGGCCCAGCCAGCCCAGCTTCCCCGCAGCCCAGCTTCTCCTGTGGACCCAGGCCCCGCCCGCCCACTTTCTGTTCCCGAGCCCGGCCCCACCCGACCACCTTCCCCTCCCGAGCCAGGCCCCGCTCGCCCAGCTTCCCCTCCCAGCCTGGCCCGCCCGACCACCTTCCCCTCCCATCTTGGCCCCACCCCCACAGCTTCCCCTCCCAGCCTGGCCCCGCCCGCCCAGCTTCCCCTCCCAGCCTAGCCCCGCCCGCCCAGCTTCTCTGGTTCGCCCGCTCTGCTTCCCCTCCCAGCCAGGCCGCGCCCGCCCAGTATCTCCTCCCGTTCCCGGCCCCTCCCGCCCCTCTTCTCATCCCAGCCTGGCCCGGCCCGCTCACCTTCCCCTCCCAGCTTGGCCCCGCCCGCCCCGTTCCCCTCCCGAGCCAGGCCCCGCCCGCCCAGCTTTCCTGCTCCGCCCGGCCCGCTACCCCTCCCAGCCTGTCCACGCCTGCCCAGCTTCTTCTCCTAAGCCAGGCCCCGCCCGCCCAGCTTTCCCTCCCGAGTCCGGCCACGCCCTCCCAGCTTCCCCTCCCAGCCTGGCCCCGCCCGCCCAGCTTCTCCTCCCAGCCTGGCCCCGCCTGCCCAGCTTCTCCTCCTAAGCCAGGTCCCGCCCGCCCAGCTTCTCCTCCCAAGCCAGGTCCCGCCCGCCCAGCTTCTCCTCCCAAGCCAGGCCCCGCCCGCCCAGCTTCCCCTCCCGAGCCAGGCCCCGCCCGCCCAGCTTCCCCTCCCAGCTTGGCCCCGCCCGCCCAGATTCCCCTCCCAGCCAGCCCCGCCCACGCAGCTTCTCCTCCCAGGCTGGCCCCGCCCGACGACCTTCCCCTCCCAGCTTGGCCCCGCCCCCCCAGCTTCCCCTCCCAGCCTGGCCCCGCCCGACCAGCTTCTCCTCCGGAGTCCGGCCCCGCCAGCCCAGCTTACCCGGCCGACCAGCTTCTCCTGCGGATCCAGACCCCGCCCGGCCACTTTCTGTTCCCGAGCCCGGCCCCACCCGACCACCTTCCCCTCCAGAGCTAGGCCCCGCCCACCCAGCTTCTCCTCCCAGCCAGGCCCCGCCCACCCAGTTTCTCCTCCCGAACCCGGCCCCTCCCGCCCCGCTTCTCCTCCCAGCCTGGCTCCCCCCGCTGAGCTTCTCCTCCCAGCCTGGCCCGGCCCGCTCACGTTCCACTCCCAGCTTGGCTCCGCCCGCCCCGTTCCCCTCCCGAGCCAGGCCCAGCCAGCCCAGCTTCCCCGCAGCCCAGCTTCTCCTGTGGACCCAGGCCCCGCCCGCCCACTTTCTGTTCCCGAGCCCGGCCCCACCCGACCACCTTCCCCTCCCGAGCCAGGCCCCGCTCGCCCAGCTTCCCCTCCCAGCCTGGCCCGCCCGACCACCTTCCCCTCCCATCTTGGCCCCACCCCCACAGCTTCCCCTCCCAGCCTGGCCCCGCCCGCCCAGCTTCCCCTCCCAGCCTAGCCCCGCCCGCCCAGCTTCTCTGGTTCGCCCGCCCTGCTTCCCCTCCCAGCCAGGCCGCGCCCGCCCAGTATCTCCTCCCGTTCCCGGCCCCTCCCGCCCCTCTTCTCATCCCAGCCTGGCCCGGCCCGCTCACCTTCCCCTCCCAGCTTGGCCCCGCCCGCCCCGTTCCCCTCCCGAGCCAGGCCCCGCCCGCCCAGCTTTCCTGCTCCGCCCGGCAGGCTACCCCTCCCAGCCTGTCCCCGCCTGCCCAGCTTCTTCTCCTAAGCCAGGCCCCGCCCGCCCAGCTTCTCATCCGAAGCCAGGCCCCGCCCGCCCAGCTTTCCCTCCCGAGTCCGGCCACGCCCTCCCAGCTTCCCCTCCCAGCCTGGCCCCGCCCGCCCAGCTTCTCCTCACAGCCTGGCCCCGCCTGCCCAGCTTCTCCTCCTAAGCCAGGTACCGCCCGCCCAGCTTCTCCTCCCGAGCCAGGCCCCGCCCGCCCAGCTTCCCCTCCCGAGCCAGGCCCCGCCCGCCCAGCTTCCCCTCCCAGCTTGGCCCCGCCCGCCCAGATTCCCCTCCCAGCCAGCCCCGCCCACGCAGCTTCTCCTCCCAGGCTGGCCCCGCCCGACGACCTTCCCCTCCCAGCTTGGCCCCGCCCCCCCAGCTTCCCCTCCCAGCCTGGCCCCGCCCGACCAGCTTCTCCTCCGGAGTCCGGCCCCGCCAGCCCAGCTTACCCGGCCGACCAGCTTCTCCTGCGGATCCAGGCCCCGCCCGGCCACTTTCAGTTCCCGAGCCCGGCCCCACCCGACCACCTTCCCCTCCAGAGCTAGGCCCCGCCCACCCATCTTCTCCTCCCAGCCAGGCCCCGCCCACCCAGTTTCTCCTCCCGAACCCGGCCCCTCCCGCCCCGCTTCTCCTCCCAGCCTGGCCCGGCCCGCTCACCTTCCACTCCCAGCTTGGCTCCGCCCGCCCCGTTCCCCTCCCGAGCCAGGCCCAGCCAGCCCAGCTTCCCCGCAGCCCAGCTTCTCTTGTGGACCCAGGCCCCGCCCGCCCACTTTCTGTTCCCGAGCCCGGCCCCACCCGAACACCTTCCCCTCCCGAGCCAGGCCCCGCTCGCCCAGCTTCCCCTACCAGCCTGGCCCGCCCGACCACCTTCCCCTCCCATCTTGGCCCCACCCCCACAGCTTCCCCTCCCAGCCTGGCCCCGCCCGCCCAGCTTCCCCTCCCGAGTCCGGCCCGGCCCGCCCACTTTCTCTTCTCGAGCCCGGCCCCGCCTTCCCAGCTTCCCCTGCCAGCCCGGCCGCGCCCACCCAGCTTCCCCTCTCGAGCCAGGCCCCGGCCGCCCAGCTTCCCCTCCCAGCCTGGCCCCGCCCGACCACCTTCCCCTCCCAGCTTGGCCCCGCCCCCCCAGCTTCCCCTCACAGCCTGGCCCCGCCCGCCCAGCTTCCCCTCCCGAGCCAGGCCCCGCCCGCCCACTTTCTCTTCCCGAGCCCGGCCCCGCCTTCGCAGCTTCCCCTCCCGAGCCCGGCCGCGCCCACCCAGCTTCTCCTCCCAGCCTGGACCCGCCCGCCCACCTTCCCTTCTCAGCCAGGCCCCGCCCGGCCCGCTTCCCCTCCCAGCCTGACCCCGCCTGCCCAGCTTCCCCTCCCAGCTTGGCCCCGCCCCCCCAGCTTCCCCTCCCAGCCTGGCCCCACCCGCCCAGCTTCCCCTCCCGAGTCAGTCCACGCCCGCCCAGCTTCCCCTCCCAGCCTGGCCCCGCCTGCCCAGCTTCTCCTCCCAAGCCAGGCCCCGCCCGCCCAGCTTCCCCTCCCAGCTTGGCCCCGCCCGCCCCGTTCCCCTCCCGAGCCAGGACCCGCCCGCCCAGCTTCTCCTCCCAGCCTGGCCCCGCCCGCCCCGCTTCTCCTCCAACTCTGGCCCCGCCCGCCCCGCTTCTCCTCCGGTATCAGGCCACGCCCGCCCTGCTTCTCCTCCCCAGTCTGGCCCCGCCCGCCCAGCTTCCCTGCTCCGCCCGGCCCGCTTCCCCTCCCAGCCTGTCCCCGCCTGCCCAGCTTCTGCTCCTAAGCCAGGCCCCGGCCGCCCAGCTTCCCCTCCCGAGACAGGCCCCGCCCACCCAGCTTCTACTCCCAGGCTGGCCCCGCCCGACGACCTTCCCCTCCCAGCTTTTCCCCGCCCCCCCAGCTTCCCCTCCCAGCCTGGCCCCGCCCGCCCAGCTTCCCCTCCCGAGTCAGGCCACGCCCGCCCAGCTTCCCCTCCCAGCCTGGCCCCGCCTGCCCAGCTTCTCCTCCTGAGCCAGGCCCCGCCCGCCCAGCTTGCTTCCCAAGCCAGGCCCCGCCCACCCAGCTTCTCTTCCCAGCCTGTCCCGGCCCGCCCACCTTCCCCTCCCATTTTGGCCCCGCCCCCCCAGCTTCCCCTCCCAGCCTGGCCACGCCCGCCCAGCTTCCCCTCCCAGCCAGCCCCCGCCCGCCCAGCTTCCCCTCCCAACCTGGCCCCGCCCGCCCACCTTCCCCTCTCAGCCAGGCCCCGCCTGCTCAGCTTCCCCTCCCGAAGCAGGCCCCGCCCGCCCAGCTTCCACTCCCAGATTGGGCTCGCCCGCCCAGCTTCCCCTCCAAGCTTCGCCCCGCCCGCCTAGCTTCCCCGCCCAGCCTGGCCCCGCCCGACCAGCTTCTCCTCCGGAGTCCGGCCCCGCCCAGCTTCCCCTCCCAGCCTGGGCTCGCCTGCCCAGCTTCTCCAAGGGGACCAGCGGGCAGATGGCCTACGCCCGACTCTTGAAGGCAGAGCTGGTGGGGCTGTGCAGAGAGAGGGGCTTGCCTGTGCGGAAAGCAACCAAGGCCCAGCTGATTACCCAGCTGGAAGAGAATGACCAGCCACGGGGCCAGGATCTTGTCCCCAGGGGAAGCAGCCAGACCCCCCCCTGAGAGTGTGTCAGGCTCAGAGAGGGGGAGGAGCGCTGGAACCCACCGGAGAGATGAGACAGCGTCTCCCGGGAGGCCTGCAAGCTGTAGCCCATCTAGGGCAGGGGCCAGCCCAGCAGAGCTGCGGCGACTGGAGATCCAGCTGCGGATGAAGGAATTGGAAGTACAGGACCGAGAGAAGGAGCGCCAAGATCGAGAGAGGGACCGCCAGGATCGAGAGAAGGAGCGCCAAGATCGAGAGAGGCAGCGACAGCATGAGCTGGCCATGGCAGAGCAGAGAACCTGCGGGGCCCCGGCTGCGCCAAGAGTGGATGGGCCCCAGAGTCCCGGGGATGCCAGGCGCTTGGAGAGGCTCACGGTGGCCCAATTGAAGGACGTGGGCGACATAGACGGGTTCCTCAGCTCCTTTGAGAGGGCCTGTGGGCTGCAACAGGTCCCCCCAGCTGACTGGCTGCAGGAGCTCATCCCCGCACTGAACCAGGAGGCGGCCGGAGTGCTCAGTCAGCTGGAGGACCTACAGCCAGGGGATTACAACCGAGTCAAGGAGGCCCTGCTGCACAAGTTCGGGCTGACCCCCGAGATGTACAGGAAGAAGTTCCGGGGGGTACAGAAAGGGCCACGGGAGACCTATGTGGATCTGGCCTCCCGCCTGGCGCAATACTGCCGCAAGTGGGTGTCTGGAGTCGGAGCCCAGACCGCAGAGGAGCTGCTCAAGCTGGTCATGATGGAGCAGTTCTATGAAGCGTGCCCACCCAAACTGAGGCTGTGGCTCAAGGACCGGAGACCAGAGAACCCCCAGGAGGCCGGGAGACTGGCGGATGAGTTCATGGAGAGCCGGTCCGGGGGTGAACGGGAGTCCCGGAGAGAAAGAGAATAGCGCAGAGACCGGTTCTCGGCGGAGCAACGGAGAGAGACACCTCCGAGGCGAGCCCCAGGGACCAGGACCAGTCATCGATACCCCAGAAAACCAGCCAGGGCCCGGGCAGAGCCGACCCGAATGGGCCCGCAGAACCTAACTTGCCATCGCTGTGGGCAACGGGGCCACAAGAGGGCTCAATGCACCAGGCACAAGAACAGGTCCCATGACCTGGGACGTTCCAGGGTTAACTGGCTGGGGCGGGAGGAAGGGCCGGCTGCCCCAGTGGCAGGGGCTGGCCGGCAAACCTCCGCTCGGGGAGGGGGGAAGGATGCTCAGTGCACCTCCCCTGGGAGGTCTGACCCTCGGGAGACAGATTTATCCGTGCACCGGGTGGGGGCGGGGCGGCCCCTACGGAGGGACTGCCTCATACCCCTGGAGGTGGATGGCAGGAAGGTGACGGGTTTCTGGGACACGGGGGCGGAGGTGACGCTGGCCCGGCCCGACATAGTGGCCCCAGACCGTATGCTACACGACACTCAGCTGACACTGAGGGGCATAGGCGGCACCCCCTTTAAGGTACCCGTAGCCAGGGTGCATCTGAAATGGGAGGCCAAGGAGGGCCCCAAGGAAGTGGGGGTGCACCCGCACTTGCCCACCGACGTGCTAATGGGGGGTGACCTAGAGGAGTGGCCAGACGGACCCCACAGGACGCTGGTCACCACCCGTAGCCAGAGCAAGCGAGGGGCTTGCGGCCCAGAACTCGAGGAGGTTCCCCAACAGGGGGCCCAGGGCCCCGTCCCAGCAGACCTAGAGTTGGACCTAGGCAGTGGGGGGAGCCACGGCCCTGTCCCAGCCCCAGCCGCTGAATTCCAGGCGGAGGTGCGAGCGGATCTCTCCTTGCAGGCCCTGAGGGACCGGGCTGACCTGGGTGCCGCTCAACCCCTAGGAGGAGATTGCCAGGAGAAGTTCCGGTGGGAGAGGGGATTTCTGTACCGGGAATGGCTTCCCCCCGGGACGGTAGGCAAGTGGGGGCTCCAGCGGCAGCTGGTGGTTCCCCAAAGGTATCGCCGCAAGCTGCTACACCTGGCCCATGACATCCCGTTCTCGGGACACCAGGGGATCCGGCGCACGCGGCTGAGGCTGCTCCAAAACTTCTATTGGCCGGGGATGTTTGCAGCTGTCCAGCGGTACTGCCGGTCCTGCGACTCCTGCCAACGAGTGGGGAAGGCCCAAGACAGGAAGAAAGCTGCATTGAGACCCCTGCCCATCATAGAGGAGCCTTTCCAGAAGGTGGCGATGGATATTGTGGGGCCCTTCAACAGAGCGTCCCGGACAGGGAAGAAATACATCCTGGTGGTGGTGGACTTCGCCACCCGCTACCCCGAGGCCGTGGCCCTGCCCTCCATCGAGGCAGACACGGTGGCAGACGCACTGCTGACCATTTTCAGCAGGGTGGGGTTTCCCTAGGAGGTTCTCACGGACCAGGGATCCAACTTCATGTCGGCCCTGCTCCGGTGCTTGTGGGAGAAGAGTGGGGTGCAACACACCTGGGCCTCGGCGTATCACCCCCAGACCAACGGGTTGGTGGAGAGGTTCAATGGGACTCTGAAGCAGATGCTACGGACCTTTATGCACAAACACCCGCAGGACTGGGACAAGTACCTACCCCACCTGCTGTTTGCGTACAGGGAAGTGCCCCAGGAGTCCACGGGGTTCTCGCCGTTCGAGCTGTTATATGGGAGGCGAGTGAGGGGCCCCCTGGACTTATTGAAAGACGAGTGGGAGGGGAAGGTCTCCCCGGAGGGTGAGCCGGTCGTGGAATACGTCCTGACATTCCGGGAAAGACTTGCCGAGCTCATGGGCCTGGCCCCGCTTCTCCTCCCAGCCTGGCTCCCCCCGCTGAGCTTCTCCTCCCAGCCTGGCCCGGCCCGCTCACCTTCCACTCCCAGCTTGGCTCCGCCCGCCCCGTTCCCCTCCCGAGCCAGGCCCAGCCAGCCCAGCTTCCCCGCCGCCCAGCTTCTCCTGTGGACCCAGGCCCCGCCCGCCCACTTTCTGTTCCCGAGCCCGGCCCCACCCGACCACCTTCCCCTCCCGAGCCAGGCCCCGCCCCCCCAGCTTCTCCTCCCAGTCTGGCCCCGACCGACTACCTTCCCCTCCCAGCTTGGCTCCGCCCCCCCAGCTTCCCCTCCCAGCCTGGCCCCGCCCGCCCAGCTTCCCCTCGCAGCCTGGCCCCGCCCGCCCCGCTTCTCCTCCGGTACCAGGCCCCGCCCGCCCAGCTTCCCCTCCCGAGCCAGGCCCTGCCCGCCCGGCTTACCCTCCCGAGGCAGGCTCCGCCCGCCCAGCTTCCCCTCCCAGCTTGGCCCCGCCCGCCGACCTTCCCCTCCAAGCTTGGCCCCGCCCGCCAAGCTTCCCCTCCCGAGCCAGGCCCCGCCCGCCCAGCTTCCCCTCCCGAGACAGGCCCCGCCCACCCAGCTTCTCCTCCCAGGCTGGCCCCGCCCGACGACCTTCCCCTCCCAGCTTTTCCCCGCCCCCCCAGCTTCCCCTCCCAGCCTGGCCCCGCCCGCCCAGCTTCCCCTCCCGAGTCAGGCCACGCCCGCCCAGCTTCCCCTCCCAGCCTGGCCCCGCCTGCCCAGCTTCTCCTCCTGAGCCAGGCCCCGCCCGCCCAGCTTCCCCTCCCAGCCTGTCCCCGCCTGCCCAGCTTCTGCTCCTAAGCCAGGCCCCGGCCGCCCAGCTTCCCCTCCCGAGACAGGCCCCGCCCACCCAGCTTCTCCTCCCAGGCTGGCCCCGCCCGACGACCTTCCCCTCCCAGCTTTTCCCCGCCCCCCCAGCTTCCCCTCCCAGCCTGGCCCCGCCCGCCCAGCTTCCCCTCCCGAGTCAGGCCACGCCCGCCCAGCTTCCCCTCCCAGCCTGGCCCCGCCTGCCCAGCTTCCCCTCCCGAGCCAGGCCCCGCCTTCCCGGCTTCCCCTCCCAGCTTGGCCCGGACCGCCCAGCTTCCCCTCCCAGTCTGGCCCCGCCCGGCCAGCTTCTCCTCCCAGCCTGGCCCCGACTGTCCGGCTTCTCCTCCCAAGCCAGGCCCCGCCCGCCCAGCTTCCCCTACCGAGCCAGTCCCCGCCCGCCCAGCTTCCCCTCCCAGCCAGGCCCCGACCGCCCAACTTCCCCTCCCAGTTTGGCCCCGCCCGCCCAGCTTCCCCTGCCGAGCCTGGCCCCACCCGCCCAGCTTCCCCTCCCAGCCTGTCCCCGCCTGCCCAGCTTCTGCTCCTAAGCCAGGCCCCGCCCTCCCATCTTCTCTTCCCAAGCCAGTCCCCGCCCGCCCAGCTTCCCCTCCCAGCCTGGCCCCGCCCGCCCACCTTCCCCTCCCAGCTTGGCCCCGCCCCCCCAGCTTCCCCTCCCAGCCTGGCTCCGCCCGCCCAGCTTCCCTTCCCGAGTCACGGCCCGCCCGCCCACTTTCTCTTCCCGAGCCCGGCCCCGCCTTCGCAGCTTCCCCTCCCGAGCCCGGCCGCGCCCACCCAGCTTCTCCTCCCAGCCTGGACCCGCCCGCCCACCTTCCCTTCTCAGCCAGGCCCGGCCCGGCCCGCTTCCCCTCCCAGCCTGGCCCCGCCCACCCAGCTTCTCCTACCGAGTCCGGACCTGCCCGCCCAGCTTCCCCTCCCAGCCTGGCCCCGCCCCCCCAGCTTCCCCTCCCAGCCTGGCCCGCCCGACCACCATCCCCTCCCAGCTTGGCCCCGCCCCTCCAACTTCCCCTCCCAGCCTGGCCCCGCCCGCCCAGCTTCCCCTCCCGAGCCAGGCCCCGCCCGCCCACTTTCTCTTCCCGAGCCCGGCCGCGCCCACCCAGCTTCTCCTCCCAGCCTGGACCCGCCCGCCCACCTTCCCCTCCCAGCCTGGCCCCGCCTCCCCAGCTTCCCCTCCCAGCCAGGCCCCGACCGCCCAACTTCCCCACCGAGTTTGGCCCCGCCCGCCCAGCTTCCCCTCCCGAGCCTGGCCCCGCCCGCCCAGCCTCCCCTTCCAGCCTAGCCCCGCCCGCCCATCTTCTCTGGTTCGCCCGCCCGGCTTCCCCTCCCAGCCAGGCCGCGCCCGCCCAGTATCTCCTCCCGTTCCCGGCCCCTCCCGCCCCACTTCTCCTCCCAGCCTGGCCCGGCCCGCTCACCTTCCCCTCCCAGCCTAGCCCCGCCCGCCCATCTTCTCTGGTTCGCCCGCCCTGCTTCCCCTCCCGGCCAGGCCCCGCCCGCCCAGCTTCCCCTCCCAGCCTGGCCCCGCCCTCCCAGCTTCCCCTCCCGCGTCCGGCCCCGCCCGCCCAGCTTCGCCTCCCAGCCTGGCCCCGCCCGGCCAGCTTCTCCTCCCAGCCTGGCCCCGCCCGCCCAGCTTCCCCTCCCGAACCAGTACCCGCCCGCCCAGCTTCCCCTCCCAGCTTGGCCCCGCCCGCCCAGCTTCCCCTCCCAGCCAGGCCCCGACCGCCCAACTTCCCCTCCCAGTTTGGTCCCGCCCGCCCAGCTTCCCCTCCCGAGCCTGGCCCCGCCCGCCCAGCTTCCCCTCCCAGCCTAGCCCCGCCCGCCCAGCTTCTCTGGTTCGCCCGCCCTGCTTCCCCTCCCAGCCAGGCCGCGCCCGCCCAGTATCTCCTCCCGTTCCCGGCCCCTCCCGCCCCTCTTCTCATCCCAGCCTGGCCCGGCCCGCTCACCTTCCCCTCCCAGCCTAGCCCCGCCCGCCCAGCTTTCCTGCTCCGCCCGGCCCGCTTCCCCTCCCAGCCTGTCCCCGCCTGCCCAGCTTCTTCTCCTAAGCCAGGCCCCGCCCGCCCAGCTTCTCTTCCGAAGCCAGGCCCCGCCCGCCCAGCTTCCCCTCCCGAGCCAGGCCCCGCCCGCCCAGCTTCCCCTCCCGAGCCAGGCCCCGCCCACCCAGCTTCCCCTCCCAGCCTGGCCCCGCCCGCCCAGCTTTCCCTCCCGAGTCCGGCCACGCCCTCCCAGCTTCCCCTCCCAGCCTGGCCCCGCCCGCCCAGCTTCTCCTCCCAGCCTGGCCCCGCCTGCCCAGCTTCTCCTCCTAAGCCAGGTCCCGCCCGCCCAGCTTCTCCTCCCGAGCCAGGCCCCGCCCGCCCAGCTTCCCCTCCCGAGCCAGGCCCCGCCCGCCCAGCTTCCCCTCCCAGCTTGGCCCCGCCCGCCCAGATTCCCCTCCCAGCCAGCCCCGCCCACGCAGCTTCTCCTCCCAGGCTGGCCCCGCCCGACGACCTTCCCCTCCCAGCTTGGCCCCGCCCCCCCAGCTTCCCCTCCCAGCCTGGCCCCGCCCGACCAGCTTCTCCTCCGGAGTCCGGCCCCGCCAGCCCAGCTTACCCGGCCGACCAGCTTCTCCTGCGGATCCAGGCCCCGCCCGGCCACTTTCTGTTCCCGAGCCCGGCCCCACCCGACCACCTTCCCCTCCAGAGCTAGGCCCCGCCCACCCAGCTTCTCCTCCCAGCCAGGCCCCGCCCACCCAGTTTCTCCTCCCGAACCCGGCCCCTCCCGCCCCGCTTCTCCTCCCAGCCTAGCTCCCCCCGCTGAGCTTCTCCTCCCAGCCTGGCCCGGCCCGCTCACCTTCCACTCCCAGCTTGGCTCCGCCCGCCCCGTTCCCCTCCCGAGCCAGGCCCAGCCAGCCCAGCTTCCCCGCAGCCCAGCTTCTCCTGTGGACCCAGGCCCCGCCCGCCCACTTTCTGTTCCCGAGCCCGGCCCCACCCGACCACCTTCCCCTCCCGAGCCAGGCCCCGCTCGCCCAGCTTCCCCTCCCAGCCTGGCCCGCCCGACCACCTTCCCCTCCCATCTTGGCCCCACCCCCACAGCTTCCCCTCCCAGCCTGGCCCCGCCCGCCCAGCTTCCCCTCCCAGCCTAGCCCCGCCCGCCCAGCTTCTCTGGTTCGCCCGCTCTGCTTCCCCTCCCAGCCAGGCCGCGCCCGCCCAGTATCTCCTCCCGTTCCCGGCCCCTCCCGCCCCTCTTCTCATCCCAGCCTGGCCCGGCCCGCTCACCTTCCCCTCCCAGCTTGGCCCCGCCCGCCCCGTTCCCCTCCCGAGCCAGGCCCCGCCCGCCCAGCTTTCCTGCTCCGCCCGGCCCGCTACCCCTCCCAGCCTGTCCCCGCCTGCCCAGCTTCTTCTCCTAAGCCAGGCCCCGCCCGCCCAGCTTCTCTTCCGAAGCCAGGCCCCGCCCGCCCAGCTTTCCCTCCCGAGTCCGGCCACGCCCTCCCAGCTTCCCCTCCCAGCCTGGCCCCGCCCGCCCAGCTTCTCCTCCCAGCCTGGCCCCGCCTGCCCAGCTTCTCCTCCTAAGCCAGGTCCCGCCCGCCCAGCTTCTCCTCCCAAGCCAGGCCCCGCCCGCCCAGCTTCCCCTCCCGAGCCAGGCCCCGCCCGCCCAGCTTCCCCTCCCAGCTTGGCCCCGCCCGCCCAGATTCCCCTCCCAGCCAGCCCCGCCCACGCAGCTTCTCCTCCCAGGCTGGCCCCGCCCGACGACCTTCCCCTCCCAGCTTGGCCCCGCCCCCCCAGCTTCCCCTCCCAGCCTGGCCCCGCCCGACCAGCTTCTCCTCCGGAGTCCGGCCCCGCCAGCCCAGCTTACCCGGCCGACCAGCTTCTCCTGCGGATCCAGGCCCCGCCCGGCCACTTTCTGTTCCCGAGCCCGGCCCCACCCGACCACCTTCCCCTCCAGAGCTAGGCCCCGCCCACCCAGCTTCTCCTCCCAGCCAGGCCCCGCCCACCCAGTTTCTCCTCCCGAACCCGGCCCCTCCCGCCCCGCTTCTCCTCCCAGCCTGGCTCCCCCCGCTGAGCTTCTCCTCCCAGCCTGGCCCGGCCCGCTCACCTTCCACTCCCAGCTTGGCTCCGCCCGCCCCGTTCCCCTCCCGAGCCAGGCCCAGCCAGCCCAGCTTCCCCGCAGCCCAGCTTCTCCTGTGGACCCAGGCCCCGCCCGCCCACTTTCTGTTCCCGAGCCCGGCCCCACCCGACCACCTTCCCCTCCCGAGCCAGGCCCCGCTCGCCCAGCTTCCCCTCCCAGCCTGGCCCGCCCGACCACCTTCCCCTCCCATCTTGGCCCCACCCCCACAGCTTCCCCTCCCAGCCTGGCCCCGCCCGCCCAGCTTCCCCTCCCAGCCTAGCCCCGCCCGCCCAGCTTCTCTGGTTCGCCCGCCCTGCTTCCCCTCCCAGCCAGGCTGCGCCCGCCCAGTATCTCCTCCCGTTCCCGGCCCCTCCCGCCCCTCTTCTCATCCCAGCCTGGCCCGGCCCGCTCACCTTCCCCTCCCAGCTTGGCCCCGCCCGCCCCGTTCCCCTCCCGAGCCAGGCCCCGCCCGCCCAGCTTTCCTGCTCCGCCCGGCAGGCTACCCCTCCCAGCCTGTCCCCGCCTGCCCAGCTTCTTCTCCTAAGCCAGGCCCCGCCCGCCCAGCTTCTCATCCGAAGCCAGGCCCCGCCCGCCCAGCTTTCCCTCCCGAGTCCAGCCACGCCCTCCCAGCTTCCCCTCCCAGCCTGGCCCCGCCCGCCCAGCTTCTCCTCACAGCCTGGCCCCGCCTGCCCAGCTTCTCCTCCTAAGCCAGGTACCGCCCGCCCAGCTTCTCCTCCCGAGCCAGGCCCCGCCCGCCCAGCTTCCCCTCCCGAGCCAGGCCCCGCCCGCCCAGCTTCCCCTCCCAGCTTGGCCCCGCCCGCCCAGATTCCCCTCCCAGCCAGCCCCGCCCACGCAGCTTCTCCTCCCAGGCTGGCCCCGCCCGACGACCTTCCCCTCCCAGCTTGGCCCCGCCCCCCAGCTTCCCCTCCCAGCCTGGCCCCGCCCGACCAGCTTCTCCTCCGGAGTCCGGCCCCGCCAGCCCAGCTTACCCGGCCGACCAGCTTCTCCTGCGGATCCAGGCCCCGCCCGGCCACTTTCAGTTCCCGAGCCCGGCCCCACCCGACCACCTTCCCCTCCAGAGCTAGGCCCCGCCCACCCATCTTCTCCTCCCAGCCAGGCCCCGCCCACCCAGTTTCTCCTCCCGAACCCGGCCCCTCCCGCCCCGCTTCTCCTCCCAGCCTGGCCCGGCCCGCTCACCTTCCACTCCCAGCTTGGCTCCGCCCGCCCCGTTCCCCTCCCGAGCCAGGCCCAGCCAGCCCAGCTTCCCCGCAGCCCAGCTTCTCTTGTGGACCCAGGCCCCGCCCGCCCACTTTCTGTTCCCGAGCCCGGCCCCACCCGAACACCTTCCCCTCCCGAGCCAGGCCCCGCTCGCCCAGCTTCCCCTACCAGCCTGGCCCGCCCGACCACCTTCCCCTCCCATCTTGGCCCCACCCCCACAGCTTCCCCTCCCAGCCTGGCCCCGCCCGCCCAGCTTCCCCTCCCGAGTCCGGCCCGGCCCGCCCACTTTCTCTTCTCGAGCCCGGCCCCGCCTTCCCAGCTTCCCCTGCCAGCCCGGCCGCGCCCACCCAGCTTCCCCTCTCGAGCCAGGCCCCGGCCGCCCAGCTTCCCCTCCCAGCCTGGCCCCGCCCGACCACCTTCCCCTCCCAGCTTGGCCCCGCCCCCCCAGCTTCCCCTCACAGCCTGGCCCCGCCCGCCCAGCTTCCCCTCCCGAGCCAGGCCCCGCCCGCCCACTTTCTCTTCCCGAGCCCGGCCCCGCCTTCGCAGCTTCCCCTCCCGAGCCCGGCCGCGCCCACCCAGCTTCTCCTCCCAGCCTGGACCCGCCCGCCCACCTTCCCTTCTCAGCCAGGCCCCGCCCGGCCCGCTTCCCCTCCCAGCCTGACCCCGCCTGCCCAGCTTCCCCTCCCAGCTTGGCCCCGCCCCCCCAGCTTCCCCTCCCAGCCTGGCCCCACCCGCCCAGCTTCCCCTCCCGAGTCAGTCCACGCCCGCCCAGCTTCCCCTCCCAGCCTGGCCCCGCCTGCCCAGCTTCTCCTCCCAAGCCAGGCCCCGCCCGCCCAGCTTCCCCTCCCAGCTTGGCCCCGCCCGCCCCGTTCCCCTCCCGAGCCAGGACCCGCCCGCCCAGCTTCTCCTCCCAGCCTGGCCCCGCCCGCCCCGCTTCTCCTCCAACTCTTGCCCCGCCCGCCCCGCTTCTCCTCCGGTATCAGGCCACGCCCGCCCTGCTTCTCCTCCCCAGTCTGGCCCCGCCCGCCCAGCTTCCCTGCTCCGCCCGGCCCGCTTCCCCTCCCAGCCTGTCCCCGCCTGCCCAGCTTCTGCTCCTAAGCCAGGCCCCGGCCGCCCAGCTTCCCCTCCCGAGACAGGCCCCGCCCACCCAGCTTCTACTCCCAGGCTGGCCCCGCCCGACGACCTTCCCCTCCCAGCTTTTCCCCGCCCCCCCAGCTTCCCCTCCCAGCCTGGCCCCGCCCGCCCAGCTTCCCCTCCCGAGTCAGGCCACGCCCGCCCAGCTTCCCCTCCCAGCCTGGCCCCGCCTGCCCAGCTTCTCCTCCTGAGCCAGGCCCCGCCCGCCCAGCTTGCTTCCCAAGCCAGGCCCCGCCCACCCAGCTTCTCTTCCCAGCCTGTCCCGGCCCGCCCACCTTCCCCTCCCATTTTGGCCCCGCCCCCCCAGCTTCCCCTCCCAGCCTGGCCACGCCCGCCCAGCTTCCCCTCCCAGCCAGCCCCCGCCCGCCCAGCTTCCCCTCCCAACCTGGCCCCGCCCGCCCACCTTCCCCTCTCAGCCAGGCCCCGCCTGCTCAGCTTCCCCTCCCGAAGCAGGCCCCGCCCGCCCAGCTTCCACTCCCAGATTGGGCTCGCCCGCCCAGCTTCCCCTCCAAGCTTCGCCCCGCCCGCCTAGCTTCCCCGCCCAGCCTGGCCCCGCCCGACCAGCTTCTCCTCCGGAGTCCGGCCCCGCCCAGCTTCCCCTCCCAGCCTGGGCTCGCCTGCCCAGCTTCTCCAAGGGGACCAGCGGGCAGATGGCCTACGCCCGACTCTTGAAGGCAGAGCTGGTGGGGCTGTGCAGAGAGAGGGGCTTGCCTGTGCGGAAAGCAACCAAGGCCCAGCTGATTACCCAGCTGGAAGAGAATGACCAGCCACGGGGCCAGGATCTTGTCCCCAGGGGAAGCAGCCAGACCCCCCCCTGAGAGTGTGTCAGGCTCAGAGAGGGGGAGGAGCGCTGGAACCCACCGGAGAGATGAGACAGCGTCTCCCGGGAGGCCTGCAAGCTGTAGCCCATCTAGGGCAGGGGCCAGCCCAGCAGAGCTGCGGCGACTGGAGATCCAGCTGCGGATGAAGGAATTGGAAGTACAGGACCGAGAGAAGGAGCGCCAAGATCGAGAGAGGGACCGCCAGGATCGAGAGAAGGAGCGCCAAGATCGAGAGAGGCAGCGACAGCATGAGCTGGCCATGGCAGAGCAGAGAACCTGCGGGGCCCCGGCTGCGCCAAGAGTGGATGGGCCCCAGAGTCCCGGGGATGCCAGGCGCTTGGAGAGGCTCACGGTGGCCCAATTGAAGGACGTGGGCGACATAGACGGGTTCCTCAGCTCCTTTGAGAGGGCCTGTGGGCTGCAACAGGTCCCCCCAGCTGACTGGCTGCAGGAGCTCATCCCCGCACTGAACCAGGAGGCGGCCGGAGTGCTCAGTCAGCTGGAGGACCTACAGCCAGGGGATTACAACCGAGTCAAGGAGGCCCTGCTGCACAAGTTCGGGCTGACCCCCGAGATGTACAGGAAGAAGTTCCGGGGGGTACAGAAAGGGCCACGGGAGACCTATGTGGATCTGGCCTCCCGCCTGGCGCAATACTGCCGCAAGTGGGTGTCTGGAGTCGGAGCCCAGACCGCAGAGGAGCTGCTCAAGCTGGTCATGATGGAGCAGTTCTATGAAGCGTGCCCACCCAAACTGAGGCTGTGGCTCAAGGACCGGAGACCAGAGAACCCCCAGGAGGCCGGGAGACTGGCGGATGAGTTCATGGAGAGCCGGTCCGGGGGTGAACGGGAGTCCCGGAGAGAAAGAGAATAGCGCAGAGACCGGTTCTCGGCGGAGCAACGGAGAGAGACACCTCCGAGGCGAGCCCCAGGGACCAGGACCAGTCATCGATACCCCAGAAAACCAGCCAGGGCCCGGGCAGAGCCGACCCGAATGGGCCCGCAGAACCTAACTTGCCATCGCTGTGGGCAACGGGGCCACAAGAGGGCTCAATGCACCAGGCACAAGAACAGGTCCCATGACCTGGGACGTTCCAGGGTTAACTGGCTGGGGCGGGAGGAAGGGCCGGCTGCCCCAGTGGCAGGGGCTGGCCGGCAAACCTCCGCTCGGGGAGGGGGGAAGGATGCTCAGTGCACCTCCCCTGGGAGGTCTGACCCTCGGGAGACAGATTTATCCGTGCACCGGGTGGGGGCGGGGCGGCCCCTACGGAGGGACTGCCTCATACCCCTGGAGGTGGATGGCAGGAAGGTGACGGGTTTCTGGGACACGGGGGCGGAGGTGACGCTGGCCCGGCCCGACATAGTGGCCCCAGACCGTATGCTACACGACACTCAGCTGACACTGAGGGGCATAGGCGGCACCCCCTTTAAGGTACCCGTAGCCAGGGTGCATCTGAAATGGGAGGCCAAGGAGGGCCCCAAGGAAGTGGGGGTGCACCCGCACTTGCCCACCGACGTGCTAATGGGGGGTGACCTAGAGGAGTGGCCAGACGGACCCCACAGGACGCTGGTCACCACCCGTAGCCAGAGCAAGCGAGGGGCTTGCGGCCCAGAACTCGAGGAGGTTCCCCAACAGGGGGCCCAGGGCCCCGTCCCAGCAGACCTAGAGTTGGACCTAGGCAGTGGGGGGAGCCACGGCCCTGTCCCAGCCCCAGCCGCTGAATTCCAGGCGGAGGTGCGAGCGGATCTCTCCTTGCAGGCCCTGAGGGACCGGGCTGACCTGGGTGCCGCTCAACCCCTAGGAGGAGATTGCCAGGAGAAGTTCCGGTGGGAGAGGGGATTTCTGTACCGGGAATGGCTTCCCCCCGGGACGGTAGGCAAGTGGGGGCTCCAGCGGCAGCTGGTGGTTCCCCAAAGGTATCGCCGCAAGCTGCTACACCTGGCCCATGACATCCCGTTCTCGGGACACCAGGGGATCCGGCGCACGCGGCTGAGGCTGCTCCAAAACTTCTATTGGCCGGGGATGTTTGCAGCTGTCCAGCGGTACTGCCGGTCCTGCGACTCCTGCCAACGAGTGGGGAAGGCCCAAGACAGGAAGAAAGCTGCATTGAGACCCCTGCCCATCATAGAGGAGCCTTTCCAGAAGGTGGCGATGGATATTGTGGGGCCCTTCAACAGAGCGTCCCGGACAGGGAAGAAATACATCCTGGTGGTGGTGGACTTCGCCACCCGCTACCCCGAGGCCGTGGCCCTGCCCTCCATCGAGGCAGACACGGTGGCAGACGCACTGCTGACCATTTTCAGCAGGGTGGGGTTTCCCTAGGAGGTTCTCACGGACCAGGGATCCAACTTCATGTCGGCCCTGCTCCGGTGCTTGTGGGAGAAGAGTGGGGTGCAACACACCTGGGCCTCGGCGTATCACCCCCAGACCAACGGGTTGGTGGAGAGGTTCAATGGGACTCTGAAGCAGATGCTACGGACCTTTATGCACAAACACCCGCAGGACTGGGACAAGTACCTACCCCACCTGCTGTTTGCGTACAGGGAAGTGCCCCAGGAGTCCACGGGGTTCTCGCCGTTCGAGCTGTTATATGGGAGGCGAGTGAGGGGCCCCCTGGACTTATTGAAAGACGAGTGGGAGGGGAAGGTCTCCCCGGAGGGTGAGCCGGTCGTGGAATACGTCCTGACATTCCGGGAAAGACTTGCCGAGCTCATGGGCCTGGCCCCGCTTCTCCTCCCAGCCTGGCTCCCCCCGCTGAGCTTCTCCTCCCAGCCTGGCCCGGCCCGCTCACCTTCCACTCCCAGCTTGGCTCCGCCCGCCCCGTTCCCCTCCCGAGCCAGGCCCAGCCAGCCCAGCTTCCCCGCCGCCCAGCTTCTCCTGTGGACCCAGGCCCCGCCCGCCCACTTTCTGTTCCCGAGCCCGGCCCCACCCGACCACCTTCCCCTCCCGAGCCAGGCCCCGCCCCCCCAGCTTCTCCTCCCAGTCTGGCCCCGACCGACTACCTTCCCCTCCCAGCTTGGCTCCGCCCCCCCAGCTTCCCCTCCCAGCCTGGCCCCGCCCGCCCAGCTTCCCCTCGCAGCCTGGCCCCGCCCGCCCCGCTTCTCCTCCGGTACCAGGCCCCGCCCGCCCAGCTTCCCCTCCCGAGCCAGGCCCTGCCCGCCCGGCTTACCCTCCCGAGGCAGGCTCCGCCCGCCCAGCTTCCCCTCCCAGCTTGGCCCCGCCCGCCGACCTTCCCCTCCAAGCTTGGCCCCGCCCGCCAAGCTTCCCCTCCCGAGCCAGGCCCCGCCCGCCCAGCTTCCCCTCCCGAGCCAGGCCCTCCCCCCGCCCATCTTCCCCTCCCGAGCCAGGCCCCGCCCGCCCAGCTTCCCCTCCCTAGCCCGGCCCGGCCCACCCAGCTTCTCTTCCCAGCCTGTCCCCGCCCGCCCACCTTCCCCTCCCATTTTGGCCCCGCCCCCGCAGCTTCCCCTCCCAGCCTGGCCACGCCCGCCCAGCTTGCTTCCCAAGCCAGGCCCCGCCCGCCCAGCTTCTCCTCCTGAGCCAGGCCGCACCCGCCCATCTTGCTTCCCAAGCCAGGCCACGCCCGCCCAGCCTCCCCTCCCGAGCCATCCTCCGCCCGCCCAGCTTCCCCTCCCAGCTTGGCCCCACCCGCCCAGCTTCCCCTCCCAGCCAGGCCCCGACCGCCCAACTTCCTCTCTCAGTTTGGCCCCGCCCGCCCAGCTTCTCCTCCCAGCCTGGCCCCGCCTGCCCAGCTTCTCCTCTTGAGCCAGGCTCCGCCCGCCCAGCTTTCCCTCCCGAGCCAGTCCCCGCCCGCCCAGCTTCCCCTCCCAGCTTGGCCCCGCCCGGCCAGCTTCTCCACCCAGCCTGGCCCCGCCTGCCCAGCTTCTCCTCTTGAGCCAGGCTCCGCCCGCCCAGCTTTCCCTCCCTAGCCCGGCCCTGCCCACCCAGCTTCTCTTCCTAGCCTGTCCCCGCCCGCCCACCTTCCCCTCCCATTTTGGCCCCGCCCCCCAGCTTCCCCTCCCAGCCTGGCCACGCCAGCCCAGCTTCCCATCCCAGCCTGGCCCCGCCCGCCCACCTTCCCCTCTCAGCCAGGCCCCGCCCGGCCGGACTCCCCTCCCAGCCTGGCCCCGGCTGCCCAGCTTCTCCTCCCAAGCCAGGCCCCGCCCGCCCAGCTTCCCCTCCCGAAGCAGGCCCCGCCCGCCCAGCTTCCCCTCCAAGCTTGGCCCCGCCCGCCCAGCTTCCCCTCCAAGCTTCGCCCCACCCGCCTAGCTTCCCCGCCCAGCCAGCCCCTGCCCGATCACCTTCCCCTCCCAGCTTGGCCCAGCCCACCCAGCTTCTCTTCCCAGCCTGGCACCGCCCGCCCACCTTCCCCTCCCGGCGTGGCCCCGCCCGCCCTGTTTCTCCTCCCGAGCCCGGCCCCGCCCGCCCAGCTTCCCTCCCGAGCCGGGCCCCGCCCACCCAGCTTCTACTCCCAGCCTGGCCCCGCCCGCCCACCTTCCCCCCCCAGCTTGGCCCCGACGGCCCAGCTTCCCCTCCCAGCCAGGCCCCGCACGCACAGCTTCCCCTCCCAGCTTGGCCCCGCCCTCCCACCTTCCCCTCCCCATCCCGGCTACGCCCGCCCAGCTTCCCCTCCCGAGCCCGGCCCCGCCCCGCCCACACAGCTTCTCTTCCCAGCCAGGCCCCGCCCGCCCACCTTCGCCTCCCAGCTTGGCCTCGACGCCCTGTTTCTCCTCCCGAGCCCGGCCCCGCCCGCCCAGCTTCTCCTCCCAGCCTGGCCCCGCCCGCCCACCTTCCCCTCCCATCTTGGCCCCGCCCCTACAGCTTCCCCTCCCAGCCTGCCCCGCCCGCCCAGCTTCTCCTCCCGGGTCCGGCGCTACCCGCCCAGCTTCCCCTCCCAGCCTTGCCCCGCCCGCCCTGCTTCCCCTCCCAGCCAGGCCCCTCTGCCCAGCTTCTCCTCCCGAGCCAGGCCCCGCCCGACCAGCTTCTCCTCCCAGCCTGGCCCCGCCCGCCCCGCTTCTCCTCCCAGACTGGCCCCGCCCGCCCAGCTTCCCCTCCCAGCCTGGCCCCGCCCGGCCAGCTTCTCCTCCCAGCCTGGCCCCGCCTGCCCAGCTTCTCCTCCCAAGCCAGTCCCCGCCCGCCCAGCTTCCCCTCCCAGCCGGGCCCGGCCCGCTCACCTTCCCCTCCCGGCTTGGCCCCGCCCGCCCCGTTCCCCTCCCGAGCCAGGCCCCGCCCGCCCAGCTTCTCCTCCAACCCTGGCCCCGCCCGCCCAGCTTCCCCTCCCGAGTCCGGCCCCGCCCGCCCAGCTTCCCCTCCCAGCCTGGCCCCGCCCGCCCAGCTTCCCCTCCCAAGTCCGGCCCCGCCCGCCCAGCTTCTCCTCCCAGCCTGGCCCCGTGTGACGGCGCGTTGGGGGTCCCCCATCTCCTGCACCCCGAAATGGCACAAACAGACTGCACCAGCCGGTGGAATAGAGGAAGTTTATTGCCTCTCCAGGATACAGCACAGCACAGATGGAATCTGGTCACAGAGCTGGGCTAGGATGCCTCAGGCCCCCTTGAGATGGGGGAGACTGGGCCCCTAAACTCCAGCCCCTTCCCCTAGGCTCTCCTCCATGCCCTCAGACAGTAACTAACTAAATTCCCTTCCAGCCCTGCCCCCCAGTCAGGGCAGCATTCCACCTTCCTTTGTTCCTCTCCATGGGGGGTGTCTGGCCACTGGTTCAACAAGTTTGGCACTACCTTTGCATAGTGAGGTTTTCCCTGCTGGGTCTTGCTCCAGACAGCAGGGGTCACCACAGCCCAGCAAGTACCCCCACTACGTCACAGTTCTCCCCCCTCCGAAAGCGAACTGAGCAGGGTCACTCCGCTCGTGACCTAGGGAAGTTCGGGTCCTCTGCGTGGGAACCCGCCCCGGGGACATGGGTGCGCCCCTTGACTCCGGCCGTGGCAAGGCCCCACATGAGCTGGCTTCCCTCTGTCCACTTGCCGCCCCGCTCCAGGGCGACTGGCGCAGGCCTGTCTTCGGGGGTCACACCCACCCTTCCGCTGCCCTTGATCTCTGGCCAGGGTCTCTCGGGCTGGGGCCATGAGCCCAGTGAGCCTTCTCTGGACAGCCAGGGCGGCTTCCACCCCCGAAGCTCCATCCAGGGAGGTCTTCCCCTCCCATAACTCTCTCAGCAAGCCCAGAGGGTCTATCTGGGGTAGAGACCCCCAAGCCGCTTTCCTCCTGTCTTGGGCCTTCCCGCCCCTCTGGCAGGAGTCGCAGGACCGGCAGTACCGCTGCATGGCTGTAAAGATTCCCGGCCAATAGAAGTGCTGGAGCAGCGTCAGCCGGGTGCTCCGGATCCCCCGGTGGCCCCCAACGGGGACATCGTGGGCCAAATACAGCAGCTTGAGACGATACTTTCGGGGGACGACCAGCTGCCGCTGGACCCCCCATGCCCTCGCCTTCCTGGGGGGAAGCCATTCACGGAACAGGAGTCCACGCCCCCGCAGGAATCTCTCCCGGCCACCTCTCCCCCGGGGCCGAGCTGCACGGAGGCCAGCCTGGTCCCTCAGCCTCTGCAAGGAGGGGTCTGCCTGCACCTCAGCCTGGAATTCAGCTGCTGAGGCAGGGATCGGGACCTGTTCCCCACCTCTGCCTAGGTCCGGAGTCCCAGCCTGGCTGGACCCCGTGTCCCCTGGGATGGGACCCTGAGGACGCTGCCCGGAGTCCTTCCCTGGACCCCGGTTGTCAGCCCCGCGCTGGCTCTGGCTCCGGGTAGTGACTAGAGCCCGCTGGGATTCATGGGGCCACTCCTCTAGGTCATTCCCCATCAGCAACTCGGTGGGCAAGTGCGGGTGCACCCCCACTTCCTTGAGGCCTTCCTTCGCCCCCCATTTCAGATGCACCCTGGCTACAGGCACCTTAAACGGGGACCCGTCTATGCCCTTCAGGGTCAGCTGCGTGTGGGGTAGTATCCGCTCTGGGGCCACTATATCGGATCGGGCCAGCGTCACCTCTGCCCCCGTGTCCCAGAAGCCCGTCACCTTCCTACCATCCACCTCCAGGGGTATGAGGCACTCGCTCCGCAGGGGCCGCCCTGCCCCCACCCGGTACACGGAGAAATCCGCCTCCTGAGAATCAGACCTCCCAGGGGAGGTGCACTGAGCATCCTTCCCCTCTCTCTGAGCTGAGGTTTGCCTGCCAGCCCCTGCCTCTGGGGCAGCCTGCACTTCCTCCCGCCCCAGCCAGTTAACCCTGGAAAGTCCCCGGTCCTGGGACCTGGTGCACTGAGCCCTCTTGTGGCCTTTTTGCCCACAGCGATGGCAAGTTAGGCTTTGGGCTGTCTCTGTCCAGGGCCTGGCTGGTTCTCTGGGGCGCAGACGACCTGTTCCTTGGTCTCGCCCCGTAGTTGACTCCCTCCGTCGCTCAGCCGAGATCCGGTCTCTGCACGATTCCCTTTCTCTCCGGGACTCCCGTTCACACCCCGACCGGCTCTCCGTGAACTCCTCCGCCAGTCTCCCGGTCTCCTGGGGGTTCTCTGGTCTCCGGTCCTTGAGCCACAGCCTCAGTTTGGGTGGGCACGCTTCATAGAACTGCTCCATCATGACCAGCTTGAGCAGCTCCTCTGCGGTCTGGGCTCTGACTCCAGACACCCACTTGCGGCAGTATTGCGCCAGGCGGGAGGCCAGGTCCACATAGGTCTCCCGTGGCCCTTTCTGTACCCCCGGAACTTCTTCCTGTACATCTCGGGGGTCAGCCCGAACTTGTACAGCAGGGCCTCCTTGACTCGGTTGTAATCCCCTGGCTGTAGGTCCTCCAGCTGACTGAGCACTCCGGCCGCCTCCTGGTTCAGTGCGGGGATGAGCTCCTGCAGCCAGTCAGCTGGGGGGACCCGTTGCAGTCCACAGGCCCTCTCAAAGGAGCTGAGGAACCCGTCTATGTCGCCCATGTCCTTCAATTGGGCCACCACGAGCCTCTCCCAGCATCTGGCAGTCCTGGGACCCTGTGGCCCATCCACTCTTGGCACAGCCAGTGCCCCGCCGGTTCTCCGCTCTGCCATGGCCAGCTCATGCTGCCGCTGCCTCTCTCGGTCCTCTACTTCCAATTCCTTGATCCGCAGCTGGATCTCCAGCCGCCGCAGCTCTGCTTGGCTGGCCCCTGCCCTAGATGGGCTGCAGCTTGCAGGCCTCCTGGGGGAAGCTGTCTCATCTCTCCGGTGAGTTCCAGCACTCCTCCCCCTCTCTGAGCCTGACACACTCTCAGGGGGGGTCTGGCTGCTTCCCCTGGGGACAAGATCCTGGCCCTGTGGCTGGTCGTTCTCTTCTAGCTGAGCAATCAGCTGGGCCTTGGTTGCTTTCTGCACAGGCAAGCCCCTCTCTCTGCACAGCTCCACCAGCTCTGCCTTCAAGAGTCGGGCATAGGCCATCTGCCCGCGGGTCCCCTCTGTGCAGACTCACCAGTCTAGTGCTGCAGCGCCCCACGATTCCCAGGAACCGCTTCACTCTGTCTCCAGCATGCCTGGCTCTAGGGCTCTTGCTTCTCCTGCGCCTTGTCGCTCGCCGCTGGAAGCTCCAACCACGGGGTGCAGTGCATCCCGCTTCTGACACCAGTGTGACGGCGCGTTGGGGGTCCCCCGTCTCCTGCACCCCGAAATGGCACAAACAGACTGCACCAGCTGGTGGAATAGAGGAAGTTTATTGCCTCTCCAGGATACAGCACAGCACAGATGGAAACTGGTCACAGAGCTGGGCTAGGATGCCTCAGGCCCCCTTGAGATGGGGGAGACTGGGCCCCTAAACTCCAGCCCCTTCCCCTAGGCTCTCCTCAGACAGTAACTAACTAAATTCCCTTCCAGCCCTGCCCCCCAGTCAGGGCAGCATTCCACCTTCCTTTGTTCCTCTCCATGGGGGGTGTCTGGCCACTGGTTCAACAAGTTTGGCACTACCTTTGCATAGTGAGGTTTTCCCTGCTGGGTCTTGCTCCAGACAGCAGGGGTCACCACAGCCCAGCAAGTACCCCCACTAGGTCACACCCCGCCCGCCCTCCTTCCCCTCCCAGCCATGCCACGCCCCCGCAGTTTCTCCTCCCCAGCCCTGCCCCGCCCGCCCTGTTTCCCCTCCCAGCCAGGCCCCGCCCGCCCAGTTTCTCCTCCCGTTCCCGGCCCCTCCCGCCCCGCTTCTCCTCCCAGCCTGGCTCCGCCAGCCCAGCTCCTCCTCCCAGCCTGGCTCGGCCCGCTCACCTTCCCCTCCCAGCTTGGCCCCGCCCACCCCGTTCCGCTCCCGAGCCAGCCCCGCCCGCCCAGCTTCCCCTCCCAGCCTGGCCCCCCTGCCCAGCTTCCCCTCCCGAGTCCGGCCCCGCCCGCCCAGCTTCCCCTCTCGAGCCAGGCCCCGGCCGCCCAGCTTCCCCTCCCAGCCTGGCCCCGCTCGGCCAGCTTCTCCTCCCGAGTCCGGCCCTGCCCGCCCAGCTTCCCCTCTCGAGCCAGGCCCCGCCCTCCCAGCTTCCCCTCCCAGCCTGGCCCCGCCCGCCCAGCTTCCCCTCCCGAGTCCGGCCCGGCCCGCCCAGCGTCCCCTCTCGAGCCAGGCCCCGGCCGCCCAGCTTCTCCTCCCAGGCTGGCCCTGCCCGACGACCTTCCCCTCCCAGCTTGGCCCTGCCCCCCCAGCTTCCCCTCCCAGCCTGGCCCCGCCTGCCCAGCTTCCCCTCCCAGTTTGGCCCCGCCCCCCAGCTTCTCCTCCCAGCCAGGCCCCGCCTGCCCAGCTTCCCCTCCCAGCCAGGCCCCGACCGCCCAACTTCCCCTCCCAGTTTGGCCCCGCCCGCTCAGCTTCCCCTCCTAGCCAGTCCCCGCCTGCCCACCTTCCCCTCCCAGCTTCGCCCCGCCCGCCACGTTCCCCTCCCGAGCCAGGCCCCGCCCGCCCAGCGTCCCCTCCCAGCTTGGCTCCGCCCGCCCAGCTTCCCCTCCCAGGTTGGCCCCGCCCGCAACGTTCCCCTCCCGAGCCAGGCTCCGCCCGCCCAGCTTCTCCTCCCAGTCTTGCCCCTCCCGCCCACCTTCCCCTACCAGGTTTTCCCCGCCTGCCCCGCTTCCCCTCCCGACCGAGGCCCTGCCCGCCTAGCTTCCCCTCCCAGCCTGGCCCCGCCCACCCTGCTTCCTCTCCCAGCAAGGTCCCTCTGCCCAGCTTCTTCTTCCGAGCCAGGCCCCGTCCGCCCAGTTTCCCCTCCCAGCCTGGCCCGGCCCGATCACCTTCCCCTCCCAGCTTGGCCCAGCCCACCCAGCTTCTCCTCCCGAGCCCGGCCCCGCCCGCCCAGCTTCCCTCCCGAGCCGGGCCCCGCCCACCCAGCTTCTCCTCCCGAGCCAGGCCCCGCCCGCCCACCTTCCCCCCCCCAGCTTGGCCCCGACCGCCCAGCTTCCCCTCCCAGCTTGGCCCCGCCCTCCCACCTTCCCCTCCCCATCCCGGCTACGCCCGCCCAGCTTCCCCTCCCGAGCCCGGCCCCGCCCCGCCCACACAGCTTCTCTTCCCAGCCAGGCCCCGCCCGCCCACCTTCGCCTCCCAGCTTGGCCTCGCCGCCCTGTTTCTCCTCCCGAGCCCGGCCCCGCCCGCCCAGCTTCCCTCCCGAGCCGGGCCCCGCCCACCCAGCTTCTCCTCCCAGCCTAGCCCCGCCCGCCCACCTTCCCCTCCCATCTTTGCCCCGCCCCTACAGCTTCCCCTCCCAGCCTGCCCCGCCCGCCCAGCTTCTCCTCCCGGGTCCGGCGCTACCCGCCCAGCTTCCCCTCCCAGCCTTGCCCCGCCCGCCCTGCTTCCCCTCCCGAGCCCGGCCCCGCCCACCCAGGTTCTCCTCCCGGCCTGGCCCCGCCCGCCCACCTTCCCCTCCCAGCCTGGCCCCGCCACTACAGCTTCCCCTCCCAGCCTTGCACCGCCCGCCCTGCTTCCCCTCCCAGCCAGGCCCCTCTGCCCAGCTTCTCCTCCCGAGACAGGCCCCGTCCGCCCAGTTTCCCCTCCCAGCCTGCCCCGGCCCGCTGACCTTCCCCTCCCAGCTTGGCCCCGCCCGCCCCGTTCCGCTCGAGAGACAGGCCCCGCCCGCCCAGCTTCTCCTCCCAGCCTGGCCCCGCCCGCCCCGCTTCTCCTCCCAGCCTGGCCCCGCCCGCCCAGCTTCTCTTCCCAGCCTGGCCCCGCCTGCCCAGCTTCTCCTCCTGAACCAGACCCCGCCCGCCCATCTTCTCCTACTAAGCCAGGCCCCGCCCGCCCAGCTTCCCCTCCCGAGCCAGTCCCCGGACGCCCAGCTTCCGCTCCCAGCTTGGCCCCACCCGCCCAGCTTCCCCTCCCAGCCTGGCCTCGCCTGCCCAGCTTCTGCTCCTAAGCCAGGCCCCGCCCGCCGAGCTTCGCCTCCCAAGCCAGGCCCCGCCCGCCCAGCTTCTCCTCCCAGTCTGGCTCCGTCCGCCCCGCTCCTCCTCCGGTACCAGACCCCGCCCGCCCCGCTTCTCCTCCCCAGTCCGGCCCCGCTCACCAAGCTTCCCCTACCAGCCTGGCCCCGCCGGACCACCTTCCCCTCCCAGCTTGGCCCCGCCCCCCCAGCTTCCCCTCCCAGCCAGCCCCGCCCACGCAGCTTCTCCTCCCAGGCTGGCCCCGCCCGACGACCTTCCCCTCCCAGCTTGGCCCCGCCCCCCCAGCTTCCCCTCCCAGCCTGGCCCCGCCCGCCCCGCTTCTCCTCCGGTACCAGGCCCCGCCCGGCCCGCTTCTCCTCCCCAGTCCGGCCCCGCCTGCCCAGCTTCTTCTCCTGAGCCAGGCCCCGCCCGCCCAGCTTCTCCTCACAAGCCAGGCCCCGCCCGCCCAGCTTCCCCTCCCAGCTTGGCCCCGCCCGCCCAGCTTTCCCTCCCAGCTTGGCCCCGCCCGCCCAGCTTCCCCTCCCAACCTGGCCCCGCCCGACCAACTTCCCCTCACAGCTTGGCCACGCCCCCCCAGCTTCCCCTCCGGAGCCAGGCCCCGCCCACCCACTTTCTCTTCCCCAGCCCGGCCCCGCCTTCCCAGCTTCCACTCCCGAGCCCGGCCGCGCCCACCCAGCTTCTCCTCCCAGCCTGGACCCGCCCGCCCACCTTCCCCTCCCAGCCTGGCCCCGCCTCCCCAGCTTCCCCTCCCGAGCCAGGCCCCGCCCGCCCAGCTTCCCCTTCCGAGCCAGGCCCCGCCTTCCCGGCTTCCCCTCCCAGCTTGGCCCGGACCGCCCAGCTTCCCCTCCCAGTCTGGCCCCGCCCGGCCAGCTTCTCCTCCCAGCCTGGCCCCGACTGTCCGGCTTCTCCTCCCAAGCCAGGCCCCGCCCGCCCAGCTTCCCCTACCGAGCCAGTCCCCGCCCGCCCAGCTTCCCCTCCCAGCCAGGCCCCGACCGCCCAACTTCCCCTCCCAGTTTGGCCCCGCCCGCCCAGCTTCCCCTGCCGAGCCTGGCCCCACCCGCCCAGCTTCCCCTCCCAGCCTGTCCCCGCCTGCCCAGCTTCTGCTCCTAAGCCAGGCCCCGCCCTCCCATCTTCTCTTCCCAAGCCAGTCCCCGCCCGCCCAGCTTCCCCTCCCAGCCTGGCCCCGCCCGCCCACCTTCCCCTCCCAGCTTGGCCCCGCCCCCCCAGCTTCCCCTCCCAGCCTGGCTCCCCCGCCCAGCTTCCCTTCCCGAGTCACGGCCCGCCCGCCCACTTTCTCTTCCCGAGCCCGGCCCCGCCTTCGCAGCTTCCCCTCCCGAGCCCGGCCGCGCCCACCCAGCTTCTCCTCCCAGCCTGGACCCGCCCGCCCACCTTCCCTTCTCAGCCAGGCCCGGCCCGGCCCGCTTCCCCTCCCAGCCTGGCCCCGCCCACCCAGCTTCTCCTACCGAGTCCGGACCTGCCCGCCCAGCTTCCCCTCCCAGCCTGGCCCCGCCCCCCCAGCTTCCCCTCCCAGCCTGGCCCGCCCGACCACCATCCCCTCCCAGCTTGGCCCCGCCCCTCCAACTTCCCCTCCCAGCCTGGCCCCGCCCGCCCAGCTTCCCCTCCCGAGCCAGGCCCCGCCCGCCCACTTTCTCTTCCCGAGCCCGGCCGCGCCCACCCAGCTTCTCCTCCCAGCCTGGACCCGCCCGCCTACCTTCCCCTCCCAGCCTGGCCCCGCCTCCCCAGCTTCCCCTCCCAGCCAGGCCCCGACCGCCCAACTTCCCCTCCCAGTTTGGCCCCGCCCGCCCAGCTTCCCCTCCCGAGCCTGGCCCCGCCCGCCCAGCTTCCCCTCCCAGCCTAGCCCCGCCCGCCCATCTTCTCTGGTTCGCCCGCCCGGCTTCCCCTCCCAGCCAGGCCGCGCCCGCCCAGTATCTCCTCCCGTTCCTGGCCCCTCCCGCCCCTATTCTCCTCCCAGCCTGGCCCGGCCCGCTCACCTTCCCCTCCCAGCTTGGCCCCGCCCGCCCCGCCCGCCCAGCTTCTCTGCTCCGCCCGGCCCGCTTCCCCTCCCCGCCTGTCCCTGCCTGCCCAGTTTGTGCTCCTAAGCCAGACCCCGCCCGCCCAGCTTCTCTTCCCAAGCCAGGCCCCGCCCGCCCAGCTTCCCCTCCCGAGCCAGGCCCCGCCCGCCCAGCTTCCCCTCCCAGCCAGGCCCCGCCCACCCAGCTTCCCCTCTCAGCCTGGCCCCGCCCGCCCAGCTTCCTCTCCCGAGTCCGGCCACGCCCTCCCAGGTTCCCCTCCCAGCCTGGCCCCGCCCGCCCAGCTTCTCCTCCCAGCCTGGCCCCGCCCGCCCAGCTTCCCCTCCCAGCCTGGCCCCGCCCGCCCTGCTTCTCCTCCGGTACCAGGCCCCGCCCGGCCCGCTTCTCCTCCCCAGTCCGGCCCCGCCTGCCCAGCTTCTTCTCCTGAGCCAGGCCCCGCCCGCCCAGCTTCTCCTCACAAGCCAGGCCCCGCCCGCCCTGCTTCCTCTCCTGAGACAGTCCCCGCCCGCCCAGCTTCCCCTCCCAGCTTGGCCCCGCCCGCCCAGCTTCCCCTCCCAGCTTGGCCCCGCCCGCCCAGCTTCCCCTCCCAGCCTGGCCCCGCCCGACCAACTTCCCCTCACAGCTTGGCCACGCCCCCCCAGCTTCCCCTCCGGAGCCAGGCCCCGCCCGCCCACTTTCTCTTCCCCAGCCCGGCCCCGCCTTCCCAGCTTCCACTCCCGAGCCCGGCCGCGCCCACCCAGCTTCTCCTCCCAGCCTGGACCCGCCCGCCCACCTTCCCCTCCCAGCCTGGCCCCGCCTCCCCAGCTTCTCCTCCCGAGCCAGGCCCCGCCCGCCCAGCTTCCCCTCCCGAGCCAGGCCCCGCCTTCCCGGCTTCCCCTCCCAGCTTGGCCCGGACCGCCCAGCTTCCCCTCCCAGTCTGGCCCCGCCCGGCCAGCTTCTCCTCCCAGCCTGGCCCCGACTGTCCGGCTTCTCCTCCCAAGCCAGGCCCCGCCCGCCCACCTTCCCCTCCCAGCCTGGCCCCGCCTCCCCAGCTTCCCCTCTCAGCCTGGCCCCGCCCGCCCAGCTTCCTCTCCCGAGTCCGGCCACGCCCTCCCAGGTTCCCCTCCCAGCCTGGCCCCGCCCGCCCAGCTTCTCCTCCCAGCCTGGCCCCGCCCGCCCAGCTTCCCCTCCCACGCTGGCCCCGCCCGCCCAGCTTCTTCTCCGGATTCCGGCCCTGCCCGCCCAGCTTCTCCTCCCGAACCAGGCCCCGCCCGCCTAGTTTCCCCTCCCAGCCGGGTCCGGCCCGCTCACCTTCCCCTCCCGGCTTGGCCCCGCCCGCCCCGTTCCCTCCAGAGCCAGGCCCCGCCCGCCCAGCTTCTCCTCCCAGCCTGGCCCCGCCCGACCAGCTTCCCCTCCCAGCCAGGCCCCGACCGCCCAACTTCCCCTCCCAGTTTGGTCCCGCCCGCCCAGCTTCCCCTCCCGAGCCTGGCCCCGCCCGCCCAGCTTCCCCTCCCAGCCTAGCCCCGCCCGCCCAGCTTCTCTGGTTCGCCCGCCCTGCTTCCCCTCCCGGCCAGGCCCCGCCCGCCCAGCTTCCCCTCCCAGCCTGGCCCCGCCCTCCCAGCTTCCCCTCCCGCGTCCGGCCCCGCCCGCCCAGCTTCGCCTCCCAGCCTGGCCCCGCCCGGCCAGCTTCTCCTCCCAGCCTGGCCCCGCCCGCCCAGCTTCCCCTCCCGAACCAGTACCCGCCCGCCCAGCTTCCCCTCCCAGCTTGGCCCCGCCCGCCCAGCTTCCCCTCCCAGCCAGGCCCCGACCGCCCAACTTCCCCTCCCAGTTTGGTCCCGCCCGCCCAGCTTCCCCTCCCGAGCCTGGCCCCGCCCGCCCAGCTTCCCCTCCCAGCCTGGCCCCGCCCGCCCAGTATCTCCTCCCGTTCCCGGCCCCAACCGCCCCTCTTCTCATCCCAGCCTGGCCCGGCCCGCTCACCTTCCCCTCCCAGCTTGGTCCCGCCCGCCCCGTTCCCCTCCCGAGCCAGGCCCCGCCCGCCCAGCTTTCCTGCTCCGCCCGGCCCGCTTCCCCTCCCAGCCTGTCCCCGCCTGCCCAGCTTCTTCTCCTAAGCCAGGCCCCGCCCGCCCAGCTTCTCTTCCGAAGCCAGGCCCCGCCCGCCCAGCTTCCCCTCCCGAGCCAGGCCCCGCCCGCCCAGCTTTCCCTCCCGAGCCAGGCCCCGCCCACCCAGCTTCCCCTCCCAGCCTGGCCCCGCCCGCCCAGCTTTCCCTCCCGAGTCCGGCCACGCCCTCCCAGCTTCCCCTCCCAGCCTGGCCCCGCCCGCCCAGCTTCTCCTCCCAGCCTGGCCCCGCCTGCCCAGCTTCTCCTCCTAAGCCAGGTCCCGCCCGCCCAGCTTCTCCTCCCAAGCCAGGCCCCGCCCGCCCAGCTTCCCCTCCCAGGTTGGCCCCGCCCGCCCAGATTCCCCTCCCAGCCAGCCCCGCCCACGCAGCTTCTCCTCCCAGGCTGGCCCCGCCCGACGACCTTCCCCTCCCAGCTTGGCCCCGCCCCCCCAGCTTCCCCTCCCAGGCTGGCCCCGCCCGACCAGCTTCTCCTCCGGAGTCCGGCCCCGCCAGCCCAGCTTACCCGGCCGACCAGCTTCTCCTGCGGATCCAGGCCCCGCCCGGCCACTTTCTGTTCCCGAGCCCGGCCCCACCCGACCACCTTCCCCTCCAGAGCTAGGCCCCGCCCATCCAGCTTCTCCTCCCAGCCAGGCCCCGCCCACCCAGTTTCTCCTCCCGAACCCGGCCCCTCCCGCCCCGCTTCTCCTCCCAGCCTGGCTCCCCCCGCTGAGCTTCTCCTCCCAGCCTGGCCCGGCCCGCTCACCTTCCACTCCCAGCTTGGCTCCGCCCGCCCCGTTCCCCTCCCGAGCCAGGCCCAGCCAGCCCAGCTTCCCCGCAGCCCAGCTTCTCCTGTGGACCCAGGCCCCGCCCGCCCACTTTCTGTTCCCGAGCCCGGCCCCACCCGACCACCTTCCCCTCCCGAGCCAGGCCCCGCTCGCCCAGCTTCCCCTCCCAGCCTGGCCCGCCCGACCACCTTCCCCTCCCATCTTGGCCCCACCCCCACAGCTTCCCCTCCCAGCCTGGCCCCGCCCGCCCAGCTTCCCCTCCCAGCCTAGCCCCGCCCGCCCAGCTTCTCTGGTTCGCCCGCCCCGTTCCCCTCCCGAGCCAGGCCCCGCCCGCCCAGCTTTCCTGCTCCGCCCGGCCCGCTACCCCTCCCAGCCTGTCCCCGCCTGCCCAGCTTCTTCTCCTAAGCCAGGCCCCGCCCGCCCAGCTTCTCTTCCGAAGCCAGGCCCCGCCCGCCCAGCTTCCCCTCCCGAGCCAGGCCCCGCCCGCCCAGCTTTCCCTCCCGAGTCCGGCCACGCCCTCCCAGCTTCCCCTCCCAGCCTGGCCCCGCCCGCCCAGCTTCTCCTCCCAGCCTGGCCCCGCCTGCCCAGCTTCTCCTCCTAAGCCAGGTCCCGCCCGCCCAGCTTCTCCTCCCAAGCCAGGCCCCGCCCGCCCAGCTTCCCCTCCCAGGCTGGCCCCGCCCGCCCAGATTCCCCTCCCAGCCAGCCCCGCCCACGCAGCTTCTCCTCCCAGGCTGGCCCCGCCCGACGACCTTCCCCTCCCAGCTTGGCCCCGCCCCCCCAGCTTCCCCTCCCAGGCTGGCCCCGCCCGACCAGCTTCTCCTCCGGAGTCCGGCCCCGCCAGCCCAGCTTACCCGGCCGACCAGCTTCTCCTGCGGATCCAGGCCCCGCCCGGCCACTTTCTGTTCCCGAGCCCGGCCCCACCCGACCACCTTCCCCCCCAGAGCTAGGCCCCGCCCATCCAGCTTCTCCTCCCAGCCAGGCCCCGCCCACCCAGTTTCTCCTCCCGAACCCGGCCCCTCCCGCCCCGCTTCTCCTCCCAGCCTGGCTCCCCCCGCTGAGCTTCTCCTCCCAGCCTGGCCCGGCCCGCTCACCTTCCACTCCCAGCTTGGCTCCGCCCGCCCCGTTCCCCTCCCGAGCCAGGCCCAGCCAGCCCAGCTTCCCCGCAGCCCAGCTTCTCCTGTGGACCCAGGCCCCGCCCGCCCACTTTCTGTTCCCGAGCCCGGCCCCACCCGACCACCTTCCCCTCCCGAGCCAGGCCCCGCTCGCCCAGCTTCCCCTCCCAGCCTGGCCCGCCCGACCACCTTCCCCTCCCATCTTGGCCCCACCCCCACAGCTTCCCCTCCCAGCCTGGCCCCGCCCGCCCAGCTTCCCCTCCCAGCCTAGCCCCGCCCGCCCAGCTTCTCTGGTTCGCCCGCCCCGTTCCCCTCCCGAGCCAGGCCCCGCCCGCCCAGCTTTCCTGCTCCGCCCGGCCCGCTACCCCTCCCAGCCTGTCCCCGCCTGCCCAGCTTCTTCTCCTAAGCCAGGCCCCGCCCGCCCAGCTTCTCTTCCGAAGCCAGGCCCCGCCCGCCCAGCTTCCCCTCCCGAGCCAGGCCCCGCCCGCCCAGCTTTCCCTCCCGAGTCCGGCCACGCCCTCCCAGCTTCCCCTCCCAGCCTGGCCCCGCCCGCCCAGCTTCTCCTCCCAGCCTGGCCCCGCCTGCCCAGCTTCTCCTCCTAAGCCAGGTCCCGCCCGCCCAGCTTCTCCTCCCAAGCCAGGCCCCGCCCGCCCAGCTTCCCCTCCCAGGCTGGCCCCGCCCGCCCAGATTCCCCTCCCAGCCAGCCCCGCCCACGCAGCTTCTCCTCCCAGGCTGGCCCCGCCCGACGACCTTCCCCTCCCAGCTTGGCCCCGCCCCCCCAGCTTCCCCTCCCAGGCTGGCCCCGCCCGACCAGCTTCTCCTCCGGAGTCCGGCCCCGCCAGCCCAGCTTACCCGGCCGACCAGCTTCTCCTGCGGATCCAGGCCCCGCCCGGCCACTTTCTGTTCCCGAGCCCGGCCCCACCCGACCACCTTCCCCTCCAGAGCTAGGCCCCGCCCATCCAGCTTCTCCTCCCAGCCAGGCCCCGCCCACCCAGTTTCTCCTCCCGAACCCGGCCCCTCCCGCCCCGCTTCTCCTCCCAGCCTGGCTCCCCCCGCTGAGCTTCTCCTCCCAGCCTGGCCCGGCCCGCTCACCTTCCACTCCCAGCTTGGCTCCGCCCGCCCCGTTCCCCTCCCGAGCCAGGCCCAGCCAGCCCAGCTTCCCCGCAGCCCAGCTTCTCCTGTGGACCCAGGCCCCGCCCGCCCACTTTCTGTTCCCGAGCCCGGCCCCACCCGACCACCTTCCCCTCCCGAGCCAGGCCCCGCTCGCCCAGCTTCCCCTCCCAGCCTGGCCCGCCCGACCACCTTCCCCTCCCATCTTGGCCCCACCCCCACAGCTTCCCCTCCCAGCCTGGCCCCGCCCGCCCAGCTTCCCCTCCCAGCCTAGCCCCGCCCGCCCAGCTTCTCTGGTTCGCCCGCCCCGTTCCCCTCCCGAGCCAGGCCCCGCCCGCCCAGCTTTCCTGCTCCGCCCGGCCCGCTACCCCTCCCAGCCTGTCCCCGCCTGCCCAGCTTCTTCTCCTAAGCCAGGCCCCGCCCGCCCAGCTTCTCTTCCGAAGCCAGGCCCCGCCCGCCCAGCTTCCCCTCCCGAGCCAGGCCCCGCCCGCCCAGCTTTCCCTCCCGAGTCCGGCCACGCCCTCCCAGCTTCCCCTCCCAGCCTGGCCCCGCCCGCCCAGCTTCTCCTCCCAGCCTGGCCCCGCCTGCCCAGCTTCTCCTCCTAAGCCAGGTCCCGCCCGCCCAGCTTCTCCTCCCAAGCCAGGCCCCGCCCGCCCAGCTTCCCCTCCCAGGCTGGCCCCGCCCGCCCAGATTCCCCTCCCAGCCAGCCCCGCCCACGCAGCTTCTCCTCCCAGGCTGGCCCCGCCCGACGACCTTCCCCTCCCAGCTTGGCCCCGCCCCCCCAGCTTCCCCTCCCAGGCTGGCCCCGCCCGACCAGCTTCTCCTCCGGAGTCCGGCCCCGCCAGCCCAGCTTACCCGGCCGACCAGCTTCTCCTGCGGATCCAGGCCCCGCCCGGCCACTTTCTGTTCCCGAGCCCGGCCCCACCCGACCACCTTCCCCTCCAGAGCTAGGCCCCGCCCATCCAGCTTCTCCTCCCAGCCAGGCCCCGCCCACCCAGTTTCTCCTCCCGAACCCGGCCCCTCCCGCCCCGCTTCTCCTCCCAGCCTGGCTCCCCCCGCTGAGCTTCTCCTCCCAGCCTGGCCCGGCCCGCTCACCTTCCACTCCCAGCTTGGCTCCGCCCGCCCCGTTCCCCTCCCGAGCCAGGCCCAGCCAGCCCAGCTTCCCCGCAGCCCAGCTTCTCCTGTGGACCCAGGCCCCGCCCGCCCACTTTCTGTTCCCGAGCCCGGCCCCACCCGACCACCTTCCCCTCCCGAGCCAGGCCCCGCTCGCCCAGCTTCCCCTCCCAGCCTGGCCCGCCCGACCACCTTCCCCTCCCATCTTGGCCCCACCCCCACAGCTTCCCCTCCCAGCCTGGCCCCGCCCGCCCAGCTTCCCCTCCCAGCCTAGCCCCGCCCGCCCAGCTTCTCTGGTTCGCCCGCCCCGTTCCCCTCCCGAGCCAGGCCCCGCCCGCCCAGCTTTCCTGCTCCGCCCGGCCCGCTACCCCTCCCAGCCTGTCCCCGCCTGCCCAGCTTCTTCTCCTAAGCCAGGCCCCGCCCGCCCAGCTTCTCTTCCGAAGCCAGGCCCCGCCCGCCCAGCTTCCCCTCCCGAGCCAGGCCCCGCCCGCCCAGCTTCCCCTCCCGAGTCAGGCACCGCCTACCCAGCTTCCCCTCCCAGCCTGGCCCCGCCCGCCCAGCTTTCCCTCCCGAGTCCAGCCACGCCCTCCCAGCTTCCCCTCCCAGCCTGGCCCCGCCCGCCCAGCTTCTCCTCCCAGCCTGGCCCCGCCTGCCCAGCTTCTCCTCCTAAGCCAGGTCCCGCCCGCCCAGCTTCTCCTCCCAAGCCAGGCCCCGCCCGCCCAGCTTCCCCTCCCTAGCCAGGCCCCGCCCGCCCAGCTTCCCCTCCCAGCTTGGCCCCGCCCGCCCAGATTCCCCTCCCAGCCAGCCCCGCCCACGCAGCTTCTCCTCCCAGGCTGGCCCCGCCCGACGACCTTCCCCTCCCAGCTTGGCCCCGCCCCCCCAGCTTCCCCTCCCAGACTGGCCCCGCCCGACCAGCTTCTCCTCCGGAGTCCGGCCCCGCCAGCCCAGCTTACCCGGCCGACCAGCTTCTCCTGCGGATCCAGGCCCCGCCCGGCCACTTTCAGTTCCCGAGCCCGGCCCCACCCGACCACCTTCCCCTCCAGAGCTAGGCCCCGCCCACCCAGCTTCTCCTCCCAGCCTGGCTCCCCCCGCTGAGCTTCTCCTCCCAGCCTGGCCCGGCCCGCTCACCTTCCACTCCCAGCTTGGCTCCGCCCGCCCCGTTCCCCTCCCGAGCCAGGCCCAGCCAGCCCAGCTTCCCCGCAGCCCAGCTTCTCCTGTGGACCCAGGCCCCGCCCGCCCACTTTCTGTTCCCGAGCCCGGCCCCACCCGACCACCTTCCCCTCCCGAGCCAGGCCCCGCTCGCCCAGCTTCCCCTACCAGCCTGGCCCGCCCGACCACCTTCCCCTCCCATCTTGGCCCCACCCCCACAGCTTCCCCTCCCAGCCTGGCCCCGCCCGCCCAGCTTCCCCTCCCGAGTCCGGCCCCGCCCGCCCACTTTCTCTTCTCGAGCCCGGCCCCGCCTTCCCAGCTTCCCCTGCCGAGCCCGGCCGCGCCCACCCAGCTTCCCCTCTCGAGCCAGGCCCCGGCCGCCCAGCTTCCCCTCCCAGCCTGGCCCCGCCCGACCACCTTCCCCTCCCAGCTTGGCCCCGCCCCCCCAGCTTCCCCTCACAGCCTGGCCCCGCCCGCCCAGCTTCCCCTCCCGAGCCAGGCCCCGCCCGCCCACTTTCTCTTCCCGAGCCCGGCCCCGCCTTCGCAGCTTCCCCTCCCGAGCCCGGCCGCGCCCACCCAGCTTCTCCTCCCAGCCTGGACCCGCCCGCCCACCTTCCCTTCTCAGCCAGGCCCCGCCCGGCCCGCTTCCCCTCCCAGTCTGACCCCGCCTGCCCAGCTTCCCCTCCCAGCTTGGCCCCGCCCCCCCAGCTTCCCCTCCCAGCCTGGCCCCACCCGCCCAGCTTCCCCTCCCGAGTCAGTCCACGCCCGCCCAGCTTCCCCTCCCAGCCTGGCCCCACCTGCCCAGCTTCTCCTCCCAAGCCAGGCCCCGCCCGCCCAGCTTCCCCTCCCAGCTTGGCCCCCCCCGCCCCGTTCCCCTCCCGAGCCTGGCCCCGCCCGCCCCGCTTCTCCTCCAACTCTGGCCCCGCCCGCCCCGCTTCTCCTCCGGTACCAGGCCACGCCCGCCCTGCTTCTCCTCCCCAGTCTGGCCCCGCCCGCCCAGCTTCCCTGCTCCGCCCGGCCCGCTTCCCCTCCCAGCCTGTCCCCGCCTGCCCAGCTTCTGCTCCTAAGCCAGGCCCCGGCCGCCCAGCTTCCCCTCCCGAGACAGGCCACGCCCACCCAGCTTCTCCTCCCAGGCTGGCCCCGCCCGACGACCTTCCCCTCCCAGCTTTTCCCCGCCCCCCCAGCTTCCCCTCCCAGCCTGGCACAGCCCGCCCAGCTTCCCCTCCCGAGTCAGGCCACGTCCGCCCAGCTTCCCCTCCCAGCCTGGCCCCGCCTGCCCAGCTTCTCCTCCTGAGCCAGGCCCCGCCCGCCCAGCTTCCCCTCCCAGCCTGTCCCCGCCTGCCCAGCTTCTGCTCCTAAGCCAGGCCCCGGCCGCCCAGCTTCCCCTCCCGAGACAGGCCCCGCCCACCCAGCTTCTCCTCCCAGGCTGGCCCCGCCCGACGACCTTCCCCTCCCAGCTTTTCCCCGCCCCCCCAGCTTCCCCTCCCAGCCTGGCCCCGCCTGCCCAGCTTCCCCTCCCGAGTCAGGCCACGCCCGCCCAGCTTCCCCTCCCAGCCTGGCCCCGCCTGCCCAGCTTCCCCTCCCGAGCCAGGCCCCGCCTTCCCGGCTTCCCCTCCCAGCTTGGCCCGGACCGCCCAGCTTCCCCTCCCAGTCTGGCCCCGCCCGGCCAGCTTCTCCTCCCAGCCTGGCCCCGACTGTCCGGCTTCTCCTCCCAAGCCAGGCCCCGCCCGCCCAGCTTCCCCTACCGAGCCAGTCAGCGCCCGCCCAGCTTCCCCTCCCAGCCAGGCCCCGACCGCCCAACTTCCCCTCCCAGTTTGGCCCCGCCCGCCCAGCTTCCCCTGCCGAGCCTGGCCCCACCCGCCCAGCTTCCCCTCCCAGCCTGTCCCCGCCTGCCCAGCTTCTGCTCCTAAGCCAGGCCCCGCCCTCCCATCTTCTCTTCCCAAGCCAGTCCCCGCCCGCCCAGCTTCCCCTCCCAGCCTGGCCCCGCCCGCCCACCTTCCCCTCCCAGCTTGGCCCCGCCCCCCCAGCTTCCCCTCCCAGCCTGGCTCCGCCCGCCCAGCTTCCCTTCCCGAGTCACGGCCCGCCCGCCCACTTTCTCTTCCCGAGCCCGGCCCCGCCTTCGCAGCTTCCCCTCCCGAGCCCGGCCGCGCCCACCCAGCTTCTCCTCCCAGCCTGGACCCGCCCGCCCACCTTCCCTTCTCAGCCAGGCCCGGCCCGGCCCGCTTCCCCTCCCAGCCTGGCCCCGCCCACCCAGCTTCTCCTACCGAGTCCGGACCTGCCCGCCCAGCTTCCCCTCCCAGCCTGGCCCCGCCCCCCCAGCTTCCCCTCCCAGCCTGGCCCGCCCGACCACCATCCCCTCCCAGCTTGGCCCCGCCCCTCCAACTTCCCCTCCCAGCCTGGCCCCGCCCGCCCAGCTTCCCCTCCCGAGCCAGGCCCCGCCCGCCCACTTTCTCTTCCCGAGCCCGGCCGCGCCCACCCAGCTTCTCCTCCCAGCCTGGACCCGCCCGCCCACCTTCCCCTCCCAGCCTGGCCCCGCCTCCCCAGCTTCCCCTCCCAGCCAGGCCCCGACCGCCCAACTTCCCCACCCAGTTTGGCCCCGCCCGCCCAGCTTCCCCTCCCGAGCCTGGCCCCGCCCGCCCAGCTTCCCCTCCCAGCCTAGCCCCGCCCGCCCATCTTCTCTGGTTCGCCCGCCCGGCTTCCCCTCCCAGCCAGGCCGCGCCCGCCCAGTATCTCCTCCCGTTCCCGGCCCCTCCCGCCCCACTTCTCCTCCCAGCCTGGCCCGGCCCGCTCACCTTCCCCTCCCAGCCTAGCCCCGCCCGCCCATCTTCTCTGGTTCGCCCGCCCTGCTTCCCCTCCCGGCCAGGCCCCGCCCGCCCAGCTTCCCCTCCCAGCCTGGCCCCGCCCTCCCAGCTTCCCCTCCCGCGTCCGGCCCCGCCCGCCCAGCTTCGCCTCCCAGCCTGGCCCCGCCCGGCCAGCTTCTCCTCCCAGCCTGGCCCCGCCCGCCCAGCTTCCCCTCCCGAACCAGTACCCGCCCGCCCAGCTTCCCCTCCCAGCTTGGCCCCGCCCGCCCAGCTTCCCCTCCCAGCCAGGCCCCGACCGCCCAACTTCCCCTCCCAGTTTGGTCCCGCCCGCCCAGCTTCCCCTCCCGAGCCTGGCCCCGCCCGCCCAGCTTCCCCTCCCAGCCTAGCCCCGCCCGCCCAGCTTCTCTGGTTCGCCCGCCCTGCTTCCCCTCCCAGCCAGGCCGCGCCCGCCCAGTATCTCCTCCCGTTCCCGGCCCCTCCCGCCCCTCTTCTCATCCCAGCCTGGCCCGGCCCGCTCACCTTCCCCTCCCAGCTTGGTCCCGCCCGCCCCGTTCCCCTCCCGAGCCAGGCCCCGCCCGCCCAGCTTTCCTGCTCCGCCCGGCCCGCTTCCCCTCCCAGCCTGTCCCCGCCTGCCCAGCTTCTTCTCCTAAGCCAGGCCCCGCCCGCCCAGCTTCTCTTCCGAAGCCAGGCCCCGCCCGCCCAGCTCCCCCTCCCGAGCCAGGCCCCGCCCGCCCAGCTTCCCCTCCCGAGCCAGGCCCCGCCCACCCAGCTTCCCCTCCCAGCCTGGCCCCGCCCGCCCAGCTTTCCCTCCCGAGTCCGGCCACGCCCTCCCAGCTTCCCCTCCCAGCCTGGCCCCGCCCGCCCAGCTTCTCCTCCCAGCCTGGCCCCGCCTGCCCAGCTTCTCCTCCTAAGCCAGGTCCCGCCCGCCCAGCTTCTCCTCCCGAGCCAGGCCCCGCCCGCCCAGCTTCCCCTCCCGAGCCAGGCCCCGCCCGCCCAGCTTCCCCTCCCAGCTTGGCCCCGCCCGCCCAGATTCCCCTCCCAGCCAGCCCCGCCCACGCAGCTTCTCCTCCCAGGCTGGCCCCGCCCGACGACCTTCCCCTCCCAGCTTGGCCCCGCCCCCCCAGCTTCCCCTCCCAGCCTGGCCCCGCCCGACCAGCTTCTCCTCCGGAGTCCGGCCCCGCCAGCCCAGCTTACCCGGCCGACCAGCTTCTCCTGCGGATCCAGGCCCCGCCCGGCCACTTTCTGTTCCCGAGCCCGGCCCCACCCGACCACCTTCCCCTCCAGAGCTAGGCCCCGCCCACCCAGCTTCTCCTCCCAGCCAGGCCCCGCCCACCCAGTTTCTCCTCCCGAACCCGGCCCCTCCCGCCCCGCTTCTCCTCCCAGCCTCGCTCCCCCCGCTGAGCTTCTCCTCCCAGCCTGGCCCGGCCCGCTCACCTTCCACTCCCAGCTTGGCTCCGCCCGCCCCGTTCCCCTCCCGAGCCAGGCCCAGCCAGCCCAGCTTCCCCGCAGCCCAGCTTCTCCTGTGGACCCAGGCCCCGCCCGCCCACTTTCTGTTCCCGAGCCCGGCCCCACCCGACCACCTTCCCCTCCCGAGCCAGGCCCCGCTCGCCCAGCTTCCCCTCCCAGCCTGGCCCGCCCGACCACCTTCCCCTCCCATCTTGGCCCCACCCCCACAGCTTCCCCTCCCAGCCTGGCCCCGCCCGCCCAGCTTCCCCTCCCAGCCTAGCCCCGCCCGCCCAGCTTCTCTGGTTCGCCCGCTCTGCTTCCCCTCCCAGCCAGGCCGCGCCCGCCCAGTATCTCCTCCCGTTCCCGGCCCCTCCCGCCCCTCTTCTCATCCCAGCCTGGCCCGGCCCGCTCACCTTCCCCTCCCAGCTTGGCCCCGCCCGCCCCGTTCCCCTCCCGAGCCAGGCCCCGCCCGCCCAGCTTTCCTGCTCCGCCCGGCCCGCTACCCCTCCCAGCCTGTCCCCGCCTGCCCAGCTTCTTCTCCTAAGCCAGGCCCCGCCCGCCCAGCTTCTCTTCCGAAGCCAGGCCCCGCCCGCCCAGCTTTCCCTCCCGAGTCCGGCCACGCCCTCCCAGCTTCCCCTCCCAGCCTGGCCCCGCCCGCCCAGCTTCTCCTCCCAGCCTGGCCCCGCCTGCCCAGCTTCTCCTCCTAAGCCAGGTCCCGCCCGCCCAGCTTCTCCTCCCAAGCCAGGCCCCGCCCGCCCAGCTTCCCCTCCCGAGCCAGGCCCCGCCCGCCCAGCTTCCCCTCCCAGCTTGGCCCCGCCCGCCCAGATTCCCCTCCCAGCCAGCCCCGCCCACGCAGCTTCTCCTCCCAGGCTGGCCCCGCCCGACGACCTTCCCCTCCCAGCTTGGCCCCGCCCCCCCAGCTTCCCCTCCCAGCCTGGCCCCGCCCGACCAGCTTCTCCTCCGGAGTCCGGCCCCGCCAGCCCAGCTTACCCGGCCGACCAGCTTCTCCTGCGGATCCAGGCCCCGCCCGGCCACTTTCTGTTCCCGAGCCCGGCCCCACCCGACCACCTTCCCCTCCAGAGCTAGGCCCCGCCCACCCAGCTTCTCCTCCCAGCCAGGCCCCGCCCACCCAGTTTCTCCTCCCGAACCCGGCCCCTCCCGCCCCGCTTCTCCTCCCAGCCTGGCTCCCCCCGCTGAGCTTCTCCTCCCAGCCTGGCCCGGCCCGCTCACCTTCCACTCCCAGCTTGGCTCCGCCCGCCCCGTTCCCCTCCCGAGCCAGGCCCAGCCAGCCCAGCTTCCCCGCAGCCCAGCTTCTCCTGTGGACCCAGGCCCCGCCCGCCCACTTTCTGTTCCCGAGCCCGCCCCCACCCGACCACCTTCCCCTCCCGAGCCAGGCCCCGCTCGCCCAGCTTCCCCTCCCAGCCTGGCCCGCCCGACCACCTTCCCCTCCCATCTTGGCCCCACCCCCACAGCTTCCCCTCCCAGCCTGGCCCCGCCCGCCCAGCTTCCCCTCCCAGCCTAGCCCCGCCCGCCCAGCTTCTCTGGTTCGCCCGCCCTGCTTCCCCTCCCAGCCAGGCCGCGCCCGCCCAGTATCTCCTCCCGTTCCCGGCCCCTCCCGCCCCTCTTCTCATCCCAGCCTGGCCCGGCCCGCTCACCTTCCCCTCCCAGCTTGGCCCCGCCCGCCCCGTTCCCCTCCCGAGCCAGGCCCCGCCCGCCCAGCTTTCCTGCTCCGCCCGGCCCGCTACCCCTCCCAGCCTGTCCCCGCCTGCCCAGCTTCTTCTCCTAAGCCAGGCCCCGCCCGCCCAGCTTCTCTTCCGAAGCCAGGCCCCGCCCGCCCAGCTTTCCCTCCCGAGTCCGGCCACGCCCTCCCAGCTTCCCCTCCCAGCCAGGCCCCTCTGCCCAGCTTCTCCTCCCGAGACAGGCCCCGCCCGCCCAGTTTCCCCTCCCAGCCTGCCCCGGCCCGCTGACCTTCCCCTCCCAGCTTGGCCCCGCCCGCCCCGTTCCGCTCGAGAGACAGGCCCCGCCCGCCCAGCTTCTCCTCCCAGCCTGGCCCCGCCCGCCCCGCTTCTCCTCCCAGCCTGGCCCCGCCCGCCCAGCTTCTCTTCCCAGCCTGGCCCCGCCTGCCCAGCTTCTCCTCCTGAACCAGACCCCGCCCGCCCATCTTCTCCTACTAAGCCAGGCCCCGCCCGCCCAGCTTCCCCTCCCGAGCCAGTCCCCGGACGCCCAGCTTCCGCTCCCAGCTTGGCCCCACCCGCCCAGCTTCCCCTCCCAGCCTGGCCTCGCCTGCCCAGCTTCTGCTCCTAAGCCAGGCCCCGCCCGCCGAGCTTCGCCTCCCAAGCCAGGCCCCGCCCGCCCAGCTTCTCCTCCCAGTCTGGCTCCGTCCGCCCCGCTCCTCCTCCGGTACCAGACCCCGCCCGCCCCGCTTCTCCTCCCCAGTCCGGCCCCGCTCACCAAGCTTCCCCTACCAGCCTGGCCCCGCCGGACCACCTTCCCCTCCCAGCTTGGCCCCGCCCCCCCAGCTTCCCCTCCAAGTCTGGCTCCGCCCGCCCAGCTTCCCCTCCCGAGTCCCGCCCCGCCCGCCCACTTTCTCTTCCCGAGCCCGGCCCCGCCTTCGCAGCTTCCCCTCCCAGCCTGGCCCCGCCTGCCAAGCTTCCCCTCCCAGCCAGGCCCCGACCGCCCAACTTCCCCTCCCAGTTTGGCCCCGCCCGCTCAGCTTCCCCTCCCGAGCCTGGCCCCGCCCGCCCAGCTTCCCCACCCAGCCTAGCTCCGCCCGCCCAGCTTCTCCTCCCGAGTCCGGCAAGCCCGCCCAGCTTCCCCTCCCAGACGACCCCGGCCGCCCCGTTCCCCTCCCGAGCCAGGCCCCGCCCGCCCAGCTTCTCCTCCCAGCCTTGCCCCGGCCACCCCGCTTCTCCTCCCGAACCAGGCCCCGCCCGCCCCGCTTCTCCTCCCGAGTCCGGCCCCGCCAGCCCAACTTCCCCGCACGCCCAGCTTCTCCTGCGGATCCAGGCCCCGCCCGCCCACTTTCTGTTCCCGAGCCTGGCCCCACCCGACCACCTTCCCCTCCCGAGCCAGGCCCCCCACACCCAGCTTCCCCTCCCAGCTTGGCCCCGCCCGCCCAGCTTCCCCTCCCAGCCAGGCCCCGCCCGCCCAGCTTCCCCTCCCGAGCCAGTCCCCGCCCGCCCAGCTTCCCCTCCCAGCTTGGCCCCGCCCGCCCTGCTTCCCCTCCCAGCCAGGCCCCGCCCGCCCGGTTTCTCCCCCCAGCCCGGTCCCGCCCGCTCCGTTCCCCTCCCGAGCCAGGCCCCGCCCGCCCAGCTTCCCTGCTCCGCCCGGCCCGCTTCCCCTCCCAGCCTGGCCCCGCCTGCCCAGCTTCCCCTCCCAGCCTGGCCCCGCCGGCCCAGCTTCCCTGGACCGCCCGCCCTGCTTCCCCTTCCAGCCATGCCACGCCCGCCCAGTTTCTCCTCCCCAGCCCTGCCCCGCCCGCCCTGCTTCCCCTCCCAGCCTGGCCCCGCCCACCCAGCTTCTCCTACCGAGTCCGGACCTGCCCGCCCAGCTTCCCCACCCGGCTTGGCCCCGCTCGGCCAGCTTCTCCTCCCGAGTCCGGCCCTGCCCGCCCAGCTTCCCCTCTCGAGCCAGGCCCCGCCCGCCCAGCTTCCCCTCCCAGCCTGGCCCCGCCCGCCCAGCTTCCCCTCCCGAGTCCGGCCCGGCCCGCCCAGCTTCCCCTCCCAGCCTGGCTTCGCTCGCCCATCTTCCCCTCCCGAGCCCGGCCCCCCCTTCCCAGCTTCCCCTCCGAGCTTGGCCCCGCCCGCCCCATTCCCCTCCAAGTCTGGCCCCGCCCGCCCCGCTTCTCCTCCGGTACTAGGCCCCGCCCGCCCCGCTTCTCCTCCCGAGCCAGGCCGCGCCCACCCAGCTTCTCCTCCCAGGCTGGCCCCGCCCGACCACCTTCCCCTCCCAGCTTGGCCCCGCCCCCCAGCTTCCCCTCCCAGCCTGGCCCCGCTCGTCCAGCTTCCCCCCCCCCCCGAGTCCGGCCCCGCCCGCCTACTTTCTCTTCCCGAGCCCGGCCCCGCCCGCCCAGCTCCCTCTCCCGAGCCTGGCCCCGCCCGCCCAGCTTCCCCTCCCAGCCTGGCCCCGCCGGCCCAGCTTCCCTGGTCCGCCCGCCCTGCTTCCCCTCCCAGCTAGGCCCCGCCCGCCCAGTTTCTCCTCCCCAGCCGGGCCCCGCCCGCCCTGCTTCCCCTCCCAGCCAGGCCCCGCCCGCCCAGGTTCTCCTCCCGTTCCCGGCCCCTCCCGCCCCGCTTCTCCTCCCAGCCTGGGTCCGCGCGCCCAGCTTCTCCCAGCCTTGCCCGGCCCGCTCACCTTCCCCTCCCAGCTTGGCCCCGCCCGCCCTGTTCCCCTCCCGAGTCAGCCCAGCCCGCCCAGCTTCCCCTCCCAGCTTGGCCCCGCCCGCCCCACTTCCCCTCCCGACCCAGGCCCCGCCCGCCCAGCTTCCGCTCCCAGCCTGGCCCCGCCCACCCAGCTTCTCCTACCGAGTCCGGACCTGCCCGCCCAGCTTCCCCTCCCAGCCTTCCCGCCCGCCCACCTTCGCCCCCCCACCTTGGCCCCGACCGCCCAGCTTCCCCTCCCAGCCAGGCCCCGCACGCCCAGCTTCCCCTCCCAGATTGGCCCCGCCCTCCCACCTTCCCCTCCCCATCCCGGCCCCGCCCGCCCAGCTTCTCTTCATAGCCTGGCCCCGCCCGCCCACCTTCCCCTCCCGGCTTGGCCCCGCCGCCCTGTTTCTCCTCCCGAGCCCAGCCCCGCCCGCCCAGCTTCTCTCCCGAGCCGGGCCCCGCCCACCCAGCTTCTCCTCCCAGCCTTGCCCCGCCCGCCCTGCTTCCCCTCCCAGCCAGGCCCCTCTGCCCAGCTTCTCCTCCCGAGCCAGGCCCCGCCCGCCCAGTTTCCCCTCCCAGCCTGCCCCGGCCCGCTCACCTTCCCCTCCCAGCTTGGCCCCGCCCGCCCCGTTCCGCTCGCGAGCCAGGACCCGCCCTCCCAGCTTCTCCTCCCAGCCTGGCCACGCCCGCCCCGCTTCTCCTCACGAGCCAGGCCCCGCCCGCTCAGTTTCCCCTCCCAGCCTGGCCCGGCCCGCTCACCTTCCCCTCCCAGCCTGGCCCCGCCCGCCCCGTTCCCCTCCGGAGCCAGGCCGCGCCCGCCCAGCTTCTCCTCCCAGCCTGGCCCTGCCCGCCCCGCTTCTCCTCCCAGTCTGGCCCCGCCCGCCCCGCCTCTCCTCCCAGTCCTGCCCCGCCCGCCCAGCTTCCCCTCCCTGCCTGGCCCCGCCCGACAACCTTCCCCTCCGAGCTTGGCCCCGCCCCCCCAGCTTCCCCTCCCAGCCAGGCCCCGCACGCCCAGCTTCTCCTTCCAATCCAGGCCCGCCCGCCCAGCTTCCCCTCCCAGCTTGGCCCCGCCCGCCCAGCTTCCCCTCCTAGCCAGTTCCCGCCTGCCCACCTTCCCCTCCCAGCTTCGCCCCGCCCGCCACGTTCCCCTCCCGAGCCAGGCTCCGCCCACCCAGCTTCTCCTCCCAGCCTTGCCCCGCCCGCCCACCTTCCCCTACCAGGTTTTCCCCGCCCGCCCCGCTTCCCCTCCCGACCCAGGCCCCGCCAGCCCAGCTTCCCCTCCCAGCCTGGCCCCGCCCACCCAGCCTCTCCTACCGAGTCCGGACCTGCCCGCCCTGCTTCCCCTCCCAGCAAGGCCCCTCTGCCCAGCTTCTTCTTCCGAGCCCGGCTCCGCCTTCCCAGCTTCCCCTCCCGAGCTCGGCCCCGCCCACCCAGCTTCTCCTCCCGGCCTGGCCCCGCCCGCCCAGCTTCCCCTCTCAGCCAGGCCCCGGCCGGCCCGCTTCCCCTCCCAGCCAGGCCCCGGCCGGCCCGCTTCCCCTCCCAGCCTGACCCCGCCCGCCCTGCTTCTCCTCACGAGCCAGGCCCTGCCCGCTCAGTTTCCCCTCCCAGCGTGGCCCCGCCCGCCCCGTTCCCCTCCCGAGCCAGGCCGCGCCCGCCCAGCATCCCCTCCCAGCCTTGCCCCGGCCCGCTCACCTTCCCCTCCCCGCTGGGCCCCGCGCGCCCCATTCCGCTCGCGAGCCAGGACCCGCCCACCCAGCTTCTCCTCCCAGCCTTGCCCCGCCCGCCCCGCTTCTCCTCCAGTACCAGGCCCCGCCCGCTCAGCTTCTCCTCCCCAGTCCGGCCCCGCTCGCCCAGCTCCCCCTCCCAGCCTGGCCCCTCCCGACCACCTTCCCCTCCCAGCTTGGCCCCGCCCCCCCAACTTCCCCTCCCAGCCTGGCCCCGCCCACCAAGCTTCTCTTCCCAGCCTGGCCCTGCCCGCCCACCTTCTCCTCCCGGCTTGGCCACGCCCGCCCTGTTTCTCCTCCCGAGCCCGGCCCCGCCGGCCCAGCTTCCCTCCCGAGTCGGGCCCCGCCCATCCAGCTTCTCCTCCCAGCCTGGCCCGGCCCGCCCACCTTCCCCCCCCAGCTTGGCCCCGACCGCCCAGCTTCCCCTCCCAGCTTGGCCCCGCCCTCCCACCTTCCCCTCCCCATCCCGGCCCCGCCCGCCCAGCTTCCCCTCCCGAGCCCGGCCCCGCCCCGCCCACCCAGCTTCTCTTCATAGCCTGGCCCCGCCCGCTCACCTTCCCCTCCCGGCTTGGCCCAGCCGCCCTGTTTCTCCTCCCGAGCCCAGCCCCGCCCGCCCAGCTTCTCTCCCGAGCCGGGCCCCGCCCACCCAGCTTCTCCTCCCAGCCTGGCCCCGCCCGCCCAGCTTCTCCTCCCGAGTCCGGCGCTACCCGCCCAGCTTCCCCTCCCAGCCTTGCCCCGCCCGCCCTGCTTCCCCTCCCAGCCAGGCCCCTCCGCCCAGCTTCTCCTCCCAGCCTGCCCCGGCCCGCTCACCTTCCCCTCCCAGCTGGGCCCCGCCCGCCCCGTTCCGCTCGCGAGCCAGGACCCGCCCACCCAGCTTCTCCTCCCAGCCTGGCCCCGCCCGCCCCGCTTCTCCTCCCCAGTCCGGCCCCGCTCGCCCAGCTCCCCCTCCCAGCCTGGCCCCTCCCGACCACCTTCCCCTCCCAGCTTGGCCCCGCCCCCCCAGCTTCTCCTCCCAGCCTGGCCCCGCCCGCCCAGCTTCCCCTCCCGAGTCCGGCCCCGACCGCCCACATTCTCTTCCCGAGCCCGGCCCCGCCTTCCCAGCTTCCCATCCCGAGCCCGGCCGCGACCACCCAGCTTCCCCTCTCGAGCCAGGCCCCGGCCGCCCAGCTTCCCCTCCCAGCCTGGCTCGGCTCGCCCAGCTTCCCCTCCCGAGTCCGGCCCCGCCCGCCCCGCTTCTCCTCCCAGCCTGGCCCCGCCCGCCCCGCTTCTCCTCCGGTACCAGGCCCCGCCCGCCCCGCTTCTCCTCCCCAGTCCGGCCCCGCCCGACCACCTTCCCCTCCCAGCTTGGCCCCGCCCCCCCAGCTTCCCCTCCCAGCCTGGCCCAGCCCGCCCAGCTTCCCCTCCCGAGTCCGGCCCCGACCGCCCACATTTTCTTCCCGAGCCCGGCCCCGCCTTCCCAGCTTCCCCTCCCGAGCTCGGCCCCGCCCACCCAGCTTCCCCTCCCAGCTTGGTTCCGCCCGCCCAGCTTCCCCTCCCAGCGTGGCCCCGGCCGCCCCGTTCCCCTCCCGACCCAGGCCCCGCCCGCCCAGCTTCCCCTCCCAGCCTGGCTCCGCCCACCCAGCTTCTCCTACCGAGTCCGGACCTGCCCGCCCAACTTCCCCTCCCAGCCTGGCCCCGCCCGCCCTGCTTCCCCTCCCAGCAAGGCCCCTCTGCCCAGCTTCTTCTTCCGAGCCAGGCCCCGCCCGCCCACTTTCCCCTCCCAGCCTGGCCCGGCCCGGCCCGATCACCTTCCCCTCCCAGCTTGGCCCCGCCCGCCCTGTTTCTCCTCCCAAGCCCGGCCCCACCCACCCAGCTTCCCTCCCGAGCCGGGCCCCGCCCACCCAGCGTCTACTCCCAGCCTGGCCCCGCCCGCCCACCTTCCCCCCCCCCAGCTTGGCCCCGACCGCCCAGCTTGTCTCCCGAGCCGGGCCCCGCCCGCCCAGCTTCCCCTCCCAGCTTGGCCCCGCCCGCCCAGCTTCCCCTCCCAGCCTGGCCCCGCCCGCCCTGCTTCTCCTCCCAAGCCCGGCCCCACCCACCCAGCTTCCCTCCCGAGCCGGGCCCCGCCCACCCAGCGTCTACTCCCAGCCTGGCCCCGCCCGCCCACCTTCCCCCCCCCCAGCTTGGCCCCGACCGCCCAGCTTGTCTCCCGAGCCGGGCCCCGCCCGCCCAGCTTCCCCTCCCAGCTTGGCCCCGCCCGCCCAGCTTCCCCTCCCAGCCTGGCCCCGCCCGCCCTGCTTCTCCTCACGAGCCAGGCCCCGCCCGCTCAGTTTTCCCTCCCAGCGTGGCCCCACCCGCCCCGCTTCTCCTCCCAGTCTGGCCCCGCCCGCCCAGCTTTCCCTCCCAGCCTGGCCCCGCCCGCCCTGCTTCTCCTCACGAGCCAGGCCGCGCCCGCCCAGCTTCTCCTCCCAGCCTGGCCCCGCCCGCCCCGCTTCTCCTCCCAGTCTGGCCCCGCCCGCCCAGCTTTCCCTCCCTGCCTGGCCCCGCCCGACCACCTTCCCCTCCCAGATTGGCCCCGCCCCCCCAGCTTCCCGTCCCAGCCAGGCCCCGCACGCCCAGCTTCTCCTCCCAAGCCAGGCCCCGCCCGCCCAGCTTCCCCTCCCAGCTTGGCCCCGCCCGCCCAGCTTCCCCTCCCGAGCCAGTCCCCGCCTGCCCACCTTCCCCTCCCAGCTTGTCCCCGGCCGCCCTGCTTCTCCTCACGAGCCAGGCCCCGCCCGCTCAGTTTCCCCTCCCAGCGTGGCCCCGCCCGCCCGGTTCCCCTCCCGAGCCAGGCCGCGCCCACCCAGCTTCTCCTCCCAGCCTGGCCCCGCCCGCCCCGCTTCTCCTCCCAGTCTGGCCCCGCCCGCCCCGCTTCTCCTCCCAGTCCTGCCCCGCCCGCCCAACTTTCCCTCCCTGCCGGGCCCCGCCCGACCACCTTCCCCTCCCATCTTGGCCCCGCCCCCCCAGCTTCCCCTCCCAGCCAGGCCCCGCACGCCCAGCTTCTCCTCCCAAGCCAGGCCCCGCCCGCCCAGCTTCCCCTCCCAGCTTGGCCCCGCCCGCCCAGCTTCCCTTCCTAGCCAGTCCCCGCCTGCCCACCTTCCGCTCCCAGCTTGTCCCCGCCCGCCCCGTTCCCCTCCCGAGCCAGGCTCCGCCCGCCCAGCTTCTCCTCCCAGCCTTGCCCCGCCCGCCCACCTTCCCTTACCAGGTTTTCCCCGCCCGCCCCACTTCCCCTCCCGACCCAGGCCCCGCCCGCCCAGCTTCCCCTCCCAGCCTGGCCCCGCCCACCCAGCTTCTCCTACCGAGTCCGGACCTGCCCGCCCAGCTTCCCCTCTGTGACGGCGCGTTGGGGGTTCCCCGTCTCCTGCACCCCGAAATGGCACAAACAGACTGCACCAGCCAGTGGAATTGAGGGTGGTTTATTGCTCCTCCAGCACAGCGCAGCACAGATGTAATCTGGTCACAGTAACTGGGCTAGGATGCCTCAGGCCCCCTTGAGATGGGGGAGACTGGGCCCCTAAACTCCAGCCCCTTCTCCTAGGCTCTCCTCCATGCCCTCCGACAGCCAGCAACCAACTCACTAACTTCCAGCCCTGCCCCCCAGCCAAGGCAGCATTCCACCTTCCTTTGTTCCTCTCCATGGGGGGTGTCTGGCCACTGGTTTGCATAGTGACTCATCCTGTTTTGCTGGGTCGTGGTACCCACGGCAGCCAGTGGGGGTTCCCCCAGAGCCAGCAGCATAGAAACCAGCCAGGTACCCCCACTACGTCACAGTTCTCCCCCCTCCGAGAGCGAACTGAGCAGGGTCACTCCGCTCGTGACCTAGGGAAGTTCGGGTCCTCTGCGTGGGAACCCGCCCTGGGGACATGGGTGCTCCCCTTGACTCGGGCCGGCCGTGGCGAGGCCCCACATGAATTGGCTTCCCTCTGTCCACTCGCCGCCCCGCTCCAGGGTGACTGGCCCAGGCCTGTCCTCGGGGGTCACACCCACCCTTCCGCTGGCCTTGATCTCTGGCCGGGGTCTCTCGGGCCGGGGCCATGAGCCCAGCGAGCCTTCTCTGGACAGCCAGGGCGGCTTCCACCCCCGAAGCTCCATTCAGGGAGGTCTTCCCCTCCCATAACTCTCTCAGCCAGCCCAGAGGGTCTATCTGGGGTAGAGACCCCCAAGCCGCTTTCCTCCTGTCTTGGGCCTTCCCGCCCCTCTGGCAGGAGTCACAGGACCGGCAGTACCGCTGCACGGCTGTAAAGATTCCCGGCCAATAGAAGTGCTGGAGCAGCTTCAGCCGGGTGCTCCGGATCCCCCGGTGGCCCCCAACGGGGGAATCGTGGGCCAAATACAGCAGCTTGAGGCGATACTTTCGGGGGACGACCAGCTGCCGCTCTACCCTCCATGCCCTCACCTTCCTGGGGGGGAGCCACTCACGGAACAGGAGCCCACGCTCCCGCAGGAATCTCTCCTGGCCACCTCTCCCCCGGGGCTGAGCTGCACGGAGGCCAGCCTGGTCCCTCAGCCTCTGCAAGGAGGGGTCTGCCTGCACCTCAGCCTGGAATTCAGCTGCTGAGGCAGGGATCGGGACCTGTCCCCCACCTCTGCCTAGGTCCGGAGTCCCAGCCTGGCTGGACCCCGTGTCCACTGGGATGGGACCCTGAGGACGCTGCCAGGAGTCCTTCCCTGGACCCACGTTGTCAGCCCCCCGCTGGCTCTGGCTCCGGGTAGTGACTAGAGCCCGCTGGGATTCATGGGGCCACTCCTCTAGGTCATTCCCCATCAGCACCTCGGTGGGCAAGTGCGGGTGCACCCCCACTTCCTTGAGGCCCTCCTTGGCCCCCCATTTCAGATGCACCCTGGCTACAGGCACCTTAAACGGGGACCCGTCTATGCCCTTCAGGGTCAGCTGCGCGTGGGGTAGTATCCGCTCCGGGGCCACTATGTCAGATCGGGCCAGAGTCACCTCCGCCCCCGTGTCCCAGAAGCCCGTCACCTTCCTACCATCCACCTCCAGGGGTATGAGGCACTCGCTCCGCAGGGGCCGTCCTGCCCCCACCCGGTACACGGAGAAATCCGCCTCCTGAGAATCAGACCTCCCAGGGGAGGTGCACTGAGCATCCTTCCCCTCTCTCTGAGCTGAGGTTTGCCTGCCAGCCCCTGCCTCTGGGGCAGCCTGCCCTTCCTCCCGCCCCAGCCAGTTAACCCTGGAAAGTCCCCGGTCCTGGGACCTGGTGCACTGAGCCCTCTTGTGGCCTTTTTGCCCACAGCGCTGGCAAGTTAGGCTTTGGGCTGTCTCTGTCCAGGCCCTGGCTGGTTCTCTGGGGCGCAGACGACCTGTTCCTTGGTCTCGCCCCGTAGTTGACTCCCTCCGTCGCTCAGCCGAGATCCGGTCTCTGCGCGGTTCCCTTTCTCTCCGGGACTCCCGTTCACACCCGGACCGGCTCTCCGTGAACTCGTCCGCCAGTCTCCCGGCCTCCTGGGGGTTCTCTGGTCTCCGGTCCTTGAGCCACAGCCTCAGTTTGGGTGGGCACGCTTCATAGAACTGCTCCATCATGACCAGCTTGAGCAGCTCCTCTGCGGTCTGGGCTCCGACTCCAGACACCCACTTGCGGCAGTATTGCGCCAGGCGGGAGGCCAGGTCCACATAGGTCTCCCGTGGCCCTTTCTGTACCCCCCGGAACTTCTTCCTGTACATCTCGGGGGTCAGCCCGAACTTGTGCAGCAGGGCCTCCTTGACTCGGTTGTAATCCCCTGGCTGTAGGTCCTCCAGCTGACTGAGCACTCCGGCCGCCTCCTGGTTCAGTGCGGGGATGAGCTCCTGCAGCCAGTCAGCCGGGGGGACCCGTTGCAGTCCACAGGCCCTCTCAAAGGCACTGAGGAACCCGTCTATGTCACCCATGTCCTTCAATTGGGCCACCATGAGCCTCTCCAAGCGTCTGGCAGTCCTGGGACCTTGGGGCCCATCCGCACTTGGCGCAGCCGGTGCCCCGCCGGTTCTCCGCTCTGCCATGGCCAGCTCATGCTGTCGCTGCCTCTCTCGATCTTGGCGCTCCTTCTCTCGGTCCTGGCGGTCCTTCTCTCGGTCCTCTACTTCCAATTCCCTGATCCGCAGCTGGATCTCCAGCCGCCGCAGCTCCGCTGGGCTGGCCCCTGCCCTAGATGGGCTACGGCTTGCAGGCCTCCCGGGAGACGCTGTCTCATCTCTCCGTTGGGTTCCAGCGCTCCTCCCCCTCTCTGAGCCTGACACACTCTCAGGGGGGGTCTGGCTGCTTCCCCTGGGGACAAGATCCTGGCCCTGTGGCTGGTCATTCTCTTCCAGCTGGGTAATCAGCTGGGCCTTGGTTGCTTTCCGCACAGGCAAGCCCCTCTCTCTGCACAGCCCCACCAGCTCTGCCTTCAAGAGTCGGGCGTAGGCCATCTGCCCGCTGGGCCCCTCGGTGCAGACTCACCAGTCTAGTGCTGCAGCGCCCCACGATTCCCAGGAACCGCTTCGCTCTGTCTCCAGTACGCCTGGCTCCAGGGCTCTTGCTTCTACTGCGCCTTGTCGCTTGCCGCTGGGAGCTTCATCCACGGGGTGCAGTGCATCCCACTTCTGACACCAGTGTGACGGCGCGTTGGGGGTTCCCCGTCTCCTGCACCCCGAAATGGCACAAACAGACTGCACCAGCCAGTGGAATTGAGGGTGGTTTATTGCTCCTCCAGCACAGCGCAGCACAGATGTAATCTGGTCACAGGAACTGGGCTAGGATGCCTCAGGCCCCCTTGAGATGGGGGAGACTGGGCCCCTAAACTCCAGCCCCTTCTCCTAGGCTCTCCTCCATGCCCTCCGACAGCCAGCAACCAACTCACTAACTTCCAGCCCTGCCCCCCAGCCAAGGCAGCATTCCACCTTCCTTTGTTCCTCTCCATGGGGGGTGTCTGGCCACTGGTTTGCATAGTGACTCATCCTGTTTTGCTGGGTCGTGGTACCCACGGCAGCCAGTGGGGGTTCCCCCAGAGCCAGCAGCATAGAAACCAGCCAGGTACCCCCACTACGTCACACCCTCCCAGCCTGGCCCCGCCCGCCCAGCTTTTCCTACCGAGTCCGGACCTGCCCGCCCAGCTTCCCCTCCCAGCCTGGCCCCGCTCGCCCAGCTTCCCCTCCCAGCCTGGCCCCGCCCGACCACCTTCCCCTCCCAGCTTGGCCCCGCTCCCCCAGCTTCCCCTCCCAGCCTGGCCCCGCCCGCCCAGTTTCCCCTCCCAGCTTGGCCCCGCCCACCAAGCTTCTCTTCCCAGCCTGGCCCTGCCCGCCCACCTTCCCCTCCCGGCTTGGCCACGCCCACCCTGTTTCTCTTCCCGAGCCCGGCCCCGCCGGCCCAGCTTCCCTCCCGAGTCGGGCCCCGCCCATCCAGCTTCTCCTCCCAGCCTGGCCCGGCCCGCCCACCTTCCCCCCCCAGCTTGGCCCCGCCCGCCCAGCTTCCCCTCCCAGCTTGGCCCCGCCCTCCCACCTTCCCCTCCCCATCCCGGCCCCGCCCGCCCAGCTTCCCCTCCCGAGCCCGGCCCCGCCCCGCCCACCCAGCTTCTCTTCATAGCCTGGCCCCGCCCGCTCACCTTCCCCTCCCGGCTTGGCCCAGCCGCCCTGTTTCTCCTCCCGAGCCCAGCCCCGCCCGCCCAGCTTCTCTCCCGAGCCGGGCCCCGCCCACCCAGCTTCTCCTCCCAGCCTGGCCCCGCCCGCCCAGCTTCTCCTCCCGAGTCCGGCGCTACCCGCCCAGCTTCCCCTCCCAGCCTTGCCCCGCCCGCCCTGCTTCCCCTCCCAGCCAGGCCCCTCTGCCCAGCTTCTCCTCCCAGGCTGCCCCGGCCCGCTCACCTTCCCCTCCCAGCTGGGCCCCGCCCGCCCCGTTCCGCTCGCGAGCCAGGACCCGCCCACCCAGCTTCTCCTCCCAGCCTGGCCCCGCCCGCCCCGCTTCTCCTCCCCAGTCCGGCCCCGCTCGCCCAGCTCCCCCTCCCAGCCTGGCCCCGCCCGACCACCTTCCCCTCCCAGCTTGGCCCCGCCCCCCCAGCTTCCCCTCCCAGCCTGGCCCCGCCCGCCCAGCTTCCCCTCCCGAGTCCGGCCCCGACCGCCCACATTCTCTTCCCGAGCCCGGCCCCGCCTTCCCAGCTTCCCATCCCGAGCCCGGCCGCGACCACCCATCTTCCCCTCTCGAGCCAGGCCCCGGCCGCCCAGCTTCCCCTCCCGAGTCCGGCCCCGCCCGCCCCGCTTCTCCTCCCAGCCTGGCCCCGCCCGCCTCGCTTCTCCTCCGGTTCCAGGCCCCGCCCGCCCCGCTTCTCCTCCCCAGTCCGGCCCCGCCCGCCCACCTTCCCCTACCAGGTTTTCCCCGCCCGCCCCACTTCCCCTCCCGACCCAGGCCCCGCCCGCCCAGCTTCCCCTCCCAGCCTGGCCCCGCCCACCCAGCTTCTCCTACCGAGTCCGGACCTGCCCGCCCAGCTTCCCCTCCCAGCCTGGCCCCGCCCGCCCCGCTTCTCCTACCGAGTCCGGACCTGCCCGCCCAGCTTCCCCTCCCAGCCTGGCCCTGCTCGCCCAGCTTCCCCTCGCAGCCTGGCCCCGCCCGACCACCTTCCCCTCCCAGCTTGGCCCCGCTCCACCAGCTTCCCCTCCCAGCCTGGCCCCGCCCGCCCAGCTTCCCCTCCCGAGTCCGGCCCCGCCCGCCCGCTTTCTCCTCCCGAGCCCAGCCCCGCCTTCCCAGCTTCCCCTCCCGAGATCGGCCCCGCCCACCCAGCTTCCCCTCTCAGCCAGGCCCCGCCCACCCAGCTTCTCCTACCGAGTCCGGACCTGCCCGCCCAGCTTCTCCTCCCAGCCTGGCCCCGCCTGCCCAGCTTCTCCTCCTGAGCCAGGCCCCGCCCGCCCAGCTTCTCCTCCCAAGCCAGGCCCCGCCCGCCCAGCTTCCCCTCCCGAGCCAGTCCCCGCCCGCCCAGCTTCCCCTCCCAGCTTGGCCCCGCCCACATAGCTTCTCCTCCCAAGCTGTCCCCGCCCGACGACCTTCCCCTCCCAGCTTGGCCCCGCCCCCCCAGCTTCCGCTCCCAGCCTGGCCTCGCCCGACCAGCTTCTCCCGAGTCCGGCCCCGCCAGCCCAGCTTACCCGGCCGACCAGCTTCTCCTGCGGATCCAGGCCCCGCCCGCCCACTTTCTGTTCCCGAGCCCGGCCCCACCCGACCACCTTCCCCTCCCGAGCCAGGCCCCGCCCACCCAGCTTCTCCTCCCGAGCCAGGCCCCGCCCACCCAGCTTCTCCTCCCAGCCAGGCCCCGCCCACCCAGTTTCTCCTCCCGAACCCGGCCACTCCGGCCCCGCTTCTCCTCCCAGCCTGGCTCCCCCCGCCGAGCTTCTCCTCCCAGCCTAGCCCGGCCCGCTCACCTTCCCCTAACAGCTTGGCCCCGCCCGCCCCGTTCCCCTCCCGAGCCACGCCCATCCCGCCCAGCTTCCCTGCTCTGCCCGGCCCGGTTCCCCTCCTAGCCTGGCCCCGCCCGCCCCGCTTCTCCACCCGAGTCCGGCCCCGCCTGCCGAGCTTCCCCGCCCGCCCAGCTTCTACTGCGGACCCAGGGCCCGCCCGCCCACTTTCTGTTCCCGAGCCCGGCCCCACCCGACCACCTTCCCCTCCCGAGCCAGGCCCCGCCCACCCAGCTTCTCCTCCCAGCCAGGCCCCGCCCACCCAGTTTCTCCTCCCGAACCCGGCCCCTCCCGCCCCGCTTCTCCTCCCAGCCTGGCTCCCCCCGCCGAGCTTCTCCTCCCAGCCTAGCCCGGCCCGCTCACCTTCCCATAACAGCTTGGCCCCGCCCGCCCCGTTCCCCTCCCGAGCAACGCCCAGCCCGCCCAGCTTCCCTGCTCTGCCCGGCCCGATTCCCCTCCCAGCCTGGCCCCGCCCGGCCAGCTTCTCCTCCCAGCCTGGCCCCGCCTGCCCAGCTTCCCCTCCTGAGCCAGGCCCTGCCCGCCCAGCTTCCCCTCCCTAGCCCGGCCCCGCCCACCCAGCTTCTCTTCCCAGCCTGTCCCTGCCCGCCCACCTTCCCCTCCCATTTTGGCCCCGCCCCCCAGCTTCCCCTCCCAGCCTGGCCACGCCCGCCCAGCTTCCCCTCCCAGCCAGCCCCCGCCCACCCAGCTTCCCCTCCCAGCCTGGCCCCGACCGCCCACCTTCCCCTCTCAATCAGGCCCCGCCCGGCCCGCTTCCCCTCCCAGCCAGGTCCCTCTGCCCAGCTTCTCCTCCCGAGCCAGGCCCCGCCCGCCCAGTTTCCCCTCCCAGCCTGCCCCGGCCCGCTCACCTTCCCCTCCCAGCTTGGCCCCGCCCGCCCCGTTCCGCTCGCGAGCCAGGACCCGCCCGCCCAGCTTGTCCTCCCAGCCTGGCCCCGCCCGCCCCGCTTCTCCTCCGGTACCAGGCCCCGCCCGCCCCGCTTCTCCTCCCCAGTCCGGCCCCGCTCGCCCAGCTTCCCCTCCCAGCCTGGCCCCGCCCGACCACCTTCCCCTCCCAGCTTGGCCCCGCCCGCCCAGCTTCAACTCCCGAGTCCGGCCCCGCCCGCCCACTTTCTCTTCCCGAGCCGGGCCCCGCCTTCCCAGCTTCCCCTCCCGAGCCCGGCCGCGCCCACCAAGCTTCCCGTCTCGAGCCAGGCCCCGGCCGCCCAGCTTCCCCTCCCAGCCTGGCCCCGCCCGCCCAGCTTCTCCTCCCGAGCCGGGCCCCGCCCGCCCAGCTTCTCCTCCCGAGTCCGGCCCTGCCCGCCCAGCTTCCCCTCCCAGCCTGGCCCCGCCCGCCCAGCTTCCCCTCCCGAGTCCGGCTCCGCCCGCCCACTTTCTCTTCCCGAGCCCGGCCGCGCACACCCAGCTTCTCCTCCCAGCCTGGACCCGCCCGCCCGCCTTCACCTCCCAGCCTGGCCCCGCCTCCCCAGATTCTCCTCCCGAGCCAGGTCCCGCCCGCCCAGCTTCCCATCCCGAGCCAGGCCCCGCCCGACCGGCTTCCCCTCCCGAGGCAGGCTCCGCCCGCCCAGCTTCCGCTCCCAGCTTGGCCCAGACCGCCCAGCTTCCCCTCCCAACCTGGCCTCGCCCGGCCAGGTCTCCTCCCAGCCTGGCCCCGCCTGCCCGGCTTCTCCTCCCAAGCCAGGCCCCGCCCGCCCAGATTCCCCTACCGAGCCAGTCCCCGCCCGCCCAGCTTCCCCTCCCAGCCAGGCCCCGACCGCTCAACTTCCCCTCCCAGTTTGGCCCCGCTCGCCGAGCTTCCCCTCCCGAGCCTGGCCCCGCCCGCCGAGCTTCCCCTCCCAGCCAGGCCCCGCCCGCCCAGTTTCTCGTCCGGTTCCCGGCCCCTCCCGCCCAGCTTCTCGTCCCAGCCTGGCCCGGCCCTCTCACCTTCCCCTCCCAGCTTGGCCCCGCCCGCCACGTTCCCCTCCCGAGCCAGGCCCCGCCCGCCCAGCTTCCTTGCTCCGCCCGGCCCGCTACCCCTCCCAACCTGGCCCCGCCTTCCCAGTTTCTGCTCCTAAGCCAGGCCCCGCCCGCCCAGCTTCTCCTCCCAAGCCAGGCCCCGCCCGCCCAGCTTCCCCTCCCGAGCCAGGACCCGCCCGCCCTGCTTCCCCTCCCAGCCTGGCCCCGCCCGCCCAGCTTCCCCTTCCCGAGTCCTGCCCCGCCCGCCCAGCTTCCCCTGTCGAGCCACGCCCCGGCCGCCCAGCTTCCCCTCCCAGCCTGGCCCGGCCCGCCCAGCTTCTCCTCCCGAGTCCGGCCCTGCCCGCCCAGCTTCCCCTCCCAGCCCGGCCCCGCCTGCCCAGTTTCTCCTCCCAGCCTTGCCCCGCCCGCCCAGCTTCCCCTCCCTAGCCCAGCCCCGCCCACCCAGCTTCTCTTCCCAGCCAGGCCCCGCCCGCCCACCTACCCTGCCATTTTGGCCCCGTCCCCCAGCTTCCCCTCCCAGCCTGGCCACGCCCGCCCAGCTTCCCCTCCCAGCCAGCCCCCGCCCGCCCATCTTCGCCTCCCAGCCTGGCTCCGCCCGCCCACCTTCCCCTCTCAGCCAGGCCCCGCCCGGCCCGCTTCCCCTCCCAGCCAGGTCCCTCTGTCCAGCTTCTCCTCCCGAGCCAGGCCCCGCCCGCCCAGTTTCCCCTCCCAGCCTGCCCCGGCTCGCTCACCTTCCCCTCCCAGCTTGGCCCCGCCCGCCCAGCTTCCCCTCCCAGCTTGGCCCCGCCCTCCCACCTTCCCCTCCCCATCCTGGCCCCGCCCGCCCAGCTTCCACTCCCGAGCCCGGCCCCGCCCCGCCCACCCAGCTTCTCTTCATAGCCTGGCCCCGCCCGCCCACCTTCCCCTCCCGGCTTGGCCCAGCACCCCTGTTTCTCCTCCCGAGCCCAGCCCCGCCCGCCCAGCTTCTCTCCCGAGCCGGGCCCCGCCCACCCAGCTTCTCCTCCCAGCCTGGCCCCGCCCGCCCAGCTTCCCCTCCTGAGCCAGGCCCCGACCGCCCAACTTCCCCTCCCAGCTTGGCCCCGCCCGCCCAGCTTCCCCTCCCAGCCAGGCCCCGCCCACACAGCTTCTCCTCCCAGGCTGTCCCCTCCCGACGACCTTCCCCTCCCAGCTTGGCCCCGCCCGCCCAGCTTCCCCTCCCAGCCTGGCCCCGCCCGACCAGCTTCTCCTCCCGAGTCCGGCCCCGCCAGCCCAGTTTACTCTGCCGACCAGCTTCTCCTGCGGATCCAGGCCCCGCCCGCCCGCTTTCTGTTCCCGAGCCCGGCCCCACCCTACCACCTTCCCCTCCCGAGCCAGGCCCCGCCCACCCATCTTCTCCTCCCAGCCAGGCCCCGCCCACCCAGTTTCTCCTCCCGAACCCGGCCCCTCCCGCCCCGCTTCTCCTCCCAGCCTGGCTCCCCCCGCCGAGCTTCTCCTCCCAGCCTAGCCCGGCCCGCTCACCTTCCCCTACCAGCTTGGCCCCGCCCGCCCCGTTCCCCTCCCGAGCCAGGCCCAGCCCGCCCAGCTTCCCTGCTCCGCCCGGCCCGATTCCCCTCCCAGCCTGGCCCCGCCCGCCCCGCTTCTCCACCCGAGTCCGGCCCCGCCAGCCGAGCTTCCCCGCCCGCCCACCTTCTCCTGCGGACCCAGGCCCCGCCCACCCAGCTTCTCCTCCCTAGCCCGGCCCGCCCACCCAGCTTCTCTTCCCAGCCTGTCCCCGCCCTCCCACCTTCACCTCCCATTTTGGCCCCGCCCCCCAGCTTCCCCTCCCAGCTTGGCCCCACCCGCCCAGCTTCCCCTCCCAGCCAGGCCCCGCCCACACAGCTTCTCCTCCCAGGCTGTCCCCTCCCGACGACCTTCCCCTCCCAGCTTGGCTCCGCCCCACCTGCTTCCCCTCCTAGCCTGGCCCCGCCCGCCCAGCTTCCCCTCCCGAGTCCGGCCCCGCCCGCCCAGCTTCCCCTCCCAGCCTGGCCCCGCCCGGCCAGCTTCTCCTCCCAGCCTGGCCCCGCCTGCCCAGCTTCTCCTCCTGAGCCAGGCTCCGCCCGCCCAGCTTCCCCTCCCTAGCCCGGCCCGCCCACCCAGCTTCTCTTCCGAGCCTGTCCCCGCCCTCCCACCTTCACCTCCCATTTTGGCCCCGCCCCCCAGCTTCCCCTCCCAGCCTGGCCACGCCCACCCATCTTCCCCTCCCAGCCAGCCCCCGCCCACCCAGCTTCCCCTCCCAGCCTGGCCCCGCCCGCCCACCTTCCCCTCTCAGCCAGGCCCCGCCCGGCTCGACTCCCCTCCCAGCCTGGCCCCGGCTGCCCAGCTTCTCCTCCCAAGCCAGGCCCCGCTCGCCCAGCTTCCCCTACCGAAGCAGGCCCCGCCCGCCCAGCTTCCCCTCCAAGCTTGGCCCCGCCCGCCCGCCCAGCTTCCCCTCCAAGCTTCGCCCCACCCGCCTATCTTCCCCGCCCAGCCAGCCCCCGCCCGCTCACCTTCCCCTCCCAGCCTGGCCCCGCCCGCCCAGCTTCCCCTCCCAGCTTGGCCCCGCCCGCCCCGTTCCCCTCCCGAGCCAGGCCGCGCCCGCCCAGTTTCTCGTCCCGTTCCCGGCCCCTCCCGCCCCGCTTCTCCTCCGAGCCTGGCTCCGCCCGCCCAGCTTCTCGTCCCAGCCTGGCCCGGCCCGCTCACCTTCCCCTCCTAGCTTGGACCCGCCCGCCACGTTCCCCTTCCGAGCCAGGCCCCGCCCGCCCAGTTTCCTTGCTCCGCCCGGCCCGCTTCCCCTTCCAACCTGGCCCCGCCTGCCCAGTTTCTGCTCCTAAGCCAGGCCCCGCCCTCCCAGCTTCTCCTCCCAAGCCAGGCCCCGCCCGCCCTGCTTCCCCTCCCGAGTCCTGGCCCCGCCCGCCCAGCTTCCCCTGTCGAGCCACGCCCCGGCCGCCCAGCTTCCCCTCCCAGCATGGCCCCGCCCGCCCAGCTTCTCCTCCCGAGTCCGGCCCTGCCCGCCCAGCTTCCCCTCCCAGCCAGGCCCCGCCCACCCAGTTTCTCCTCCCAGCCTTGCCCCGCCCGCCCAGCTTCCCCTCCCAGGTTTGCCCCGCCCGCCCCGCTTACCCTCCCGAGCCAGACCCCGCCCGCCCAGCTTCCCCTCCCTAGCCCAGCCCCGCCCACCCAGCTTCTCTTCCCAGCCAGGCCCCGCCCGCCCACCTCCCCTCCCAGCCTGGCCACGCCCGCCCAGCTTCCCCTCCCAGCCTGGCCACGCCCGCCCAGCTTCCCCTCCCAGCCAGCCCCCGCCCGCCCATCTTCCCCTCCCAGCCTGGCTCCGCCCACCCACCTTCCCCTCTCAGCCACGCCCCGCCCGGCCCGCTTCCCCTCGAAGCCAGGTCCCTCTGCCCAGCTTCTCCTCCCGTTCCCGGTCCCTCCCGCCCCTCTTCTCCTCCCAGCCTGGCCCGGCCCGCTCACCTTCCCCTCCCAGCTTGGCCCCGCCCGCCCCGTTCCCCTCCCGAGCCAGGCCCCGCCCGCCCAGCTTCCCTGCTCCGCCCGGCCCGCTTCCCCTCCCCAGCCTGTCCCCGCCTGCCCAGCTTCTGCTCCTAAGCCAGGCCCCGCCCGCCCAGCTTCTCTTCCCAAGCCAGGCCTCGCCCGCCCAGCTTCCCCTCCCGAGCCAGGCCCCGCCCGCCCAGCTTCCCCTCCCAGCCTGGCCCCGCCCGCCCAGCTTCCCCTCCCGAGTCCGGCCACGCCCTCCCAGCTTCCCCTCCCAGCCTGGCCCCGCCCGCCCAGCTTCCCCTCCCGAGTCCGGCCACGCCCTCCCAGCTTCCCCTCCCAGCCTGGCCCCGCCCGCCCAGCTTCTCCTCCCAGCCTGGCCCCGCCTGCCCAGCTTCTCCTCCTGAGCCAGGCCCCGCCCGCCCAGCTTCTCCTCCCAAGCCAGGCCCCGCCCGCCCAGCTTCCCCTCCTGAGCCAGTCCCCGCCCGCCCAGCTTCCCCTCCCAGCTTGGCCCCGCCCGCCCAGCTTCCCCTCCCAGCCAGGCCCCGCCCACACAGCTTCTCCTCCCAGGCTGTCCCCTCCCGACGACCTTCCCCTCCCAGCTTGGCCCCGCACCCCCAGCTTCCCCTCCCAGCCTGGCCCCGCCCGACCAGCTTCTCCTCCCGAGTCCGGCCCCGCCAGCCCAGCTTACTCTGCCGACCAGCTTCTCCTGCGGATCCAGGCCCCGCCCGCCCGCTTTCTGTTCCCGAGCCCGGCCCCACCCTACCACCTTCCCCTCCCGAGCCAGGCCCCGCCCACCCATCTTCTCCTCCCAGCCAGGCCCCGCCCACCCAGTTTCTCCTCCCGAACCCGGCCCCTCCCGCCCCGCTTCTCCTCCCAGCCTGGCTCCCCCCGCCGAGCTTCTCCTCCCAGCCTAGCCCGGCCCGCTCACCTTCCCCTACCAGCTTGGCCCCGCCCGCCCCGTTCCCCTCCCGAGCCAGGCCCAGCCCGCCCAGCTTCCCTGCTCCGCCCGGCCCGATTCCCCTCCCAGCCTGGCCCCGCCCGCCCCGCTTCTCCACCCGAGTCCGGCCCCGCCAGCCAAGCTTCCCCGCCCGCCCACCTTCTCCTGCGGACCCAGGCCCCGCCCACCCAGCTTCTCCTCCCTAGCCCGGCCCGCCCACCCAGCTTCTCTTCCCAGCCTGTCCCCGCCCTCCCACCTTCACCTCCCATTTTGGCCCCGCCCCCCAGCTTCCCCTCCCAGCTTGGCCCCGCCCGCCCAGCTTCCCCTCCCAGCCAGGCCCCGCCCACACAGCTTCTCCTCCCAGGCTGTCCCCTCCCGACGACCTTCCCCTCCCAGCTTGGCTCCGCCCCACCTGCTTCCCCTCCTAGCCTGGCCCCGCCCGCCCAGCTTCCCCTCCCGAGTCCGGCCCCGCCCGCCCAGCTTCCCCTCCCAGCCTGGCCCCGCCCGGCCAGCTTCTCCTCCCAGCCTGGCCCCGCCTGCCCAGCTTCTCCTCCTGAGCCAGGCTCCGGCCGCCCAGCTTCCCCTCCCTAGCCCGGCCCGCCCACCCAGCTTCTCTTCCCAGCCTGTCCCCGCCCTCCCACCTTCACCTCCCATTTTGGCCCCGCCCCCCAGCTTCCCCTCCCAGCCTGGCCACGCCCACCCATCTTCCCCTCCCAGCCAGCCCCCGCCCACCCAGCTTCCCCTCCCAGCCTGGCCCCGCCCGCCCACCTTCCCCTCTCAGCCAGGCCCCGCCCGGCCCGACTCCCCTCCCAGCCTGGCCCCGGCTGCCCAGCTTCTCCTCCCAAGCCAGGCCCCGCTCGCCCAGCTTCCCCTCCCGAAGCAGGCCCCACCCGCCCAGCTTCCCCTCCAAGCTTCGCCCCACCCGCCTATCTTCCCCGCCCAGCCAGCCCCCGCCCGCTCACCTTCCCCTCCCAGCCTGGCCCCGCCCGCCCAGCTTCCCCTCCCAGCTTGGCCCCGCCCGCCCCGTTCCCCTCCCGAGCCAGGCCGCGCCCGCCCAGCTTCTCCTCCCAGCCTGGCCCCGCCCGCCCACCTTCCCCTCTCAGCCAGGCCCCGCCTGCCCGCTTCCCGTCCCAGCCTGGCCCCGCCTGCCCAGCTTCTCCTCCCAGCCTGGCCCCGCCCGCCCACCTTCCCCTCTCAGCCAGGCCCCGCCCACCCAGCTTCTCCTCCCAGTCAGGCCCCGCCCACCCACTTTCTCCTCCCGAACCCGGCCCCTCCCGCCCCGCTTCTCCTCCCAGCCTGGCTTCCCCCGCCGAGCTTCTCCTCCCAGCCTGTCCCGGCCCGCTCACCTTCCCCTCCCGAGCTCGGCCCCGCCCACCCAGCTTCTCCTCCCGGCCTGGCCCCGCCCGCCCAGCTTCCCCTCTCAGCCAGGCCCCGGCCGGCCCGCTTCCGCTCCCAGCCTGACCCCGCCCACCCAACTTCTCCTACCGAGTTCGGACCTGCCCGCCCAGCTTCCCCTCCCAGCCTGGCCCCGCCCGCCCGGCTTCCCCTCCCGAGGCAGGCTCCGCCCGCCCAGCTTCCCCTCCCAGCTTGGCCCGGACCGCCCAGCTTCCCCCCCCGCCTGGCCCCGCCCGGCCAGCTTCCCCTCCCAGCCTGGCCCCGCCCGCCCAGCTTCCCCTCCCGTGTCCGGCCCCGCCCGCCCAGCTTCGCCTCCCAGCCTGACCCCACCCGGCCAGCTTCTCCTCCCAGCCTGGCCCCGCCCGCCCAGCTTCCCCTCCCGAACCAGTGCCCGCCCGCCCAGCTTCCCCTCCCAGCTTGGCCCCGCCCGCCCAGCTTCCCCTCCCAGCCAGGCCCCGACCGCCCAAACTTCCCCTCCCAGTTTGGACCCGTCCCCCCAGCTTCCCCTGCCGAGCCTGGACCCGCCCGCCCAGCTTCCCCTCCCAGCCTAGCCCCGCCCGCCCAGCTTCTCTTGTTCGCCCGCCCTGCTTCCCCTCCCAGCCAGGCCGCGCCCGCCCAGTATCTCCTCCCGTTCCCGGCCCCTCCCGCCCCTCTTCTCCTCCCAGCCTGGCCCGGCCCGCTCACCTTCCCCTCCCAGCTTGGCCCCGCCCGCCCCGTTCCCCTCCCGAGCCAGGCCCCGCCCGCCCAGCTTTCCTGCTCCGCCCGGCCCGCTTCCCCTCCCAGCCTGTCCCCGCCTGCCCAGCTCCTTCTCCTAAGCCAGGCCCCGCCCGCCCAGCTTCTCTTCCCAAGCCAGGCCCCGCCCGCCCAGCTTCCCCTCCCGAGCCAGGCCCCGCCCGCCCAGCTTCCCCTCCCGAGCCAGGCCCCTGCCCACCCAGCTTCCCCTCCCAGCCTGGCCTCGCCCGCCCAGCTTTCCCTCCCGAGTCGGTCCACGCCCTCCCAGGTTCCCCTCCCAGCCTGGCCCCGCCCGGCCAGCTTCTCCTCCCAGCTTGGCCCCGCCCGCCCAGCTTCCCCTCCCAGCCAGGCCCCGACCGCCCAACTTCCCCTCCCAGTTTGGCCCCGCCCGTCCAGGTTCCCCTCCCGAGCCTGGCCCCGCCCGCACAGCTTCCCCTCCCAGCCTAGCCCCGCCCGCCCAGCTTCTCTGGTTCGCCCGCCCAGCTTCCCCTCTCAGCCAGGCCCCGCCCGCCCTGCTTCCCCTCCCGAGTCCCGGCCCGCCCGCCCACTTTCTCTTCCCGAGCCCGGCCCCGCCTTCGCAGCTTCCCCTCCCGAGCCCGGCCGCGCCCACCCATCTTCTCCTCCCAGCCTGGACCCGCCCGCCCACCTTCCCTTCTCAGCCAGGCCCCGCCCGGCCCGCTTCCCCTCCCAGTTTGGCCCCGCCCGCTCAGCTTCCCCTCCCAGACGACCCCGCCCGCCCAGCTTCCCCTCCCACCCTGGCCCCGCCCGCCCAGCTTCTTCTCCGGAGTCCGGCCCTGCCCGCCCAGCTTCCCCTCCCAGCCAGGCCCCTCTGCGCAGCTTCTCCTCCCGAACCAGGCCCCGCCCGCCCAGTTTCCCCTCCCAGCGGGGCCCGGCCCGCTCACCTTCCCCTCCCGGCTTGGCCCCGCCCGCCCCGTTCCCCTCCGGAGCCAGGCCCCGCCCGCCCAGCTTCTCCTCCCAGCCTGGCCCCGCCCGCCCAGCTTCCCCTCCCAGCCTGGCCCCGCCCGCCCAGCTTCCCCTCCCGAAACCCGCCCCGCCCGCCCAGCCTCGCCTCCCAGCCTGACCCCGCCCGGCCAGCTTCTCCTCCCAGCCTGGCCCCGCCCGCCCAGCTTCCCCTCCCGAACCAGTGCCCGCCCGCCCAGCTTCCCCTCCCAGCTTGGCCCCGCCCGCCCAGCTTCCCCTCCCAGCCAGGTCCCGACCGCCCAACTTCCCCTCCCAGTTTGGCCCCGCCCGCCCAGCTTCTCCTCCCGGCCTGGCCCCGCCCGCCCAGCTTCCCCTCTCAGCCAGGCCCCGGCCGGCCCGCTTCCCCTCCCAGCCTGGCCCCGCCCACCCAGCTTCTCCTACCGAGTCCGGAGCTGCCCGCCCAGCTTCCCCTCCCAGCCTGGCCCCGCCCGCCCAGCTTCCCCTCCCAGCCTGGCCCGCCCGACCACCATCACCTCCCAGCTTGGCCCCGCCCCTCCAGCTTCCCCTCCCAGCCTGGCCCCGCCCGCCCAGCTTCCCCTCCCGAGCCAGGCTCCGCCCGCCCACTTTCTCTTCCCGAGCCCGGCCGCGCCCACCCAGCTTCTCCTCCCAGCCTGGACCCGCCCGCCCACCTTCCCCTCCCAGCCTGGCCCCGCCTCCCCAGCTTCCCCTCCCAGCCAGGCCCCGACCGCCCAACTTCCCCTCCCAGTTTGGCCCCGCCCGCCCAGCTTCCCCTCCCGAGCCTGGCCCCTCTGCCCAGCTTCTCCTCACGAACCAGGCCCCGCCCTCCCAGTTTCCCCTCCCAGCGGGGCCCGGCCCGCTCACCTTCCCCTCCCGGCTTGGCCCCGCCCGCCCCGTTCCCCTCCCGAGCCAGGCCCCGCCCGCCCAGCTTCTCCTCCCAGCCTGGCCCCGCCCGCCCCGTTCCCCTCCCGAGCCAGGCCCCGCCCGCCCAGCTTCTCCTCCCAGCCTGGCCCCGCCCGCCCAGCTTCGCCTCCCAGCCTGACCCCGCCCGGCCAGCTTCTCCTCCCAGCTTGGCCCCGCCCGCCCAGCTTCCCCTCCCAGCCAGGCCCCGACCGCCCAACTTCCCCTCCCAGTTTGGCCCCGTCCCCCCCAGCTTCCCCTGCCGAGCCTGGACCCGCCCGCCCAGCTTCCCCTCCCAGCCTAGCCCCGCCCGCCCATCTTCTCTGGTTCGCCCGCCCGGCTTCCCCTCCCAGCCAGGCCGCGCCCGCCCAGTATCTCCTCCCGTTCCCGGCCCCTCCCGCCCCTCTTCTCCTCCCAGCCTGGCCCGGCCCGCTCACCTTCCCCTCCCAGCTTGGCCCCGCCCGCCCCGTTCCCCTCCCGAGCCAGGCCCCGCCCGCCCAGCTTCTCTGCTCCGCCCGGCCCGCTTCCCCTCCCAGCCTGTCCCCGCCTGCCCAGCTTCTGCTCCTAAGCCAGACCCCGCCCGCCCAGCTTCTCTTCCCAAGCCAGGCCCCGCCCGCCCAGCTTCCCCTCCCGAACCAGTGCCCGCCCGCCCAGCTTCCCCTCCCGAGCCAGGCCCCGCCCGCCCACTTTCTCTTCCCGAGCCCGGCCGCGCCCACCCAGCTTCTCCTCCCAGCCTGGACCCGCCCGCCCACCTTCCCCTCCCAGCCTGGCCCCGCCTCCCCAGCTTCCCCTCCCAGCCAGGCCCCGACCGCCCAACTTCCCCTCCCAGTTTGGCCCCGCCCGCCCACCTTCCCCTCCCGAGCCTGGCCCCGCCCGCCCAGCTTCCCCTCCCAGCCTAGCCCCGCCCGCCCATCTTCTCTGGTTCGCCCGCCCGGCTTCCCCTCCCCGCCAGGCCCCGGCCGCCCAGTATCTCCTCCCGTTCCCGGCCCCTCCCGCCCCTCTTCTCCTCCCAGCCTGGCCCGGCCCGCTCACCTTCCCCTCCCAGCTTGGCCCCGCCCGCCCCGTTCCCCTCCCGAGCCAGGCCCCGCCCGCCCAGCTTCTCTGCTCCGCCCGGCCCGCTTCCCCTCCCAGCCTGTCCTCGCCTGCCCAGCTTCTGCTCCAAAGCCAGACCCCGCCCGCCCAGCTTCTCTTCCCAAGCCAGGCCCCGCCCGCCCAGCTTCCCCTCCAGAGCCAGGCCCCGCCCGCCCAGCTTCCCCTCCCAGCCTGGCCCCGCCCGCCCAGCTTCCCCTCCCAGCCTGGCCCCGCCCGCCCAGCTTCCTCTCCCGAGTCCGGCCACGCCCTCCCAGGTTCCCCTCCCAGCCTGGCCCCGCCCGCCCAGCTTCTCCTCCCAGGCTGGCCCCGCCCGCCCAGCTTCCCCTCCCACGCTGGCCCCGCCCGCCCAGCTTCTTCTCCGGAGTCCGGCCCTGCCCGCCCAGCTTCCCCTCCCAGCCAGGCCCCTCTGCCCAGCTTCTCCTCACGAACCAGGCCCCGCCCGCCCAGTTTCCCCTCCCAGCGGGGCCCGGCCCGCTCACCTTCCCCTCCCGGCTTGGCCCCGCCCGCCCCGTTCCCCTCCCGAGCCAGGCCCCGCCCGCCCAGCTTCTCCTCCCAGCCTGGCCCCGCCCGCCCAGCTTCCCCTCCCGAGTCCGGCCCCGCCCGCCCAGCTTCGCCTCCCAGCCTGACCCCGCCCGGCCAGCTTCGCCTCCCAGCCTGGCCCCGCCCGCCCAGCTTCCCCTCCCGAACCAGTGCCCGCCCGCCCAGCTTCCCCTCCCGAGCCTGGCCCCGCCCGCACAGCTTCCCCTCCCAGCCTAGCCCCGCCCGCCCAGCTTCTCTTGTTCGCCCGCCCTGCTTCCCCTCCCAGCCAGGCCGCGCCCGCCCAGTATCTCCTCCCGTTCCCGGCCCCTCCCGCCCCTCTTCTCCTCCCAGCCTGGCCCGGCCCGCTCACCTTCCCCTCCCAGCTTGGCCCCGCCCGCCCCGTTCCCCTCCCGAGCCAGGCCCCGCCCGCCCAGCTTTCCAGCTCCGCCCGGCCCGCTTCCCCTCCCAGCCTGTCCCCGCCTGCCCAGCTTCTTCTCCTAAGCCAGGCCCCGCCCGCCCAGCGTCCCCTCCCGAGCCAGGCCCCGCCCGCCCAGCTTTACCTCCCGAGTCGGGCCACGCCCTCCCAGCTTCCCCTCCCAGCCTGGCCCCGCCCGGCCAGCTTCTCCTCCCAGCCTGGCCCCGCCCGCCCAGCTTCCCCTCCCGAACCAGTGCCCGCCCGCCCAGCTTCTCCTCCCAGCTTGGCCCCGCCCGCCCAGCTTCCCCTCCCAGCCAGGCCCCGACCGCCCAACTTCCCCTCCCAGTTTGGCCCCGCCCGTCCAGGTTCCCCTCCCGAGCCTGGCCCCGCCCGCCCCGCTTCCCCTCCCGAGCCCGGCCGCGCCCACACAGCTTCTCCTCCCAGCCTGGACCCGCCCGCCCACCTTCCCTTCTCAGCCAGGCCCCGCCCGGCCCGCTTCCCCTCCCAGCCTGGCCCCGCCTGCCCAGCTTCCCCTCCCAGCCAGGCCCGGACCGCCCAACTTCCCCTCCCAGTTTGGACCCGCCCGCTCAGCTTCCCCTCCCAGACGACCCCGCCCGCCCAGCTTCCCCTCCCACCCTGGCCCCGCCCGCCCAGCTTCTTCTCCGGAGTCCGGCCCTGCCCGCCCAGCTTCCCATCCCAGCCAGGCCCCTCTGCCCAGCTTCTCCTCCCGAACCAAGCCCCGCCCGCCCAGTTTCCCCTCCCAGCGGGGCCCGGCCCGCTCACCTTCCCCTCCCGGCTTGGCCCCGCCCGCCCCGTTCCCCTCCGGAGCCAGGCCCCGCCCGCCCAGCTTCTTCTCCCAGCCTGGCCCCGCCTGCCCTGCTTCCCCTCCCAGCCTGGCCCCGCCCGCCCAGCTTCCCCTCCCGAGCCCCGCCCCGCCCGGCCAGCTTCTCCTCCCAGCCTGGCCCCGCCCGCCCAGCTTCCCCTCCCGAACCAGTGCCCGCCCGCCCAGCTTCCCCTCCCAGCTTGGCCCCGCCCGCCCAGCTTCCCCTCCCAGCCAGGTCCCGACCGCCCAACTTCCCCTCCCAGTTTGGCCCCGCCCGCCCAGCTTCTCCTCCCGGCCTGGCCCCGCCCGCCCAGCTTCCCCTCTCAGCCAGGCCCCGGCCGGCCCGCTTCCCCTCCCAGCCTGGCCCCGCCCACCCAGTTTCTCCTACCGAGTCCGGAGCTGCCCGCCCAGCTTCCCCTCCCAGCCTGGCCCCGCCCGCCCAGCTTCCCCTCCCAGCCTGGCCCGCCCGACCACCATCCCCTCCCAGCTTGGCCCCGCCCCTCCAGCTTCCCCTCCCAGCCTGGCCAGGCCCGCCCAGCTTCCCCTCCCGAGCCAGGCCCCGCCCGCCCACTTTCTCTTCCCGAGCCCGGCCGCGCCCACCCAGCTTCTCCTCCCAGCCTGGACCCGCCCGCCCACCTTCCCCTCCCAGCCTGGCCCCGCCTCCCCAGCTTCCCCTCCCAGCCTGGCCCCGCCCGCCCAGCTTCCCATCCCAGCCAGGCCCCTCTGCCCAGCTTCTCCTCCCGAACCAAGCCCCGCCCGCCCAGTTTCCCCTCCCAGCGGGGCCCGGCCCGCTCACCTTCCCCTCCCGGCTTGGCCCCGCCCGCCCCGTTCCCCTCCGGAGCCAGGCCCCGCCCGCCCAGCTTCTTCTCCCAGCCTGGCCCCGCCTGCCCTGCTTCCCCTCCCAGCCTGGCCCCGCCCGCCCAGCTTCCCCTCCCGAAACCCGCCCCGCCCGGCCAGCTTCTCCTCCCAGCCTGGCCCCGCCCGCCCAGCTTCCCCTCCCGAACCAGTGCCCGCCCGCCCAGCTTCCCCTCCCAGCTTGGCCCCGCCCGCCCAGCTTCCCCTCCCAGCCAGGTCCCGACCGCCCAACTTCCCCTCCCAGTTTGGCCCCGCCCGCCCAGCTTCTCCTCCCGGCCTGGCCCCGCCCGCCCAGCTTCCCCTCTCAGCCAGGCCCCGGCCGGCCCGCTTCCCCTCCCAGCCTGGCCCCGCCCACCCAGTTTCTCCTACCGAGTCCGGAGCTGCCCGCCCAGCTTCCCCTCCCAGCCTGGCCCCGCCCGCCCAGCTTCCCCTCCCAGCCTGGCCCGCCCGACCACCATCCCCTCCCAGCTTGGCCCCGCCCCTCCAGCTTCCCCTCCCAGCCTGGCCAGGCCCGCCCAGCTTCCCCTCCCGAGCCAGGCCCCGCCCGCCCACTTTCTCTTCCCGAGCCCGGCCGCGCCCACCCAGCTTCTCCTCCCAGCCTGGACCCGCCCGCCCACCTTCCCCTCCCAGCCTGGCCCCGCCTCCCCAGCTTCCCCTCCCAGCCTGGCCCCGCCCGCCCAGCTTCCCCTCCCGAGCCAGGCCCCGCCCACCCAGCTTCCCCTCCCAGCCTGGCCCCGCCCGCCCAGCTTCCTCTCCCGAGTGCGGCCACGCCCTCCCAGGTTCCCCTCCCAGCCTGGCCCCGCCCGCCCAGCTTCTCCTCCCACGCTGGCCCCGCCCGCCCAGCTTCTTCTCCGGAGTCCGGCCCTGCCCGCCCAGCTTCCCCTCCCAGCCAGGCCCCTCTGCCCAGCTTCTCCTCACGAACCAGGTCCCGCCCGCCCAGTTTCCCCTCCCGGGCTTGGCCCCGCCCGCCCCGTTCCCCTCCCGAGCCAGGCCCCGCCCGCCCAGCTTCTCCTCCCAGCCTGGCCCCGCCCGCCCAGCTTCCCCTCCCGAGTCCGGCCCCGCCCGCCCAGCTTCGCCTCCCAGCCTGACCCCGCCCGGCCAGCTTCTCCTCCCAGCCTGGCCCCGCCCGCCCAGCTTCCCCTCCCGAACCAGTGCCCGCCCGCCCAGCTTCCCCTCCCAGCTTGGCCCGGACCGCCCAACTTCCCCTCCCCGTTTGGCCCCGTCCCCCCAGCTTCCCCTGCCGAGCCAGGCCCCGCCCGCCCAGCTTCTCTGCTCCGCCCGGCCCGCTTCCCCTCCCAGCCTGGCCCCGCCCGCCCAGCTTCCCCTCCCGAGTCCGGCCACGCCCTCCCAGCTTCCCCTCCCAGCCTGGCCGCGCCCGCCCAGCTTCTCCTCCAAGCCTGGCCCCGCCTGCCCAGCTTCTCCTCCTGAGCCAGGCCCCGCCTGCCCAGCTTCTCCTCCTGAGCCAGGCCCCGCCCGCCCAGCTTCTCCTCACCAGCCAGGCCCCGCCCGCCCAGCTTCCCCTCCCGAGCCAGGCCCCGCCCGCCCAGCTTCCCCTCCCAGCTTGGACCCGCCCGCCCAGCTTCCCCTCCCAGCCTGGACCCGCCCGCCCACCTTCCCCTCCCAGCCTGGCCCCGCCTCCCCAGCTTCTCCTCCCGAGCCAGGCCCCGCCCGCCCGGCTTCCCCTCCCGAGGCAGGCTCCGCCCGCCCAGCTTCCCCTCCCAGCTTGCCCCGGACCGCCCAGGTTCCCCTCCCAGCCTGGCCCCGCCCGGCCAGCTTCTCCTCCCAGCCTGGCCCCGCCTGTCCGGCTTCTCCTCCCAAGCCAGGCCCCGCCCGCCCAGCTTCCCCTACCGAGCCAGTCCCCGCCCGCCGAACTTCCCCTCCCAGTTTGGCCCCGCCCGCCCAGCTTCCCCTGCCGAGCCTGGCCCCACCCGCCCAGCTTCCCCTCCCAGCCTAGCCCCGCCTGCCCAGCTTCTCTGGTTCGCCCGCCCGGCTTCCCCTCCCAGCCAGGCCGCGCCCGCCCAGTATCTCCTCCCGTTCCCGACCCCTCCCGCCCCTCTTCTCCTCCCAGCCTTGCCCGGCCCGCTCACCTTCCCCTCCCAGCTTGGCCCCGCCTGCCCCGTTCCCCTCCCGAGCCAGGCCCTGCCCGCCCAGCTTCTCTGCTCCGCCCGGCCCGCTTCCCCTCCCAGCCTGTCCCCGCCTGCCCAGCTTCTGCTCCTAAGCCAGGCCCCGCCCGCCCAGCTTCTCTAACCAAGCCAGTCCCCGCCCGCCCAGCTTCCCCTCCCAGCCTGGCCCCGCCCGACCACCTTCCCCTCCCAGCTTGGCCCCGCTCCCCCAGCTTCCCCTCCCAGCCTGGCTCCGCCCGCCCAGCTTCCCTTCCCGAGTCCCGGCCCGCCCGCCCACTTTCTCTTACCGAGCCCGGCCCCGCCTTCGCAGCTTCCCCTCCCGAGCCCGGCCGCGCCCACCCAGCTTCTCCTCCCAGCCTGGACCCGCCCGCCCACCTTCCCTTCTCAGCCAGGCCCCGCCCGGCCCGCTTCCCCTCCCAGTTTGGCCCCGCCCGCTCAGCTTCCCCTCCCACCCTGACCCCGCCCGCCCAGCTTCTCCTCCCGAGTCCGGCTCTGCCCGCCCAGCTTCCCCTCCCAGCCAGGCCCCTCTGCCCAGCTTCTCCTCCCGAACTAGGCCCCGCCCGCCCAGTTTCGCCTCCCAGCCTGGCCCCGCCCGCCCAGCTTCCCCTCCCGAGTCCGGCCCCGCCCGCCTAGCTTTCCCTCCCAGCCTGGCCCCGCCCGCCCAGCTTCCCCTCCCGCGTCCGGCCCCGCCCGCCCAGCTTCGCCTCCCAGCCTGGCCCCGCCCGGCCAGCTTCTCCTCCCAGCCTGGCCCCGCCCGCCCAGCTTCCCCTCCCGAACCTGTGCCCGCCCGCCCAGCTTCCCCTCCCAGCTTGGCCCCGCCCGCCCAGCTTCCCCTCCCAGCCAGGCCCCGACCGCCGAACTTCCCCTCCCAGTTTGGCCCCGCCCGCCCTGCTTCCCCTCCCGAGCCTGGCCCCGCCCGCCCAGCTTCCCCTCCCAGCCTAGCCCCGCCCGCCCAGCTTCCCCTCCCGAACCAGTGCCCGCCCGCCCAGCTTCCCCTCCCAGCTTGGCCCCGCCCGCCCAGCTTCCCTCCCAGCCAGGCCCCGACCGCCCAACTTCCCCTCCCAGGTTTGCCCCGCCCGCCCCGCTTCCCCTCCCGAGCCAGACCCCGCCCGCCCAGCTTCCCCTCCCTAGCCCAGCCCGCCCACCCAGCTTCTCTTCCCAGCCAGGCCCCGCCCGCCAACCCCCCCTCCCATTTTGGCCCCGCCCCCCAGCTTCCCCTCCCAGCCTGGCTCCGCCCGCCCACCTTCCCCTCTCATCCAGGCCCCACCCGGCCCGCTTCCCCTCCCAGCCTGGCCCGCCTGCCCAGCTTCTCCTCCCAAGCCAGGCCCGCCCGCCCACCTTCCCCTCCCAGCTTGGCCCCGCCCGCCCCGTTCCCCTCCCGAGCCAGGCCCCGCCCGCCCAGCTTCTCTGCTCCGCCCGGCCCGCTTCCCCTCCCAGCCTGTCCCCGCCTGCCCAGCTTCTGCTCCTAAGCCAGACCCCGCCCGCCCAGCTTCTCTTCCCAAGCCAGGCTTCGCCCGCCTAGCTTCCCCTCCCGAACCAGTGCCCGCCCGCCCAGCTTTCCTGCTCCGCCCGGCCCGCTTCCCCTCCCAGCCTGTCCCCGCCTGCCCAGCTTCTTCTCCTAAGCCAGGCCCCGCCCGCCCAGCTTCCCCTCCCGAGCCAGGCCCCGCCCGCCCAGCTTTCCCTCCCGAGTCGGGCCACGCCCTCCCAGCTTCCCCTCCCAGCCTGGCCCCGCCCGGCCAGCTTCTCCTCCCAGCCTGGCCCCGCCCGCCCAGCTTCCCCTCCCGAACCAGTGCCCGCCCGCCCAGCTTCCCCTCCCAGCCAGGCCCCGCCCGCCCAGCTTTCCCTCCCGAGTCGGGCCACGCCCTCCCAGCTTCCCCTCCCAGCCTGGCCCCGCCCGGCCAGCTTCTCCTCCCAGCCTGGCCCCGCCTGCCCAGCTTCTCCTCCTGAGCCAGGCTCCGGCCGCCCAGCTTCCCCTCCCTAGCCCGGCCCGCCCACCCAGCTTCTCTTCCCAGCCTGTCCCCGCCCTCCCACCTTCACCTCCCATTTTGGCCCCGCCCCCCAGCTTCCCCTCCCAGCCTGGCCACGCCCACCCATCTTCCCCTCCCAGCCAGGCCCCGCCCACCCAGCTTCCCCTCCCAGCCTGGCCCCGCCCGCCCACCTTCCGCTCTCAGCCAGGCCCCGCCCGGCCCGACTCCCCTCCCAGCCTGGCCCCGGCTGCCCAGCTTCTCCTCCCAAGCCAGGCCCCGCTCGCCCAGCTTCCCCTCCCGAAGCAGGCCCCACCCGCCCAGCTTCCCCTCCAAGCTTGGCCCCGCCCGCCCGCCCAGCTTCCCCTCCAAGCTTCGCCCCACCCGCCTATCTTCCCCGCCCAGCCAGCCCCCGCCCGCTCACCTTCCCCTCCCAGCCTGGCCCCGCCCGCCCAGCTTCCCCTCCCAGCTTGGCCCCGCCCGCCCCGTTCCCCTCCCGAGCCAGGCCGCGCCCGCCCAGCTTCTCCTCCCAGCCTGGCCCCGCCCGCCCACCTTCCCCTCTCAGCCAGGCCCCGCCTGCCCGCTTCCCGTCCCAGCCTGGCCCCGCCTGCCCAGCTTCTCCTCCCAGCCTGGCCCCGCCCGCCCACCTTCCCCTCTCAGCCAGGCCCCGCCCACCCAGCTTCTCCTCCCAGTCAGGCCCCGCCCACCCACTTTCTCCTCCCGAACCCGGCCCCTCCCGCCCCGCTTCTCCTCCCAGCCTGGCTTCCCCCGCCGAGCTTCTCCTCCCAGCCTGTCCCGGCCCGCTCACCTTCCCCTCCCGAGCTCGGCCCCGCCCACCCAGCTTCTCCTCCCGGCCTGGCCCCGCCCGCCCAGCTTCCCCTCTCAGCCAGGCCCCGGCCGGCCCGCTTCCGCTCCCAGCCTGACCCCGCCCACCCAACTTCTCCTACCGAGTCCGGACCTGCCCGCCCAGCTTCCCCTCCCAGCCTGGCCCCGCCCGCCCGGCTTCCCCTCCCGAGGCAGGCTCCGCCCGCCCAGCTTCCCCTCCCAGCTTGGCCCGGACCGCCCAGCTTCCCCTCCCCGCCTGGCCCCGCCCGGCCAGCTTCCCCTCCCAGCCTGGCCCCGCCCGCCCAGCTTCCCCTCCCGTGTCCGGCCCCGCCCGCCCAGCTTCGCCTCCCAGCCTGACCCCACCCGGCCAGCTTCTCCTCCCAGCCTGGCCCCGCCCGCCCAGCTTCCCCTCCCGAACCAGTGCCCGCCCGCCCAGCTTCCCCTCCCAGCTTGGCCCCGCCCGCCCAGCTTCCCCTCCCAGCCAGGCCCCGACCGCCCAAACTTCCCCTCCCAGTTTGGACCCGTCCCCCCAGCTTCCCCTGCCGAGCCTGGACCCGCCCGCCCAGCTTCCCCTCCCAGCCTAGCCCCGCCCGCCCAGCTTCTCTTGTTCGCCCGCCCTGCTTCCCCTCCCAGCCAGGCCGCGCCCGCCCAGTATCTCCTCCCGTTCCCGGCCCCTCCCGCCCCTCTTCTCCTCCCAGCCTGGCCCGGCCCGCTCACCTTCCCCTCCCAGCTTGGCCCCGCCCGCCCCGTTCCCCTCCCGAGCCAGGCCCCGCCCGCCCAGCTTTCCTGCTCCGCCCGGCCCGCTTCCCCTCCCAGCCTGTCCCCGCCTGCCCAGCTCCTGCTCCTAAGCCAGGCCCCGCCCGCCCAGCTTCTCTTCCCAAGCCAGGCCCCGCCCGCCCAGCTTCCCCTCCCGAGCCAGGCCCCGCCCGCCCAGCTTCCCCTCCCGAGCCAGGCCCCTGCCCACCCAGCTTCCCCTCCCAGCCTGGCCTCGCCCGCCCAGCTTTCCCTCCCGAGTCGGTCCACGCCCTCCCAGGTTCCCCTCCCAGCCTGGCCCCGCCCGGCCAGCTTCTCCTCCCAGCTTGGCCCCGCCCGCCCAGCTTCCCCTCCCAGCCAGGCCCCGACCGCCCAACTTCCCCTCCCAGTTTGGCGCCGCCCGTCCAGGTTCCCCTCCCGAGCCTGGCCCCGCCCGCACAGCTTCCCCTCCCAGCCTAGCCCCGCCCGCCCAGCTTCTCTGGTTCGCCCGCCCAGCTTCCCCTCTCAGCCAGGCCCCGCCCGCCCTGCTTCCCCTCCCGAGTCCCGGCCCGCCCGCCCACTTTCTCTTCCCGAGCCCGGCCCCGCCTTCGCAGCTTCCCCTCCCGAGCCCGGCCGCGCCCACCCATCTTCTCCTCCCAGCCTGGACCCGCCCGCCCACCTTCCCTTCTCAGCCAGGCCCCGCCCGGCCCGCTTCCCCTCCCAGTTTGGCCCCGCCCGCTCAGCTTCCCCTCCCAGACGACCCCGCCCGCCCAGCTTCCCCTCCCACCCAGGCCCCGCCCGCCCAGCTTCTCCCCCGGAGTCCGGCCCTGCCCGCCCAGCTTCCCCTCCCAGCCAGGCCCCTCTGCGCAGCTTCTCCTCCCGAACCAGGCCCCGCCCTCCCAGTTTCCCCTCCCAGCGGGGCCCGGCCCGCTCACCTTCCCCTCCCGGCTTGGCCCCGCCCGCCCCGTTCCCCTCCGGAGCCAGGCCCCGCCCGCCCAGCTTCTCCTCCCAGCCTGGCCCCGCCCGCCCAGCTTCCCCTCCCAGCCTGGCCCCGCCCGCCCAGCTTCCCCTCCCGAAGCCCGCCCCGCCCGCCCAGCCTCCCCTCCCAGCCTGACCCCGCCCGGCCAGCTTCTCCTCCCAGCCTGGCCCCGCCCGCCCAGCTTCCCCTCCCGAACCAGTGCCCGCCCGCCCAGCTTCCCCTCCCAGCTTGGCCCCGCCCGCCCAGCTTCCCCTCCCAGCCAGGTCCCGACCGCCCAACTTCCCCTCCCAGTTTGGCCCCGCCCGCCCAGCTTCTCCTCCCGGCCTGGCCCCGCCCGCCCAGCTTCCCCTCTCAGCCTGGCCCCGGCCGGCCCGCTTCCCCTCCCAGCCTGGCCCCGCCCACCCAGCTTCTCCTACCGAGTCCGGAGCTGCCCGCCCAGCTTCCCCTCCCAGCCTGGCCCCGCCCGCCCAGCTTCCCCTCCCAGCCTGGCCCGCCCGACCACCATCACCTCCCAGCTTGGCCCCGCCCCTCCAGCTTCCCCTCCCAGCCTGGCCCCGCCCGCCCAGCTTCCCCTCCCGAGCCAGGCTCCGCCCGCCCAGCTTCCCCCCCCCTCCCCCCGAGCCCGGCCGCGCCCACACAGCTTCTCCTCCCAGCCTGGACCCGCCCGCCCACCTTCCCCTCCCAGCCTGGCCCCGCCTCCCCAGCTTCCCCTCCCAGCCAGGCCCCGACCGCCCAACTTCCCCTCCCAGTTTGGCCCCGCCCGCCCAGCTTCCCTCCCAGCCTGGCCCCTCTGCCCAGCTTCTCCTCACGAACCAGGCCCCGCCCTCCCAGTTTCCCCTCCCAGCGGGGCCCGGCCCGCTCACCTTCCCCTCCCGGCTTGGCCCCGCCCGCCCCGTTCCCCTCCCGAGCCAGGCCCCGCCCGCCCAGCTTCTCCTCCCAGCCTGGCCCCGCCCGCCCCGTTCCCCTCCCGAGCCAGGCCCCGCCCGCCCAGCTTCTCCTCCCAGCCTGGCCCCGCCCGCCCAGCTTCGCCTCCCAGCCTGACCCCGCCCGCCCATCTTCTCTGGTTCCCCCGCCCGGCTTCCCCTCCTGAGCCAGGCCGCGCCCGCCCAGTATCTCCTCCCGTTCCCGGCCCCGCCCGCCCACCTTCTCCTCCCCAGCCTGGCCCGGCCCGCTCACTTTCCCCTCCCAGCTTGGCCCCGCCCGCCCCGTTCCCCTCCCGAGCCAGGCCCCGCCCGCCCAGCTTCTCTGCTCCGCCCGGCCCGCTTCCCCTCCCAGCCTGTCCCCGCCTGCCCAGCTTCTGCTCCTAAGCCAGACCCCGCCCGCCCAGCTTCTCTTCCCAAGCCAGGCCCCGCCCGCCCAGCTTCCCCTCCCGAACCAGTGCCCGCCCGCCCAGCTTCCCCTCCCGAGCCAGGCCCCGCCCGCCCACTTCCTCCTCCCGAGCCCGGCCGCGCCCACCCAGCTTCTCCTCCCAGCCTGGACCCGCCCGCCCACCTTCCCCTCCCAGCCTGGCCCCGCCTCCCCAGCTTCCCCTCCCAGCCAGGCCCCGACCGCCCAACTTCCCCTCCCAGTTTGGCCCCGCCCGCCCACCTTCCCCTCCCGAGCCTGGCCCCGCCCGCCCAGCTTCCCCTCCTGAGCCAGTCCCCGCCCGCCCATCTTCTCTGGTTCGCCCGCCCGGCTTCCCCTCCCCGCCAGGCCCCGTCCGCCCAGTATCTCCTCCCGTTCCCGGCCCCTCCCGCCCCTCTTCTCCTCCCAGCCTGGCCCGGCCCGCTCACCTTCCCCTCCCAGCTTGGCCCCGCCCGCCCCGTTCCCCTCCCGAGCCAGGCCCCGCCCGCCCAGCTTCTCTGCTCCGCCCGGCCCGCTTCCCCTCCCAGCCTGTCCCCGCCTGCCCAGCTTCTGCTCCAAAGCCAGACCCCGCCCGCCCAGCTTCTCTTCCCAAGCCAGGCCCCGCCCGCCCAGCTTCCCCTCCAGAGCCAGGCCCCGCCCGCCCAGCTTCCCCTCCCAGCCTGGCCCCGCCCGCCCAGCTTCCCCTCCCAGCCTGGCCCCGCCCGCCCAGCTTCCTCTCCCGAGTCCGGCCACGCCCTCCCAGGTTCCCCTCCCAGCCTGGCCCCGCCCGCCCAGCTTCTCCTCCCAGGCTGGCCCCGCCCGCCCAGCTTCCCCTCCCACGCTGGCCCCGCCCGCCCAGCTTCTTCTCCGGAGTCCGGCCCTGCCCGCCCAGCTTCCCCTCCCAGCCAGGCCCCTCCGCCCAGCTTCTCCTCCCGAACCTGGCCCCGCCCGCCCAGTTTCCCCTCCCAGCGGGGCCCGGCCCGCTCACCTTCCCTCCCAGCTTGGCCCCGCCCGCCCCGTTCCCCTCCCGAGCCAGGCCCCGCCCGCCCAGCTTCTCCTCCCAGCCCTGCCCCGCCCGCCCAGCTTCCCCTCCCGAGTCCTGGCCCCGCCCGCCCAGCTTCCCCTCCCAGCCTGACCCCGCCCGCCCAGCTTCCCCTCCCAGCCCGTCCCCGCCCGCCCAGCTTCCCCTCCCAACCAGGCCCCGCCCGCCCAGCTTCCCCTCCCGAGCCTGGCCCCGCCCGCACAGCTTCCCCTCCCAGCCTAGCCCCGCCCGCCCAGCTTCTCTGGTTCGCCCGCCCTGCTTCCCCTCCCCGCCAGGCCCCGCCCGCCCAGTATCTCCTCCCGTTCCGGGCCCCTCCCGCCCCTCTTCTCCTCCCAGCCTGGCCCGGCCCGCTCACCTTCCCCTCCCAGCTTGGCCCCGCCCGCCCCGTTCCCCCTCCCGAGCCAGGCCCCGCCCGCCCAGCTTTCCTGCTCCGCCCGGCCCGCTTCCCCTCCCAGCCTGTCCCCGCCTGCCCAGCTTCTTCTCCTAAGCCAGGCCCCGCCTGCCCAGCTTCCCTTCCCGAGCCAGGCCCCGCCCGCCCCGCCCGCCCAGCTTCTCCTCCCGGCCTGGCCCCGCCCGCCCAGCTTCCCCTCTCAGCCAGGCCCCGGCCGGCCCGCTTCCCCTCCCAGCCTGGCCCCGCCCGCCCAGTTTCTCCTACCGAGTCCGGAGCCGCCCGCCCAGCTTCCCCTCCCAGCCTGGCCCCGCCCGCCCAGCTTCCCCTCCCAGCCTGGCCCGCCCGACCAGCATCCCCTCCCAGCTTGGCCCCGCCCCTCCAGCTTCCCCTCCCAGCCTGGCCAGGCCCGCCCAGCTTCCCCTCCCGAGCCAGGCCCCGCCCGCCCACTTTCTCTTCCCGAGCCCGGCCGCGCCCGCCCACCTTCTCCTCCCAGCTTGGACCCGCCCGCCCACGTTCCCCTCCCAGCCTGGCCCCGCCTCCCCAGCTTCCCCTCCCAGCCTGGCCCCGCCCGCCCAGCTTCCCCCCCTCCCCCCAGCCAGGCCCCGCCCACCCAGCTTCCCCTCCCAGCCTGGCCCCGCCCGCCCAGCTTCCTCTCCCGAGTGCGGCCACGCCCTCCCAGGTTCCCCTCCCAGCCTGGCCCCGCCCGCCCAGCTTCTCCTCCCACGCTGGCCCCGCCCGCCCAGCTTCTTCTCCGGAGTCCGGCCCTGCCCGCCCAGCTTCCCCTCCCAGCCAGGCCCCTCTGCCCAGCTTCTCCTCACGAACCAGGTCCCGCCCGCCCAGTTTCCCCTCCCGGCTTGGCCCCGCCCGCCCCGTTCCCCTCCCGAGCCAGGCCCCGCCCGCCCAGCTTCTCCTCCCAGCCTGGCCCCGCCCGCCCAGCTTCCCCTCCCGAGTCCGGCCCCGCCCGCCCAGCTTCGCCTCCCAGCCTGACCCCGCCCGGCCAGCTTCTCCTCCCAGCCTGGCCCCGCCCGCCCAGCTTCCCCTCCCGAACCAGTGCCCGCCCGCCCAGCTTCTCCTCCCAGCCAGGCCCCGACCGCCCAGCTTCCCCTCCCCGTTTGGCCCCGTCCCCCCAGCTTCCCCTGCCGAGCCAGGCCCCGCCCGCCCAGCTTCTCTGCTCCGCCCGGCCCGCTTCCCCTCCCAGCCTGGCCCCGCCCGCCCAGCTTCCCCTCCCGAGTCCGGCCACGCCCTCCCAGCTTCCCCTCCCAGCCTGGCCGCGCCCGCCCAGCTTCTCCTCCAAGCCTGGCCCCGCCTGCCCAGCTTCCCCTCCTGAGCCAGGCCCCGCCTGCCCAGCTTCTCCTCCTGAGCCAGGCCCCGCCCGCCCAGCTTCTCCTCACAAGCCAGGCCCCGCCCGCCCAGCTTCCCCTCCCGAGCCAGGCCCCGCCCGCCCACCTTCCCCTCCCAGCTTGGACCCGCCCGCCCAGCTTCCCCTCCCAGCCTGGACCCGCCCGCCCACCTTCCCCTCCCAGCCTGGCCCCGCCTCCCCAGCTTCTCCTCCCGAGCCAGGCCCCGCCCGCCCGGCTTCCCCTCCCGAGGCAGGCTCCGCCCGCCCAGCTTCCCCTCCCAGCTTGCCCCGGACCGCCCAGGTTCCCCTCCCAGCCTGGCCCCGCCCGGCCAGCTTCTCCTCCCAGCCTGGCCCCGCCTGTCCGGCTTCTCCTCCCAAGCCAGGCCCCGCCCGCCCAGCTTCCCCTACCGAGCCAGTCCCCGCCCGCCGAACTTCCCCTCCCAGTTAGGCCCCGCCCGCCCAGCTTCCCCTGCCGAGCCTGGCCCCACCCGCCCAGCTTCCCCTCCCAGCCTAGCCCCGCCTGCCCAGCTTCTCTGGTTCGCCCGCCCGGCTTCCCCTCCCAGCCAGGCCGCGCCCGCCCAGTATCTCCTCCCGTTCCCGACCCCTCCCGCCCCTCTTCTCCTCCCAGCCTTGCCCGGCCCGCTCACCTTCCCCTCCCAGCTTGGCCCCGCCTGCCCCGTTCCCCTCCCGAGCCAGGCCCTGCCCGCCCAGCTTCTCTGCTCCGCCCGGCCCGCTTCCCCTCCCAGCCTGTCCCCGCCTGCCCAGCTTCTGCTCCTAAGCCAGGCCCCGCCCGCCCAGCTTCTCTAACCAAGCCAGTCCCCGCCCGCCCAGCTTCCCCTCCCAGCCTGGCCCCGCCCGACCACCTTCCCCTCCCAGCTTGGCCCCGCTCCCCCAGCTTCCCCTCCCAGCCTGGCTCCGCCCGCCCAGCTTCCCTTCCCGAGTCCCGGCCCGCCCGCCCACTTTCTCTTACCGAGCCCGGCCCCGCCTTCGCAGCTTCCCCTCCCGAGCCCGGCCGCGCCCACCCAGCTTCTCCTCCCAGCCTGGACCCGCCCGCCCACCTTCCCTTCTCAGCCAGGCCCCGCCCGGCCCGCTTCCCCTCCCAGCCTGGCCCCGCCTGCCCAGCTTCCCCTCCCAGCCAGGTCCCGACCGCCCAACTTCCCCTCCCAGTTTGGCCCCGCCCGCTCAGCTTCCCCTCCCACCCTGACCCCGCCCGCCCAGCTTCTCCTCCCGAGTCCGGCTCTGCCCGCCCAGCTTCCCCTCCCAGCCAGGCCCCTCTGCCCAGCTTCTCCTCCCGAACTAGGCCCCGCCCGCCCAGTTTCGCCTCCCAGCCTGGCCCCGCCCGCCCAGCTTCCCCTCCCGAGTCCGGCCCCGCCCGCCTAGCTTCCCCTCCCAGCCTGGCCCCGCCCGCCCAGCTTCCCCTCCCGCGTCCGGCCCCGCCCGCCCAGCTTCGCCTCCCAGCCTGGCCCCGCCCGGCCAGCTTCTCCTCCCAGCCTGGCCCCGCCCGCCCAGCTTCCCCTCCCGAACCAGTGCCCGCCCGCCCAGCTTCCCCTCCCAGCTTGGCCCCGCCCGCCCAGCTTCCCCTCCCAGTCAGGCCCCGACCGCCGAACTTCCCCTCCCAGTTTGGCCCCGCCCGCCCTGCTTCCCCTCCCGAGCCTGGCCCCGCCCGCCCAGCTTCCCCTCCCAGCCTAGCCCCGCCCGCCCAGCTTCCCCTCCCGAACCAGTGCCCGCCCGCCCAGCTTCCCCTCCCAGCTTGGCCCCGCCCGCCCAGCTTCCCCTCCCAGCCAGGCCCCGACCGCCCAACTTCCCCTCCCAGGTTTGCCCCGCCCGCCCCGCTTCCCCTCCCGAGCCAGACCCCGCCCGCCCAGCTTCCCCTCCCTAGCCCAGCCCGCCCACCCAGCTTCTCTTCCCAGCCAGGCCCCGCCCGCCAACCTCCCCTCCCATTTTGGCCCCGCCCCCCAGCTTCCCCTCCCAGCCTGGCTCCGCCCGCCCACCTTCCCCTCTCATCCAGGCCCCACCCGGCCCGCTTCCCCTCCCAGCCTGGCCCCGCCTGCCCAGCTTCTCCTCCCAAGCCAGGCCCCGCCCGCTCACCTTCCCCTCCCAGCTTGGCCCCGCCCGCCCCGTTCCCCTCCCGAGCCAGGCCCCGCCCGCCCAGCTTCTCTGCTCCGCCCGGCCCGCTTCCCCTCCCAGCCTGTCCCCGCCTGCCCAGCTTCTGCTCCTAAGCCAGACCCCGCCCGCCCAGCTTCTCTTCCCAAGCCAGGCTTCGCCCGCCTAGCTTCCCCTCCCGAACCAGTGCCCGCCCGCCCAGCTTCCCCTCCCGAGCCTGGCCCCGCCCGCACAGCTTCCCCTCCCAGCCTAGCCCCGCCCGCCCAGCTTCTCTTGTTCGCCCGCCCTGCTTCCCCTCCCAGCCAGGCCGCGCCCGCCCAGTATCTCCTCCCGTTCCCGGCCCCTCCCGCCCCTCTTCTCCTCCCAGCCTGGCCCGGCCCGCTCACCTTCCCCTCCCAGCTTGGCCCCGCCCTCCCCGTTCCCCTCCCGAGCCAGGCCCCGCCCGCCCAGCTTTCCTGCTCCGCCCGGCCCGCTTCCCCTCCCAGCCTGTCCCCGCCTGCCCAGCTTCTTCTCCTAAGCCAGGCCCCGCCCGCCCAGCTTCCCCTCCCGAGCCAGGCCCCGCCCGCCCAGCTTCCCCTCCCGAGTCCGGCCACGCCCACCCAGCTTCTCCTCCCAGCGTCGCCCCGCCCGCCCACCTTCCCCTCCCTGCCTGGCCCCGCACGCCCTGCTTCCCCTCCCAGCCAGGCCCCGCCCGCCCAGTTTCTCCTCCGGAGCCCGGCCCCGCCCGCCCAGTTTCTCCTCCGGAGACAGGCCCCGCCCGTCCTGCTTCCACTCCCGAGCTCGGCCCCGCCCACCTAGCTTCCCCTCCCAGCTTGGCCCCGCCCGCCCATCTTCCCCTCCCGCGCCAGGCCCCGCCCGCCCAGCTTCCCCTCCCAGCCAGGCCCCGCACGCCCCGTTTCTCCTCCCGTTCCCGGCCCGCACTCCCAGCTTCCCCTCCCAGCCTGTCCCCGCCCACCCAGCTTCCCCTCCCAGCCAGGCCCCGCCCGCACAGCTTCCCCTCCCAGCCTGTCCCCGCCTGCCCAGCTTCTTCTCCTAAGCCAGGCCCCGCCCGCCCAGCTTCCCCTCCCGAGCCAGGCCCCGCCCGCCCAGCTTTCCCTCCCGAGTCGGGCCACGCCCTCCCAGCTTCCCCTCCCAGCCTGGCCCCGCCCGGCCAGCTTCTCCTCCCAGCCTGGCCCCGCCCGCCCAGCTTCCCCTCCCGAACCAGTGCCCGCCCGCCCAGCTTCCCCTCCCAGCCAGGCCCCGCCCGCTCAGTTTCTCCTCCCGTTTCCGGCCCCGCCCGCCCCACTTCTCCTCCCAAGCCAGGCCCAGCCCGCCCATCTTCCCCTCCCTGCCTGGCCCCGCCTGCCCAGCTTCCCCTTCCTGCCTGGCCCCGCCCGCCCAGCTTCCCCTCCCGAGTCCGTCCCTGCCCGCCTAGCTTCTCCTCCCAAGCCTGGCCCCGCAGGCCCAGCTTCCCCTCCCAGCCTGGCCCCGCCTGCCCAGCTTCCCCTCCTGAGCCAGGCCCCGCCCGCCCAGCTTTTTCTCCCAAGCCAGGCCCCGCCTGCCCAGCTTCCCCTCCCAGCTTGCACCCGCCCGCCCAGCTTCCCCTCCCGAGTCCGTCCCTGCCCGTCCAGCTTCCCCTCCCGAGTCCGTCCCTGCCCGCCCAGCTTTCCCTCCCAGCCAGGCCCCGCCCTCCCAGTTTCTCCTCCCGTTCCCGGCCCCGCCCGCCCCGATTCTCCTCCCAAGACAGGCCCCGCCCGCCCAGCTTCCCCTCCCAGCCTGGCCCCGCCCGCCCAGCTTCCCCTCTTTTCCTGGCCCCGCCTGCCCACCTTCCCCTCCCAGCTTGGCCCCGACCGCCCAGCTTCCCCTCTCCAGCCAGGCTCCGCCCGCCCAGCTTCTCCTCCCGAGTCCGGCCCCGCCCGCTCAGCTTCTCCTCACAATCTTGCCCCGCCCGCCCACCTTCCCCTCCCATCTTGGCCCCGCCCCCAGCTTCCCCTCCCAGCCAGGCCCCGCCCCCCCAGCTTCCCCTCCCGAATCCGGCCCCGCCCGCCCCGCTTCCCCTCCCCAGCCAGGCTCCGCCCGCCCAGTTTCTCCTCCCGAGCCCGACCCCGCCCGCCCTGCTTCCCCTCCCAGCCAGGCCCCGCACGCCCAGTTTCTCCTCCCGTTCCCGGCCCCGCCCGCCCCGTTTCTCCTCCCAAGCAAGGCCCCGCCCGCCCAGCTTCCTCTCCCACCCTGGCCCCGCCCGCCCAGCTTCCCCTCCCAGCCTGGCCCCGCCTGCCCAGCTTCTCCTCCTGAGCCAGGCCCCGCCCGCCCAGCTTCTCCTCCGAAGCCAGGCCCCGCCCGCCCAGCTTCCCCTCCCGAGGCAGGCCCCGCAGGCCCAGCTTCCCCTCCCAGCCAGGCCCCGACCGCCCAGTTTCTCCTCCCGTTCCCGACCCCGCCCGCCCCGCTTCTCCTCCCAAGCCAGGCCTCGCACGCCCAGCTTCCCCTCCCAGCCTAGCCCCGCCCGCCCAGCTTCCCCTCCCGAGCCCAGCCCCGCCCACCAAGCTTCTCCCCCCAAGTTGGCCCCGCCCGCCCACCTTCCCCTCTCAGCTTGGCCCCGCCCGCCCATCTTCCCCTCCCGAGCCAGGCCCCGCCCGGCCAGCTTCCCCTCCCGAGTCCGGCCACGCCCACCCAGCTTCTCCTCCCAGCCTCGCCCCGCCCGCCCACCTTCCCCTCCCTGCCTGGCCCCGCACGCCCTGCTTCCCCTCCCAGCCAGGCCCCGCCCGCCCAGTTTCTCCTCCGGAGCCCGGCCCCGCCCGCCCAGTTTCTCCTCCGGAGACAGGCCCAGCCCGTCCTGCTTCCACTCCCGAGCTCGGCCCCGCCCACCTAGCTTCCCCTCCCAGCTTGGCCCCGCCCGCCCATCTTCCCCTCCCGCGCCAGGCCCCGCCCGCCCAGCTTCCCCTCCCAGCCAGGCCCCGCACGCCCAGTTTCTCCTCCCGTTCCCGGCCCGCCCTCCCAGCTTCCCCTCCCGAGCCCGGCAACGCCCACCCAGCTTCTCCTCCCAGCCTGGCCCCGCCCGCCCAGCTTCCCCTCCCGAATCCTGCCCCGCCCGCCCCGCTTCCCCTCCCGAGCCAGGCCCCGCCCGCCCAGTTTCTCCTCCCGAGCCCGAGCCCGGCCCCGCCCGCCCTGCTTCCCCTCCCAGCCAGGCCCCGCACGCCCAGTTTCTCCTCCCGTTCCCGGCCCCGCCCGCCCCGCTTCTCCTCCCAAGCAAGGCCCCGCCCGCCCAGCTTCCCCTCCCAGCCTGGCCCCGCCCGCCCAGCTTCCCCTCCCATTCTGGCCCCGCCTGCCCAGCTTCTCCTCCCGAGCCAGGCCCCGCCCACCCAGCTTCTCCTCCCAAGCCAGGCCCCGCCCGCCCAGCTCCCCCTCCCGAGGCAGGCCCGGCAGGCCCAGCTTCCCCTCCCAGCCTGGCCCCGCCTGCCCAGCTTCTCCTCCTGAACCAGGCCCCGCCCGCCCAGCTTTTTCTCCCAAGCCAGGCCCCGCCTGCCCAGCTTCCCCTCCCAGCTTAGACCCGCCCGCCCAGCTTCCCCTCCCAGCCAGGCCCCGCACGCCCAGTTTCTCCTCCCGTTCCCGGCCCCGCCCGCCCCGCTTCTCCTCCCAAGCAAGGCCCCGCCCGCCCAGCTTCCCCTCCCAGCCTGGCCCCGCCCGCCCATCTTCCCCTCCCGAGCCAGGCCCCGCCCGCCCAGCTTCCCCTCCCGAGCCCGGCCACGCCCACCCAGCTTCTCCTCCCAGCCTCGCTCCGCCCGCCCACCTTCCCCTCCCTGCCTGGCCCCGCACGCCCTGCTTCCCCTCCCAGCCAGGCCCCGCCCGCCCAGTTTCTCCTCCCGAGCCCGGCCCCGCCCGCCCAGTTTCTCCTCCCGAGCCAGGCCCCGCCCGTCCTGCTTCCCCTCCCGAGCTCGGCCCCGCCCACCTAGCTTCTCCTCCCAGCCTGGCCCCGCCCGCCCAGCTTCCCCTTCCGAGCCAGGCCCCGTTCGCCCATCTTCCCCTCCCAGCCTGGCCCCGCCCGCCCATCTTCCCCTCCCGAGCCCGGCCACGCCCACCCAGCTTCTCCCCCCAATTTGGCCCCGCCCGCCCACCTTCCCCTCCCAGCTTTGCCCCGCCCGCCCATCTTCCCCTCCCGAGCCAGGCCCCGCCCGCCCAGCTTCCCCTCCCAGCCAGGCCCCGCACGCCCACCTTCCCCTCCCAGCTTGGCCCCGACCGCCCAGCTTCCCCTCTCCAGCCAGGCCCCGCCCGCCCAGCTTCTCCTCCCGAGTCCGGCCCCGCCCGCTCAGCTTCTCCTCCCAGTCTGGCCCCGCCCGCCCACCTTCCCCTCCCATCTTGGCCCCGCGCCCCAGCTTCCCCTCCCAGCCTGGCCCCGCCCACCCAGCTTCCCCTCCCAGCCAGGCCCCGCACGCCCAGTTTCTCCTCCCGTTCCCGGCCCCGCCCGCCCCGTTTCTCCTCCCAAGCAAGGCCCCGCCCGCCCAGCTTCCTCTCCCACCCTGGCCCCGCCCGCCCAGCTTCCCCTCCCAGCCTGGCCCCGCCTTCCCAGCTTCTCCTCCTGAGCCAGGCCCCGCCCGCCCAGCTTCCCCTCCCGAGGCAGGCCCCGCACGCCCAGTTTCTCCTGCCGTTCCCGGCCCCGCCCGCCCCGCTTCTCCTCCCAAGCCAGGCCCCGCCCGCCCAGCTTCCCCTCCCAGCCTAGCCCCGCCCGCCCAGCTTCCCCTCCCGAACCAGTGCCCGCCCGCCCAGCTTCCCCTCCCAGCTTGGCCCCGCCCGCCCAGCTTCCCCTCCCAGCCAGGCCCCGACCGCCCAACTTCCCCTCCCAGGTTTGCCCCGCCCGCCCCGCTTCCCCTCCCGAGCCAGACCCCGCCCGCCCAGCTTCCCCTCCCTAGCCCAGCCCGCCCACCCAGCTTCTCTTCCCAGCCAGGCCCCGCCCGCCAACCTCCCCTCCCATTTTGGCCCCGCCCCCCAGCTTCCCCTCCCAGCCTGGCTCCGCCCGCCCACCTTCCCCTCTCATCCAGGCCCCACCCGGCCCGCTTCCCCTCCCAGCCTGGCCCCGCCTGCCCAGCTTCTCCTCCCAAGCCAGGCCCCGCCCGCTCACCTTCCCCTCCCAGCTTGGCCCCGCCCGCCCCGTTCCCCTCCCGAGCCAGGCCCCGCCCGCCCAGCTTCTCTGCTCCGCCCGGCCCGCTTCCCCTCCCAGCCTGTCCCCGCCTGCCCAGCTTCTGCTCCTAAGCCAGACCCCGCCCGCCCAGCTTCTCTTCCCAAGCCAGGCTTCGCCCGCCTAGCTTCCCCTCCCGAACCAGTGCCCGCCCGCCCAGCTTCCCCTCCCGAGCCTGGCCCCGCCCGCACAGCTTCCCCTCCCAGCCTAGCCCCGCCCGCCCAGCTTCTCTTGTTCGCCCGCCCTGCTTCCCCTCCCAGCCAGGCCGCGCCCGCCCAGTATCTCCTCCCGTTCCCGGCCCCTCCCGCCCCTCTTCTCCTCCCAGCCTGGCCCGGCCCGCTCACCTTCCCCTCCCAGCTTGGCCCCGCCCGCCCCGTTCCCCTCCCGAGCCAGGCCCCGCCCGCCCAGCTTCTCTGCTCCGCCCGGCCCGCTTCCCCTCCCAGCCTGTCCCCGCCTGCCCAGCTTCTGCTCCAAAGCCAGACCCCGCCCGCCCAGCTTCTCTTCCCAAGCCAGGCCCCGCCCGCCCAGCTTCCCCTCCAGAGCCAGGCCCCGCCCGCCCAGCTTCCCCTCCCAGCCTGGCCCCGCCCGCCCAGCTTCCCCTCCCAGCCTGGCCCCGCCCGCCCAGCTTCCTCTCCCGAGTCCGGCCACGCCCTCCCAGGTTCCCCTCCCAGCCTGGCCCCGCCCGCCCAGCTTCTCCTCCCAGGCTGGCCCCGCCCGCCCAGCTTCCCCTCCCACGCTGGCCCCGCCCGCCCAGCTTCTTCTCCGGAGTCCGGCCCTGCCCGCCCAGCTTCCCCTCCCAGCCAGGCCCCTCTGCCCAGCTTCTCCTCACGAACCAGGCCCCGCCCGCCCAGTTTCCCCTCCCAGCGGGGCCCGGCCCGCTCACCTTCCCCTCCCGGCTTGGCCCCGCCCGCCCCGTTCCCCTCCCGAGCCAGGCCCCGCCCGCCCAGCTTCTCCTCCCAGCCTGGCCCCGCCCGCCCAGCTTCCCCTCCCGAGTCCGGCCCCGCCCGCCCAGCTTCGCCTCCCAGCCTGACCCCGCCCGGCCAGCTTCGCCTCCCAGCCTGGCCCCGCCCGCCCAGCTTCCCCTCCCGAACCAGTGCCCGCCCGCCCAGCTTCCCCTCCCGAGCCTGGCCCCGCCCGCACAGCTTCCCCTCCCAGCCTAGCCCCGCCCGCCCAGCTTCTCTTGTTCGCCCGCCCTGCTTCCCCTCCCAGCCAGGCCGCGCCCGCCCAGTATCTCCTCCCGTTCCCGGCCCCTCCCGCCCCTCTTCTCCTCCCAGCCTGGCCCGGCCCGCTCACCTTCCCCTCCCAGCTTGGCCCCGCCCGCCCCGTTCCCCTCCCGAGCCAGGCCCCGCCCGCCCAGCTTTCCTGCTCCGCCCGGCCCGCTTCCCCTCCCAGCCTGTCCCCGCCTGCCCAGCTTCTTCTCCTAAGCCAGGCCCCGCCCGCCCAGCGTCCCCTCCCGAGCCAGGCCCCGCCCGCCCAGCTTTACCTCCCGAGTCGGGCCACGCCCTCCCAGCTTCCCCTCCCAGCCTGGCCCCGCCCGGCCAGCTTCTCCTCCCAGCCTGGCCCCGCCCGCCCAGCTTCCCCTCCCGAACCAGTGCCCGCCCGCCCAGCTTCTCCTCCCAGCTTGGCCCCGCCCGCCCAGCTTCCCCTCCCAGCCAGGCCCCGACCGCCCAACTTCCCCTCCCAGTTTGGCCCCGCCCGTCCAGGTTCCCCTCCCGAGCCTGGCCCCGCCCGCCCCGCTTCCCCTCCCGAGCCCGGCCGCGCCCACACAGCTTCTCCTCCCAGCCTGGACCCGCCCGCCCACCTTCCCTTCTCAGCCAGGCCCCGCCCGGCCCGCTTCCCCTCCCAGCCTGGCCCCGCCTGCCCAGCTTCCCCTCCCAGCCAGGCCCGGACCGCCCAACTTCCCCTCCCAGTTTGGACCCGCCCGCTCAGCTTCCCCTCCCAGACGACCCCGCCCGCCCAGCTTCCCCTCCCACCCTGGCCCCGCCCGCCCAGCTTCTTCTCCGGAGTCCGGCCCTGCCCGCCCAGCTTCCCATCCCAGCCAGGCCCCTCTGCCCAGCTTCTCCTCCCGAACCAAGCCCCGCCCGCCCAGTTTCCCCTCCCAGCGGGGCCCGGCCCGCTCACCTTCCCCTCCCGGCTTGGCCCCGCCCGCCCCGTTCCCCTCCGGAGCCAGGCCCCGCCCGCCCAGCTTCTTCTCCCAGCCTGGCCCCGCCTGCCCTGCTTCCCCTCCCAGCCTGGCCCCGCCCGCCCAGCTTCCCCTCCCGAAACCCGCCCCGCCCGGCCAGCTTCTCCTCCCAGCCTGGCCCCGCCCGCCCAGCTTCCCCTCCCGAACCAGTGCCCGCCCGCCCAGCTTCCCCTCCCAGCTTGGCCCCGCCCGCCCAGCTTCCCCTCCCAGCCAGGTCCCGACCGCCCAACTTCCCCTCCCAGTTTGGCCCCGCCCGCCCAGCTTCTCCTCCCGGCCTGGCCCCGCCCGCCCAGCTTCCCCTCTCAGCCAGGCCCCGGCCGGCCCGCTTCCCCTCCCAGCCTGGCCCCGCCCACCCAGTTTCTCCTACCGAGTCCGGAGCTGCCCGCCCAGCTTCCCCTCCCAGCCTGGCCCCGCCCGCCCAGCTTCCCCTCCCAGCCTGGCCCGCCCGACCACCATCCCCTCCCAGCTTGGCCCCGCCCCTCCAGCTTCCCCTCCCAGCCTGGCCAGGCCCGCCCAGCTTCCCCTCCCGAGCCAGGCCCCGCCCGCCCACTTTCTCTTCCCGAGCCCGGCCGCGCCCACCCAGCTTCTCCTCCCAGCCTGGACCCGCCCGCCCACCTTCCCCTCCCAGCCTGGCCCCGCCTCCCCAGCTTCCCCTCCCAGCCTGGCCCCGCCCGCCCAGCTTCCCCCCCTCCCCCCGAGCCAGGCCCCGCCCACCCAGCTTCCCCTCCCAGCCTGGCCCCGCCCGCCCAGCTTCCTCTCCCGAGTGCGGCCACGCCCTCCCAGGTTCCCCTCCCAGCCTGGCCCCGCCCGCCCAGCTTCTCCTCCCACGCTGGCCCCGCCCGCCCAGCTTCTTCTCCGGAGTCCGGCCCTGCCCGCCCAGCTTCCCCTCCCAGCCAGGCCCCTCTGCCCAGCTTCTCCTCACGAACCAGGTCCCGCCCGCCCAGTTTCCCCTCCCGGCTTGGCCCCGCCCGCCCCGTTCCCCTCCCGAGCCAGGCCCCGCCCGCCCAGCTTCTCCTCCCAGCCTGGCCCCGCCCGCCCAGCTTCCCCTCCCGAGTCCGGCCCCGCCCGCCCAGCTTCGCCTCCCAGCCTGACCCCGCCCGGCCAGCTTCTCCTCCCAGCCTGGCCCCGCCCGCCCAGCTTCCCCTCCCGAACCAGTGCCCGCCCGCCCAGCTTCTCCTCCCAGCCAGGCCCCGACCGCCCAACTTCCCCTCCCCGTTTGGCCCCGTCCCCCCAGCTTCCCCTGCCGAGCCAGGCCCCGCCCGCCCAGCTTCTCTGCTCCGCCCGGCCCGCTTCCCCTCCCAGCCTGGCCCCGCCCGCCCAGCTTCCCCTCCCGAGTCCGGCCACGCCCTCCCAGCTTCCCCTCCCAGCCTGGCCGCGCCCGCCCAGCTTCTCCTCCAAGCCTGGCCCCGCCTGCCCAGCTTCTCCTCCTGAGCCAGGCCCCGCCTGCCCAGCTTCTCCTCCTGAGCCAGGCCCCGCCCGCCCAGCTTCTCCTCACAAGCCAGGCCCCGCCCGCCCAGCTTCCCCTCCCGAGCCAGGCCCCGCCCGCCCACCTTCCCCTCCCAGCTTGGACCCGCCCGCCCAGCTTCCCCTCCCAGCCTGGACCCGCCCGCCCACCTTCCCCTCCCAGCCTGGCCCCGCCTCCCCAGCTTCTCCTCCCGAGCCAGGCCCCGCCCGCCCGGCTTCCCCTCCCGAGGCAGGCTCCGCCCGCCCAGCTTCCCCTCCCAGCTTGCCCCGGACCGCCCAGGTTCCCCTCCCAGCCTGGCCCCGCCCGGCCAGCTTCTCCTCCCAGCCTGGCCCCGCCTGTCCGGCTTCTCCTCCCAAGCCAGGCCCCGCCCGCCCAGCTTCCCCTACCGAGCCAGTCCCCGCCCGCCGAACTTCCCCTCCCAGTTTGGCCCCGCCCGCCCAGCTTCCCCTGCCGAGCCTGGCCCCACCCGCCCAGCTTCCCCTCCCAGCCTAGCCCCGCCTGCCCAGCTTCTCTGGTTCGCCCGCCCGGCTTCCCCTCCCAGCCAGGCCGCGCCCGCCCAGTATCTCCTCCCGTTCCCGACCCCTCCCGCCCCTCTTCTCCTCCCAGCCTTGCCCGGCCCGCTCACCTTCCCCTCCCAGCTTGGCCCCGCCTGCCCCGTTCCCCTCCCGAGCCAGGCCCTGCCCGCCCAGCTTCTCTGCTCCGCCCGGCCCGCTTCCCCTCCCAGCCTGTCCCCGCCTGCCCAGCTTCTGCTCCTAAGCCAGGCCCCGCCCGCCCAGCTTCTCTAACCAAGCCAGTCCCCGCCCGCCCAGCTTCCCCTCCCAGCCTGGCCCCGCCCGACCACCTTCCCCTCCCAGCTTGGCCCCGCTCCCCCAGCTTCCCCTCCCAGCCTGGCTCCGCCCGCCCAGCTTCCCTTCCCGAGTCCCGGCCCGCCCGCCCACTTTCTCTTACCGAGCCCGGCCCCGCCTTCGCAGCTTCCCCTCCCGAGCCCGGCCGCGCCCACCCAGCTTCTCCTCCCAGCCTGGACCCGCCCGCCCACCTTCCCTTCTCAGCCAGGCCCCGCCCGGCCCGCTTCCCCTCCCAGCCTGGCCCCGCCTGCCCAGCTTCCCCTCCCAGCCAGGTCCCGACCGCCCAACTTCCCCTCCCAGTTTGGCCCCGCCCGCTCAGCTTCCCCTCCCACCCTGACCCCGCCCGCCCAGCTTCTCCTCCCGAGTCCGGCTCTGCCCGCCCAGCTTCCCCTCCCAGCCAGGCCCCTCTGCCCAGCTTCTCCTCCCGAACTAGGCCCCGCCCGCCCAGTTTCGCCTCCCAGCCTGGCCCCGCCCGCCCAGCTTCCCCTCCCGAGTCCGGCCCCGCCCGCCTAGCTTCCCCTCCCAGCCTGGCCCCGCCCGCCCAGCTTCCCTCCCGCGTCCGGCCCCGCCCGCCCAGCTTCGCCTCCCAGCCTGGCCCCGCCCGGCCAGCTTCTCCTCCCAGCCTGGCCCCGCCCGCCCAGCTTCCCCTCCCGAACCAGTGCCCGCCCGCCCAGCTTCCCCTCCCAGCTTGGCCCCGCCCGCCCAGCTTCCCCTCCCAGTCAGGCCCCGACCGCCGAACTTCCCCTCCCAGTTTGGCCCCGCCCGCCCTGCTTCCCCTCCCGAGCCTGGCCCCGCCCGCCCAGCTTCCCCTCCCAGCCTAGCCCCGCCCGCCCAGCTTCCCCTCCCGAACCAGTGCCCGCCCGCCCAGCTTCCCCTCCCAGCTTGGCCCCGCCCGCCCAGCTTCCCCTCCCAGCCAGGCCCCGACCGCCCAACTTCCCCTCCCAGGTTTGCCCCGCCCGCCCCGCTTCCCCTCCCGAGCCAGACCCCGCCCGCCCAGCTTCCCCTCCCTAGCCCAGCCCGCCCACCCAGCTTCTCTTCCCAGCCAGGCCCCGCCCGCCAACCTCCCCTCCCATTTTGGCCCCGCCCCCCAGCTTCCCCTCCCAGCCTGGCTCCGCCCGCCCACCTTCCCCTCTCATCCAGGCCCCACCCGGCCCGCTTCCCCTCCCAGCCTGGCCCCGCCTGCCCAGCTTCTCCTCCCAAGCCAGGCCCCGCCCGCTCACCTTCCCCTCCCAGCTTGGCCCCGCCCGCCCCGTTCCCCTCCCGAGCCAGGCCCCGCCCGCCCAGCTTCTCTGCTCCGCCCGGCCCGCTTCCCCTCCCAGCCTGTCCCCGCCTGCCCAGCTTCTGCTCCTAAGCCAGACCCCGCCCGCCCAGCTTCTCTTCCCAAGCCAGGCTTCGCCCGCCTAGCTTCCCCTCCCGAACCAGTGCCCGCCCGCCCAGCTTCCCCTCCCGAGCCTGGCCCCGCCCGCACAGCTTCCCCTCCCAGCCTAGCCCCGCCCGCCCAGCTTCTCTTGTTCGCCCGCCCTGCTTCCCCTCCCAGCCAGGCCGCGCCCGCCCAGTATCTCCTCCCGTTCCCGGCCCCTCCCGCCCCTCTTCTCCTCCCAGCCTGGCCCGGCCCGCTCACCTTCCCCTCCCAGCTTGGCCCCGCCCGCCCCGTTCCCCTCCCGAGCCAGGCCCCGCCCGCCCAGCTTTCCTGCTCCGCCCGGCCCGCTTCCCCTCCCAGCCTGTCCCCGCCTGCCCAGCTTCTTCTCCTAAGCCAGGCCCCGCCCGCCCAGCTTCCCCTCCCGAGCCAGGCCCCGCCCGCCCAGCTTCCCCTCCCGAGTCCGGCCACGCCCACCCAGCTTCTCCTCCCAGCGTCGCCCCGCCCGCCCACCTTCCCCTCCCTGCCTGGCCCCGCACGCCCTGCTTCCCCTCCCAGCCAGGCCCCGCCCGCCCAGTTTCTCCTCCGGAGCCCGGCCCCGCCCGCCCAGTTTCTCCTCCGGAGACAGGCCCCGCCCGTCCTGCTTCCACTCCCGAGCTCGGCCCCGCCCACCTAGCTTCCCCTCCCAGCTTGGCCCCGCCCGCCCATCTTCCCCTCCCGCGCCAGGCCCCGCCCGCCCAGCTTCCCCTCCCAGCCAGGCCCCGCACGCCCCGTTTCTCCTCCCGTTCCCGGCCCGCACTCCCAGCTTCCCCTCCCAGCCTGTCCCCGCCCACCCAGCTTCCCCTCCCAGCCAGGCCCCGCCCGCACAGCTTCCCCTCCCAGCCTGTCCCCGCCTGCCCAGCTTCTTCTCCTAAGCCAGGCCCCGCCCGCCCAGCTTCCCCCCCGAGCCAGGCCCCGCCCGCCCAGCTTTCCCTCCCGAGTCGGGCCACGCCCTCCCAGCTTCCCCTCCCAGCCTGGCCCCGCCCGGCCAGCTTCTCCTCCCAGCCTGGCCCCGCCCGCCCAGCTTCCCCTCCCGAACCAGTGCCCGCCCGCCCAGCTTCCCCTCCCAGCCAGGCCCCGCCCGCTCAGTTTCTCCTCCCGTTTCCGGCCCCGCCCGCCCCACTTCTCCTCCCAAGCCAGGCCCAGCCCGCCCATCTTCCCCTCCCTGCCTGGCCCCGCCTGCCCAGCTTCCCCTTCCTGCCTGGCCCCGCCCGCCCAGCTTCCCCTCCCGAGTCCGTCCCTGCCCGCCTAGCTTCTCCTCCCAAGCCTGGCCCCGCAGGCCCAGCTTCCCCTCCCAGCCTGGCCCCGCCTGCCCAGCTTCCCCTCCTGAGCCAGGCCCCGCCCGCCCAGCTTTTTCTCCCAAGCCAGGCCCCGCCTGCCCAGCTTCCCCTCCCAGCTTGCACCCGCCCGCCCAGCTTCCCCTCCCGAGTCCGTCCCTGCCCGTCCAGCTTCCCCTCCCGAGTCCGTCCCTGCCCGCCCAGCTTTCCCTCCCAGCCAGGCCCCGCCCTCCCAGTTTCTCCTCCCGTTCCCGGCCCCGCCCGCCCCGATTCTCCTCCCAAGACAGGCCCCGCCCGCCCAGCTTCCCCTCCCAGCCTGGCCCCGCCCGCCCAGCTTCCCCTCTTTTCCTGGCCCCGCCTGCCCACCTTCCCCTCCCAGCTTGGCCCCGACCGCCCAGCTTCCCCTCTCCAGCCAGGCTCCGCCCGCCCAGCTTCTCCTCCCGAGTCCGGCCCCGCCCGCTCAGCTTCTCCTCACAATCTTGCCCCGCCCGCCCACCTTCCCCTCCCATCTTGGCCCCGCCCCCAGCTTCCCCTCCCAGCCAGGCCCCGCCCCCCCAGCTTCCCCTCCCGAATCCGGCCCCGCCCGCCCCGCTTCCCCTCCCCAGCCAGGCTCCGCCCGCCCAGTTTCTCCTCCCGAGCCCGACCCCGCCCGCCCTGCTTCCCCTCCCAGCCAGGCCCCGCACGCCCAGTTTCTCCTCCCGTTCCCGGCCCCGCCCGCCCCGTTTCTCCTCCCAAGCAAGGCCCCGCCCGCCCAGCTTCCTCTCCCACCCTGGCCCCGCCCGCCCAGCTTCCCCTCCCAGCCTGGCCCCGCCTGCCCAGCTTCTCCTCCTGAGCCAGGCCCCGCCCGCCCAGCTTCTCCTCCGAAGCCAGGCCCCGCCCGCCCAGCTTCCCCTCCCGAGGCAGGCCCCGCAGGCCCAGCTTCCCCTCCCAGCCAGGCCCCGACCGCCCAGTTTCTCCTCCCGTTCCCGACCCCGCCCGCCCCGCTTCTCCTCCCAAGCCAGGCCTCGCACGCCCAGCTTCCCCTCCCAGCCTAGCCCCGCCCGCCCAGCTTCCCCTCCCGAGCCCAGCCCCGCCCACCAAGCTTCTCCCCCCAAGTTGGCCCCGCCCGCCCACCTTCCCCTCTCAGCTTGGCCCCGCCCGCCCATCTTCCCCTCCCGAGCCAGGCCCCGCCCGGCCAGCTTCCCCTCCCGAGTCCGGCCACGCCCACCCAGCTTCTCCTCCCAGCCTCGCCCCGCCCGCCCACCTTCCCCTCCCTGCCTGGCCCCGCACGCCCTGCTTCCCCTCCCAGCCAGGCCCCGCCCGCCCAGTTTCTCCTCCGGAGCCCGGCCCCGCCCGCCCAGTTTCTCCTCCGGAGACAGGCCCAGCCCGTCCTGCTTCCACTCCCGAGCTCGGCCCCGCCCACCTAGCTTCCCCTCCCAGCTTGGCCCCGCCCGCCCATCTTCCCCTCCCGCGCCAGGCCCCGCCCGCCCAGCTTCCCCTCCCAGCCAGGCCCCGCACGCCCAGTTTCTCCTCCCGTTCCCGGCCCGCCCTCCCAGCTTCCCCTCCCGAGCCCGGCAACGCCCACCCAGCTTCTCCTCCCAGCCTGGCCCCGCCCGCCCAGCTTCCCCTCCCGAATCCTGCCCCGCCCGCCCCGCTTCCCCTCCCGAGCCAGGCCCCGCCCGCCCAGTTTCTCCTCCCGAGCCCGAGCCCGGCCCCGCCCGCCCTGCTTCCCCTCCCAGCCAGGCCCCGCACGCCCAGTTTCTCCTCCCGTTCCCGGCCCCGCCCGCCCCGCTTCTCCTCCCAAGCAAGGCCCCGCCCGCCCAGCTTCCCCTCCCAGCCTGGCCCCGCCCGCCCAGCTTCCCCTCCCATTCTGGCCCCGCCTGCCCAGCTTCTCCTCCCGAGCCAGGCCCCGCCCACCCAGCTTCTCCTCCCAAGCCAGGCCCCGCCCGCCCAGCTCCCCCTCCCGAGGCAGGCCCGGCAGGCCCAGCTTCCCCTCCCAGCCTGGCCCCGCCTGCCCAGCTTCTCCTCCTGAACCAGGCCCCGCCCGCCCAGCTTTTTCTCCCAAGCCAGGCCCCGCCTGCCCAGCTTCCCCTCCCAGCTTAGACCCGCCCGCCCAGCTTCCCCTCCCAGCCAGGCCCCGCACGCCCAGTTTCTCCTCCCGTTCCCGGCCCCGCCCGCCCCGCTTCTCCTCCCAAGCAAGGCCCCGCCCGCCCAGCTTCCCCTCCCAGCCTGGCCCCGCCCGCCCATCTTCCCCTCCCGAGCCAGGCCCCGCCCGCCCAGCTTCCCCTCCCGAGCCCGGCCACGCCCACCCAGCTTCTCCTCCCAGCCTCGCTCCGCCCGCCCACCTTCCCCTCCCTGCCTGGCCCCGCACGCCCTGCTTCCCCTCCCAGCCAGGCCCCGCCCGCCCAGTTTCTCCTCCCGAGCCCGGCCCCGCCCGCCCAGTTTCTCCTCCCGAGCCAGGCCCCGCCCGTCCTGCTTCCCCTCCCGAGCTCGGCCCCGCCCACCTAGCTTCTCCTCCCAGCCTGGCCCCGCCCGCCCAGCTTCCCCTTCCGAGCCAGGCCCCGTTCGCCCATCTTCCCCTCCCAGCCTGGCCCCGCCCGCCCATCTTCCCCTCCCGAGCCCGGCCACGCCCACCCAGCTTCTCCCCCCAATTTGGCCCCGCCCGCCCACCTTCCCCTCCCAGCTTTGCCCCGCCCGCCCATCTTCCCCTCCCGAGCCAGGCCCCGCCCGCCCAGCTTCCCCTCCCAGCCAGGCCCCGCACGCCCACCTTCCCCTCCCAGCTTGGCCCCGACCGCCCAGCTTCCCCTCTCCAGCCAGGCCCCGCCCGCCCAGCTTCTCCTCCCGAGTCCGGCCCCGCCCGCTCAGCTTCTCCTCCCAGTCTGGCCCCGCCCGCCCACCTTCCCCTCCCATCTTGGCCCCGCGCCCCAGCTTCCCCTCCCAGCCTGGCCCCGCCCACCCAGCTTCCCCTCCCAGCCAGGCCCCGCACGCCCAGTTTCTCCTCCCGTTCCCGGCCCCGCCCGCCCCGTTTCTCCTCCCAAGCAAGGCCCCGCCCGCCCAGCTTCCTCTCCCACCCTGGCCCCGCCCGCCCAGCTTCCCCTCCCAGCCTGGCCCCGCCTTCCCAGCTTCTCCTCCTGAGCCAGGCCCCGCCCGCCCAGCTTCCCCTCCCGAGGCAGGCCCCGCACGCCCAGTTTCTCCTGCCGTTCCCGGCCCCGCCCGCCCCGCTTCTCCTCCCAAGCCAGGCCCCGCCCGCCCAGCTTCCCCTCCCAGCCTAGCCCCGCCCGCCCAGCTTCCCCTCCCGAACCAGTGCCCGCCCGCCCAGCTTCCCCTCCCAGCTTGGCCCCGCCCGCCCAGCTTCCCCTCCCAGCCAGGCCCCGACCGCCCAACTTCCCCTCCCAGGTTTGCCCCGCCCGCCCCGCTTCCCCTCCCGAGCCAGACCCCGCCCGCCCAGCTTCCCCTCCCTAGCCCAGCCCGCCCACCCAGCTTCTCTTCCCAGCCAGGCCCCGCCCGCCAACCTCCCCTCCCATTTTGGCCCCGCCCCCCAGCTTCCCCTCCCAGCCTGGCTCCGCCCGCCCACCTTCCCCTCTCATCCAGGCCCCACCCGGCCCGCTTCCCCTCCCAGCCTGGCCCCGCCTGCCCAGCTTCTCCTCCCAAGCCAGGCCCCGCCCGCTCACCTTCCCCTCCCAGCTTGGCCCCGCCCGCCCCGTTCCCCTCCCGAGCCAGGCCCCGCCCGCCCAGCTTCTCTGCTCCGCCCGGCCCGCTTCCCCTCCCAGCCTGTCCCCGCCTGCCCAGCTTCTGCTCCTAAGCCAGACCCCGCCCGCCCAGCTTCTCTTCCCAAGCCAGGCTTCGCCCGCCTAGCTTCCCCTCCCGAACCAGTGCCCGCCCGCCCAGCTTCCCCTCCCGAGCCTGGCCCCGCCCGCACAGCTTCCCCTCCCAGCCTAGCCCCGCCCGCCCAGCTTCTCTTGTTCGCCCGCCCTGCTTCCCCTCCCAGCCAGGCCGCGCCCGCCCAGTATCTCCTCCCGTTCCCGGCCCCTCCCGCCCCTCTTCTCCTCCCAGCCTGGCCCGGCCCGCTCACCTTCCCCTCCCAGCTTGGCCCCGCCCGCCCCGTTCCCCTCCCGAGCCAGGCCCCGCCCGCCCAGCTTTCCTGCTCCGCCCGGCCCGCTTCCCCTCCCAGCCTGTCCCCGCCTGCCCAGCTTCTTCTCCTAAGCCAGGCCCCGCCCGCCCAGCTTCCCCTCCCGAGCCAGGCCCCGCCCGCCCAGCTTCCCCTCCCGAGTCCGGCCACGCCCACCCAGCTTCTCCTCCCAGCCTCGCCCCGCCCGCCCACCTTCCCCTCCCTGCCTGGCCCCGCACGCCCTGCTTCCCCTCCCAGCCAGGCCCCGCCCGCCCAGTTTCTCCTCCGGAGCCCGGCCCCGCCCGCCCAGTTTCTCCTCCGGAGACAGGCCCCGCCCGTCCTGCTTCCACTCCCGAGCTCGGCCCCGCCCACCTAGCTTCCCCTCCCAGCTTGGCCCCGCCCGCCCATCTTCCCCTCCCGCGCCAGGCCCCGCCCGCCCAGCTTCCCCTCCCAGCCAGGCCCCGCACGCCCAGTTTCTCCTCCCGTTCCCGGCCCGCACTCCCAGCTTCCCCTCCCAGCCTGTCCCCGCCCACCCAGCTTCCCCTCCCAGCCAGGCCCCGCACGCCCAGTTTCTCCTCCCGTTCCCGGCCCGCCCTCCCAGCTTCCCCTCCCGAGCCCGGCAACGCCCACCCAGCTTCCCCTCCCAGCCAGGCCCCGCACGCCCAGTTTCTCCTCCCGTTCCCGGCCCGCCCTCCCAGATTCCCCTCCCGAGCCCGGCAACGCCCACCCAGCTTCTCCTCCCAGCCTGGCCCCGCCCGCCCAGCTTCCCCTCCCGAATCCGGCCCCGCCCGCCCCGCTTCCCCTCCCGAGCCAGGCCCCGCCCGCCCAGTTTCTCCTCCCGAGCCCGAGCCCGGCCCCGCCCGCCCTGCTTCCCCTCCCAGCCAGGCCCCGCACGCCCAGTTTCTCCTCCCGTTCCCGGCCCCGCCCGCCCCGCTTCTCCTCCCAAGCAAGGCCCCGCCCGCCCAGCTTCCCCTCCCAGCCTGGCCCCGCCCGCCCAGCTTCCCCTCCCATTCTGGCCCCGCCTGCCCAGCTTCTCCTCCCGAGCCAGGCCCCGCCCACCCAGCTTCTCCTCCCAAGCCAGGCCCCGCCCGCCCAGCTCCCCCTCCCGAGGCAGGCCCGGCAGGCCCAGCTTCCCCTCCCAGCCTGGCCCCGCCTGCCCAGCTTCTCCTCCTGAACCAGGCCCCGCCCGCCCAGCTTTTTCTCCCAAGCCAGGCCCCGCCTGCCCAGCTTCCCCTCCCAGCTTAGACCCGCCCGCCCAGCTTCCCCTCCCAGCCAGGCCCCGCACGCCCAGTTTCTCCTCCCGTTCCCGGCCCCGCCCGCCCCGCTTCTCCTCCCAAGCAAGGCCCCGCCCGCCCAGCTTCCCCTCCCAGCCTGGCCCCGCCCGCCCATCTTCCCCTCCCGAGCCAGGCCCCGCCCGCCCAGCTTCCCCTCCCGAGCCCGGCCACGCCCACCCAGCTTCTCCTCCCAGCCTCACTCCGCCCGCCCACCTTCCCCTCCCTGCCTGGCCCCGCACGCCCTGCTTCCCCTCCCAGCCAGGCCCCGCCCGCCCAGTTTCTCCTCCCGAGCCCGGCCCCGCCCGCCCAGTTTCTCCTCCCGAGCCAGGCCCCGCCCGCCCTGCTTCCCCTCCCAGCCAGGCCCCGCACGCCCAGTTTCTCCTCCCGTTCCCGGCCCCGCCCGCCCCGCTTCTCCTCCCAAGCAAGGCCCCGCCCACCCAGCTTCTCCTCCCAAGCCAGGCCCCGCCCGCCCAGCTCCCCCTCCCGAGCAGGCCCGGCAGGCCCAGCTTCCCCTCCCAGCCAGGCCCCGACCGCCCAGTTTCTCCTCCCGTTCCCGACCCCGCCCGCCCCGCTTCTCCTCCCAAGCCAGGCCTCGCACGCCCAGCTTCCCCTCCCAGCCTAGCCCCGCCCGCCCAGCTTCCCCTCCCGAGCCCGGCCCCGCCCACCAAGCTTCTCCCCCCAAGTTGGCCCCGCCCGCCCACCTTCCCCTCTCAGCTTGGCCCCGCCCGCCCATCTTCCCCTCCCGAGCCAGGCCCCGCCCGCCCAGCTTCCCCTCCCGAGTCCGGCCACGCCCACCCAGCTTCTCCTCCCAGCCTCGCCCCGCCCGCCCACCTTCCCCTCCCTGCCTGGCCCCGCACGCCCTGCTTCCCCTCCCAGCCAGGCCCCGCCCGCCCAGTTTCTCCTCCGGAGCCCGGCCCCGCCCGCCCAGTTTCTCCTCCGGAGACAGGCCCCGCCCGTCCTGCTTCCACTCCCGAGCTCGGCCCCGCCCACCTAGCTTCCCCTCCCAGCTTGGCCCCGCCCGCCCATCTTCCCCTCCCGCGCCAGGCCCCGCCCGCCCAGCTTCCCCTCCCAGCCAGGCCCCGCACGCCCAGTTTCTCCTCCCGTTCCCGGCCCGCACTCCCAGCTTCCCCTCCCAGCCTGTCCCCGCCCACCCAGCTTCCCCTCCCAGCCAGGCCCCGCACGCCCAGTTTCTCCTCCCGTTCCCGGCCCGCCCTCCCAGCTTCCCCTCCCGAGCCCGGCAACGCCCACCCAGCTTCCCCTCCCAGCCAGGCCCCGCACGCCCAGTTTCTCCTCCCGTTCCCGGCCCGCCCTCCCAGATTCCCCTCCCGAGCCCGGCAACGCCCTCCCAGATTCCCCTCCCGAGCCCGGCAACGCCCACCCAGCTTCTCCTCCCAGCCTGGCCCCGCCCGCCCAGCTTCCCCTCCCGAATCCGGCCCGGCCCGCCCCGCTTCCCCTCCCGAGCCAGGCCCCGCCCGCCCAGTTTCTCCTCCCGAGCCCGAGCCCGGCCCCGCCCGCCCTGCTTCCCCTCCCAGCCAGGCCCCGCACGCCCAGTTTCTCCTCCCGTTCCCGGCCCCGCCCGCCCCGCTTCTCCTCCCAAGCAAGGCCCCGCCCGCCCAGCTTCCCCTCCCAGCCTGGCCCCGCCCGCCCAGCTTCCCCTCCCATTCTGGCCCCGCCTGCCCAGCTTCTCCTCCCGAGCCAGGCCCCGCCCACCCAGCTTCTCCTCCCAAGCCAGGCCCCGCCCGCCCAGCTCCCCCTCCCGAGGCAGGCCCGGCAGGCCCAGCTTCCCCTCCCAGCCTGGCCCCGCCTGCCCAGCTTCTCCTCCTGAACCAGGCCCCGCCCGCCCAGCTTTTTCTCCCAAGCCAGGCCCCGCCTGCCCAGCTTCCCCTCCCAGCTTAGACCCGCCTGCCCAGCTTCCCCTCCCAGCCTGGCCCCGCCCGCCCATCTTCCCCTCCCGAGCCAGGCCCCGCCCGCCCAGCTTCCCCTCCCGAGCCCGGCCACGCCCACCCAGCTTCTCCTCCCAGCCTCGCTCCGCCCGCCCACCTTCCCCTCCCTGCCTGGCCCCGCACGCCCTGCTTCCCCTCCCAGCCAGGCCCCGCCCACCCAGTTTCTCCTCCCGAGCCCGGCCCCGCCCGCCCAGTTTCTCCTCCCGAGCCAGGCCCCGCCCGTCCTGCTTCCCCTCCCGAGCTCGGCCCCGCCCACCTAGCTTCTCCTCCCAGCCTGGCCCCGCCCGCCCAGCTTCCCCTTCCGAGCCAGGCCCCGTTCGCCCATCTTCCCCTCCCAGCCTGGCCCCGCCCGCCCATCTTCCCCTCCCGAGCCCGGCCACGCCCACCCAGCTTCTCCCCCCAATTTGGCCCCGCCCGCCCACCTTCCCCTCCCAGCTTTGCCCCGCCCGCCCATCTTCCCCTCCCGAGCCAGGCCCCGCCCGCCCAGCTTCCCCTCCCAGCCAGGCCCCGCACGCCCACCTTCCCCTCCCAGCTTGGCCCCGACCGCCCAGCTTCCCCTCTCCAGCCAGGCCCCGCCCGCCCAGCTTCTCCTCCCGAGTCCGGCCCCGCCCGCTCAGCTTCTCCTCCCAGTCTGGCCCCGCCCGCCCACCTTCCCCTCCCATCTTGGCCCCGCGCCCCAGCTTCCCCTCCCAGCCTGGCCCCGCCCACCCAGCTTCCCCTCCCAGCCAGGCCCCGCACGCCCAGTTTCTCCTCCCGTTCCCGGCCCCTCCCGCCCCGTTTCTCCTCCCAAGCAAGGCCCCGCCCGCCCAGGTTCCTCTCCCACCCTGGCCCCGCCCGCCCAGCTTCCCCTCCCAGCCTGGCCCCGCCTTCCCAGCTTCTCCTCCTGAGCCAGGCCCCGCCCGCCCAGCTTCCCCTCCCGAGGCAGGCCCCGCACGCCCAGTTTCTCCTGCCGTTCCCGGCCCCGCCCGCCCCGCTTCTCCTCCCAAGCCAGGCCCCGCCCGCCCAGCTTCCCCTCCAAGCCTAGCCCCGCCCGCCCAGCTTCCCCTCCCGAACCAGTGCCCGCCCGCCCAGCTTCCCCTCCCAGCTTGGCCCCGCCCGCCCAGCTTCCCCTCCCAGCCAGGCCCCGACCGCCCAACTTCCCCTCCCAGGTTTGCCCCGCCCGCCCCGCTTCCCCTCCCGAGCCAGACCCCGCCCGCCCAGCTTCCCCTCCCTAGCCCAGCCCGCCCACCCAGCTTCTCTTCCCAGCCAGGCCCCGCCCGCCAACCTCCCCTCCCATTTTGGCCCCGCCCCCCAGCTTCCCCTCCCAGCCTGGCTCCGCCCGCCCACCTTCCCCTCTCATCCAGGCCCCACCCGGCCCGCTTCCCCTCCCAGCCTGGCCCCGCCTGCCCAGCTTCTCCTCCCAAGCCAGGCCCCGCCCGCTCACCTTCCCCTCCCAGCTTGGCCCCGCCCGCCCCGTTCCCCTCCCGAGCCAGGCCCCGCCCGCCCAGCTTCTCTGCTCCGCCCGGCCCGCTTCCCCTCCCAGCCTGTCCCCGCCTGCCCAGCTTCTGCTCCTAAGCCAGACCCCGCCCGCCCAGCTTCTCTTCCCAAGCCAGGCTTCGCCCGCCTAGCTTCCCCTCCCGAACCAGTGCCCGCCCGCCCAGCTTCCCCTCCCGAGCCTGGCCCCGCCCGCACAGCTTCCCCTCCCAGCCTAGCCCCGCCCGCCCAGCTTCTCTTGTTCGCCCGCCCTGCTTCCCCTCCCAGCCAGGCCGCGCCCGCCCAGTATCTCCTCCCGTTCCCGGCCCCTCCCGCCCCTCTTCTCCTCCCAGCCTGGCCCGGCCCGCTCACCTTCCCCTCCCAGCTTGGCCCCGCCCGCCCCGTTCCCCTCCCGAGCCAGGCCCCGCCCGCCCAGCTTTCCTGCTCCGCCCGGCCCGCTTCCCCTCCCAGCCTGTCCCCGCCTGCCCAGCTTCTTCTCCTAAGCCAGGCCCCGCCCGCCCAGCTTCCCCTCCCGAGCCAGGCCCCGCCCGCCCAGCTTCCCCTCCCGAGTCCGGCCACGCCCACCCAGCTTCTCCTCCCAGCCTCGCCCCGCCCGCCCACCTTCCCCTCCCTGCCTGGCCCCGCACGCCCTGCTTCCCCTCCCAGCCAGGCCCCGCCCGCCCAGTTTCTCCTCCGGAGCCCGGCCCCGCCCGCCCAGTTTCTCCTCCGGAGACAGGCCCCGCCCGTCCTGCTTCCACTCCCGAGCTCGGCCCCGCCCACCTAGCTTCCCCTCCCAGCTTGGCCCCGCCCGCCCATCTTCCCCTCCCGCGCCAGGCCCCGCCCGCCCAGCTTCCCCTCCCAGCCAGGCCCCGCACGCCCAGTTTCTCCTCCCGTTCCCGGCCCGCACTCCCAGCTTCCCCTCCCAGCCTGTCCCCGCCCACCCAGCTTCCCCTCCCAGCCAGGCCCCGCCCGCACAGCTTCCCCTCCCAGCCTGTCCCCGCCTGCCCAGCTTCTTCTCCTAAGCCAGGCCCCGCCCGCCCAGCTTCCCCTCCCGAGCCAGGCCCCGCCCGCCCAGCTTTCCCTCCCGAGTCGGGCCACGCCCTCCCAGCTTCCCCTCCCAGCCTGGCCCCGCCCCGCCAGCTTCTCCTCCCAGCCTGGCCCCGCCCGCCCAGCTTCCCCTCCCGAACCAGTGCCCGCCCGCCCAGCTTCCCCTCCCAGCCAGGCCCCGCCCGCTCAGTTTCTCCTCCCGTTTCCGGCCCCGCCCGCCCCACTTCTCCTCCCAAGCCAGGCCCAGCCCGCCCATCTTCCCCTCCCTGCCTGGCCCCGCCTGCCCAGCTTCCCCTTCCTGCCTGGCCCCGCCCGCCCAGCTTCCCCTCCCGAGTCCGTCCCTGCCCGCCTAGCTTCTCCTCCCAAGCCTGGCCCCGCAGGCCCAGCTTCCCCTCCCAGCCTGGCCCCGCCTGCCCAGCTTCTCCTCCTGAGCCAGGCCCCGCCCGCCCTGCATCCCCTCCCAGCCAGGCCCCGACCGCCCAGTTTCTCCTCTCGTTCCCGACCCCGCCCGCCCCGCTTCTCCTCCCAAGCCAGGCCTCGCACGCCCAGCTTTCCCTCCCAGCTTGGCCCCGCCCTCCCCGTTCCCCTCCCGAGCCCGGCCCCGCCCACCCAGCTTCGCCCCCCAAGTTGGCCCCGCCCGCCCACCTTCCCCTCCCAGCTTGGCCCCGCCCGCCCATCTTCCCCTCTCCAGCCAGGCCCCGCCCGCCCAGCTTCCCCTACCAGCCAGGCCCCGCACGCCCAGTTTCTCCTCCCGTTCCCAGCCCGCCCTCCCAGCTTCCCCTCCCGAGCCCGGCAACGCCCACCCAGCTTCCCCTCCCAGCCGGGCCCCGTACGCCCAGTTTCTCCTCCCGTTCCCGGCCCGCCCTCCCAGCTTCCCCTCCCGAGCCCGGCAACGCCCACCCAGCTTCTCCTCCCAGCCTGGCCCCGCCCGCCGAGCTTCCCCTCCCGAGCCAGGCCCCGCCCGCCCCGCTTCTCCTCCCAAGCAAGGCCCCGCCCGCCCAGCTTCCCCTACCAGCCTGGCCCCGCCCGCCCAGCTTCCCCTCCCATTCTGGCCCCGACTGCCCAGCTTCTCCTCCTGATCCAGGCCCCGCCCGCCCAGATTCTCCTCCCATGCCAGGCCCCGCCCGCCCAGGTTCCCCTCCCGAGGCAGGCCCCGCAGGCCCAGCTTCCCCTCCCAGCCTGGCCCCGCCTGCCCTGCTTCCCCTCCTGAGCCAGGCCCCGCCCGCCCAGCTTTTTCTCCCAAGCCAGGCCCCGCCTGCCCAGCTTCCCCTCCGAGCTTGCACCCGCCCGCCCAGCTTCCCCTCCCGAGTCCGTCCCTGCCCGTCCAGCTTCCCCTCCCGAGTCCGTCCCTGCCCGCCCAGCTTTCCCTCCCAGCCAGGCCCCGCCCTCCCAGTTTCTCCTCCCGTTCCCGGCCCCGCCCGCCCCGATTCTCCTCCCAAGACAGGCCCCGCCCGCCCAGCTTCCCCTCCCAGCCTGGCCCCGCCCGCCCAGCTTCCCCTCTTTTCCTGGCCCCGCCTGCCCACCTTCCCCTCCCAGCTTGGCCCCGACCGCCCAGCTTCCCCTCTCCAGCCAGGCTCCGCCCGCCCAGCTTCTCCTCCCGAGTCCGGCCCCGCCCGCTCAGCTTCTCCTCACAATCTTGCCCCGCCCGCCCACCTTCCCCTCCCATCTTGGCCCCGCCCCCAGCTTCCCCTCCCAGCCTGGCCCCGCCCCCCCAGCTTCCCCTCCCGAATCCGGCCCCGCCCGCCCCGCTTCCCCTCCCCAGCCAGGCCCCGCCCGCCCAGTTTCTCCTCCCGAGCCCGACCCCGCCCGCCCTGCTTCCCCTCCCAGCCAGGCCCCGCACGCCCAGTTTCTCCTCCCGTTCCCGGCCCCGCCCGCCCCGTTTCTCCTCCCAAGCAAGGCCCCGCCCGCCCAGCTTCCTCTCCCACCCTGGCCCCGCCCGCCCAGCTTCCCCTCCCAGCCTGGCCCCGCCTGCCCAGCTTCTCCTCCTGAGCCAGGCCCCGCCCGCCCAGCTTCTCCTCCGAAGCCAGGCCCCGCCCGCCCAGCTTCCCCTCCCGAGGCAGGCCCCGCAGGCCCAGCTTCCCCTCCCAGCCAGGCCCCGACCGCCCAGTTTCTCCTCCCGTTCCCGACCCCGCCCGCCCCGCTTCTCCTCCCAAGCCAGGCCTCGCACGCCCAGCTTCCCCTCCCAGCCTAGCCCCGCCCGCCCAGCTTCCCCTCCCGAGCCCGGCACCGCCCACCAAGCTTCTCCCCCCAAGTTGGCCCCGCCCGCCCACCTTCCCCTCTCAGCTTGGCCCCGCCCGCCCATCTTCCCCTCCCGAGCCAGGCCCCGCCCGCCCAGCTTCCCCTCCCGAGTCCGGCCACGCCCACCCAGCTTCTCCTCCCAGCCTCGCCCCGCCCGCCCACCTTCCCCTCCCTGCCTGGCCCCGCACGCCCTGCTTCCCCTCCCAGCCAGGCCCCGCCCGCCCAGTTTCTCCTCCGGAGCCCGGCCCCGCCCGCCCAGTTTCTCCTCCGGAGACAGGCCCCGCCCGTCCTGCTTCCACTCCCGAGCTCGGCCCCGCCCACCTAGCTTCCCCTCCCAGCTTGGCCCCGCCCGCCCATCTTCCCCTCCCGCGCCAGGCCCCGCCCGCCCAGCTTCCCCTCCCAGCCAGGCCCCGCACGCCCAGTTTCTCCTCCCGTTCCCGGCCCGCCCTCCCAGCTTCCCCTCCCGAGCCCGGCAACGCCCACCCAGCTTCCCCTCCCAGCCAGGCCCCGCACGCCCAGTTTCTCCTCCCGTTCCCGGCCCGCCCTCCCAGCTTCCCCTCCCGAGCCCGGCAACGCCCACCCAGCTTCCCCTCCCAGCCAGGCCCCGCACGCCCAGTTTCTCCTCCCGTTCCCGGCCCGCCCTCCCAGATTCCCCTCCCGAGCCCGGCAACGCCCTCCCAGATTCCCCTCCCGAGCCCGGCAACGCCCACCCAGCTTCTCCTCCCAGCCTGGCCCCGCCCGCCCAGCTTCCCCTCCCGAATCCGGCACGGCCCGCCCCGCTTCCCCTCCCGAGCCAGGCCCCGCCCGCCCAGTTTCTCCTCCCGAGCCCGAGCCCGGCCCCGCCCGCCCTGCTTCCCCTCCCAGCCAGGCCCCGCACGCCCAGTTTCTCCTCCCGTTCCCGGCCCCGCCCGCCCCGCTTCTCCTCCCAAGCAAGGCCCCGCCCGCCCAGCTTCCCCTCCCAGCCTGGCCCCGCCCGCCCAGCTTCCCCTCCCATTCTGGCCCCGCCTGCCCAGCTTCTCCTCCCGAGCCAGGCCCCGCCCACCCAGCTTCTCCTCCCAAGCCAGGCCCCGCCCGCCCAGCTCCCCCTCCCGAGGCAGGCCCGGCAGGCCCAGCTTCCCCTCCCAGCCTGGCCCCGCCTGCCCAGCTTCTCCTCCTGAACCAGGCCCCGCCCGCCCAGCTTTTTCTCCCAAGCCAGGCCCCGCCTGCCCAGCTTCCCCTCCCAGCTTAGACCCGCCCGCCCAGCTTCCCCTCCCAGCCAGGCCCCGCACGCCCAGTTTCTCCTCCCGTTCCCGGCCCCGCCCGCCCCGCTTCTCCTCCCAAGCAAGGCCCCGCCCGCCCAGCTTCCCCTCCCAGCCTGGCCCCGCCCGCCCATCTTCCCCTCCCGAGCCAGGCCCCGCCCGCCCAGCTTCCCCTCCCGAGCCCGGCCACGCCCACCCAGCTTCTCCTCCCAGCCTCGCTCCGCCCGCCCACCTTCCCCTCCCTGCCTGGCCCCGCACGCCCTGCTTCCCCTCCCAGCCAGGCCCCGCCCGCCCAGTTTCTCCTCCCGAGCCCGGCCCCGCCCGCCCAGTTTCTCCTCCCGAGCCAGGCCCCGCCCGTCCTGCTTCCCCTCCCGAGCTCGGCCCCGCCCACCTAGCTTCTCCTCCCAGCCTGGCCCCGCCCGCCCAGCTTCCCCTTCCGAGCCAGGCCCCGTTCGCCCATCTTCCCCTCCCAGCCTGGCCCCGCCCGCCCATCTTCCCCTCCCGAGCCCGGCCACGCCCACCCAGCTTCTCCCCCCAATTTGGCCCCGCCCGCCCACCTTCCCCTCCCAGCTTTGCCCCGCCCGCCCATCTTCCCCTCCCGAGCCAGGCCCCGCCCGCCCAGCTTCCCCTCCCAGCCAGGCCCCGCACGCCCACCTTCCCCTCCCAGCTTGGCCCCGACCGCCCAGCTTCCCCTCTCCAGCCAGGCCCCGCCCGCCCAGCTTCTCCTCCCGAGTCCGGCCCCGCCCGCTCAGCTTCTCCTCCCAGTCTGGCCCCGCCCGCCCACCTTCCCCTCCCATCTTGGCCCCGCGCCCCAGCTTCCCCTCCCAGCCTGGCCCCGCCCACCCAGCTTCCCCTCCCAGCCAGGCCCCGCACGCCCAGTTTCTCCTCCCGTTCCCGGCCCCGCCCGCCCCGTTTCTCCTCCCAAGCAAGGCCCCGCCCGCCCAGCTTCCTCTCCCACCCTGGCCCCGCCCGCCCAGCTTCCCCTCCCAGCCTGGCCCCGCCTTCCCAGCTTCTCCTCCTGAGCCAGGCCCCGCCCGCCCAGCTTCCCCTCCCGAGGCAGGCCCCGCACGCCCAGTTTCTCCTGCCGTTCCCGGCCCCGCCCGCCCCGCTTCTCCTCCCAAGCCAGGCCCCGCCCGCCCAGCTTCCCCTCCCAGCCTAGCCCCGCCCGCCCAGCTTCCCCTCCCGAACCAGTGCCCGCCCGCCCAGCTTCCCCTCCCAGCTTGGCCCCGCCCGCCCAGCTTCCCCTCCCAGCCAGGCCCCGACCGCCCAACTTCCCCTCCCAGGTTTGCCCCGCCCGCCCCGCTTCCCCTCCCGAGCCAGACCCCGCCCGCCCAGCTTCCCCTCCTTAGCCCAGCCCGCCCACCCAGCTTCTCTTCCCAGCCAGGCCCCGCCCGCCAACCTCCCCTCCCATTTTGGCCCCGCCCCCCAGCTTCCCCTCCCAGCCTGGCTCCGCCCGCCCACCTTCCCCTCTCATCCAGGCCCCACCCGGCCCGCTTCCCCTCCCAGCCTGGCCCCGCCTGCCCAGCTTCTCCTCCCAAGCCAGGCCCCGCCCGCTCACCTTCCCCTCCCAGCTTGGCCCCGCCCGCCCCGTTCCCCTCCCGAGCCAGGCCCCGCCCGCCCAGCTTCTCTGCTCCGCCCGGCCCGCTTCCCCTCCCAGCCTGTCCCCGCCTGCCCAGCTTCTGCTCCTAAGCCAGACCCCGCCCGCCCAGCTTCTCTTCCCAAGCCAGGCTTCGCCCGCCTAGCTTCCCCTCCCGAACCAGTGCCCGCCCGCCCAGCTTCCCCTCCCGAGCCTGGCCCCGCCCGCACAGCTTCCCCTCCCAGCCTAGCCCCGCCCGCCCAGCTTCTCTTGTTCGCCCGCCCTGCTTCCCCTCCCAGCCAGGCCGCGCCCGCCCAGTATCTCCTCCCGTTCCCGGCCCCTCCCGCCCCTCTTCTCCTCCCAGCCTGGCCCGGCCCGCTCACCTTCCCCTCCCAGCTTGGCCCCGCCCGCCCCGTTCCCCTCCCGAGCCAGGCCCCGCCCGCCCAGCTTTCCTGCTCCGCCCGGCCCGCTTCCCCTCCCAGCCTGTCCCCGCCTGCCCAGCTTCTTCTCCTAAGCCAGGCCCCGCCCGCCCAGCTTCCCCTCCCGAGCCAGGCCCCGCCCGCCCAGCTTCCCCTCCCGAGTCCGGCCACGCCCACCCAGCTTCTCCTCCCAGCCTCGCCCCGCCCGCCCACCTTCCCCTCCCTGCCTGGCCCCGCACGCCCTGCTTCCCCTCCCAGCCAGGCCCCGCCCGCCCAGTTTCTCCTCCGGAGCCCGGCCCCGCCCGCCCAGTTTCTCCTCCGGAGACAGGCCCCGCCCGTCCTGCTTCCACTCCCGAGCTCGGCCCCGCCCACCTAGCTTCCCCTCCCAGCTTGGCCCCGCCCGCCCATCTTCCCCTCCCGCGCCAGGCCCCGCCCGCCCAGCTTCCCCTCCCAGCCAGGCCCCGCACGCCCAGTTTCTCCTCCCGTTCCCGGCCCGCACTCCCAGCTTCCCCTCCCAGCCTGTCCCCGCCCACCCAGCTTCCCCTCCCAGCCAGGCCCCGCACGCCCAGTTTCTTCTCCCGTTCCCGGCCCGCCCTCCCAGCTTCCCCTCCCGAGCCCGGCAACGCCCACCCAGCTTCCCCTCCCAGCCAGGCCCCGCACGCCCAGTTTCTCCTCCCGTTCCCGGCCCGCCCTCCCAGATTCCCCTCCCGAGCCCGGCAACGCCCACCCAGCTTCTCCTCCCAGCCTGGCCCCGCCCGCCCAGCTTCCCCTCCCGAATCCGGCCCCGCCCGCCCCGCTTCCCCTCCCGAGCCAGGCCCCGCCCGCCCAGTTTCTCCTCCCGAGCCCGAGCCCGGCCCCGCCCGCCCTGCTTCCCCTCCCAGCCAGGCCCCGCACGCCCAGTTTCTCCTCCCGTTCCCGGCCCCGCCCGCCCCGCTTCTCCTCCCAAGCAAGGCCCCGCCCGCCCAGCTTCCCCTCCCAGCCTGGCCCCGCCCGCCCAGCTTCCCCTCCCATTCTGGCCCCGCCTGCCCAGCTTCTCCTCCCGAGCCAGGCCCCGCCCACCCAGCTTCTCCTCCCAAGCCAGGCCCCGCCCGCCCAGCTCCCCCTCCCGAGGCAGGCCCGGCAGGCCCAGCTTCCCCTCCCAGCCTGGCCCCGCCTGCCCAGCTTCTCCTCCTGAACCAGGCCCCGCCCGCCCAGCTTTTTCTCCCAAGCCAGGCCCCGCCTGCCCAGCTTCCCCTCCCAGCTTAGACCCGCCCGCCCAGCTTCCCCTCCCAGCCAGGCCCCGCACGCCCAGTTTCTCCTCCCGTTCCCGGCCCCGCCCGCCCCGCTTCTCCTCCCAAGCAAGGCCCCGCCCGCCCAGCTTCCCCTCCCAGCCTGGCCCCGCCCGCCCATCTTCCCCTCCCGAGCCAGGCCCCGCCCGCCCAGCTTCCCCTCCCGAGCCCGGCCACGCCCACCCAGCTTCTCCTCCCAGCCTCGCTCCGCCCGCCCACCTTCCCCTCCCTGCCTGGCCCCGCACGCCCTGCTTCCCCTCCCAGCCAGGCCCCGCCCGCCCAGTTTCTCCTCCCGAGCCCGGCCCCGCCCGCCCAGTTTCTCCTCCCGAGCCAGGCCCCGCCCGTCCTGCTTCCCCTCCCGAGCTCGGCCCCGCCCACCTAGCTTCTCCTCCCAGCCTGGCCCCGCCCGCCCAGCTTCCCCTTCCGAGCCAGGCCCCGTTCGCCCATCTTCCCCTCCCAGCCTGGCCCCGCCCGCCCATCTTCCCCTCCCGAGCCCGGCCACGCCCACCCAGCTTCTCCCCCCAATTTGGCCCCGCCCGCCCACCTTCCCCTCCCAGCTTTGCCCCGCCCGCCCATCTTCCCCTCCCGAGCCAGGCCCCGCCCGCCCAGCTTCCCCTCCCAGCCAGGCCCCGCACGCCCACCTTCCCCTCCCAGCTTGGCCCCGACCGCCCAGCTTCCCCTCTCCAGCCAGGCCCCGCCCGCCCAGCTTCTCCTCCCGAGTCCGGCCCCGCCCGCTCAGCTTCTCCTCCCAGTCTGGCCCCGCCCGCCCACCTTCCCCTCCCATCTTGGCCCCGCGCCCCAGCTTCCCCTCCCAGCCTGGCCCCGCCCACCCAGCTTCCCCTCCCAGCCAGGCCCCGCACGCCCAGTTTCTCCTCCCGTTCCCGGCCCCGCCCGCCCCGTTTCTCCTCCCAAGCAAGGCCCCGCCCGCCCAGCTTCCTCTCCCACCCTGGCCCCGCCCGCCCAGCTTCCCCTCCCAGCCTGGCCCCGCCTTCCCAGCTTCTCCTCCTGAGCCAGGCCCCGCCCGCCCAGCTTCCCCTCCCGAGGCAGGCCCCGCACGCCCAGTTTCTCCTGCCGTTCCCGGCCCCGCCCGCCCCGCTTCTCCTCCCAAGCCAGGCCCCGCCCGCCCAGCTTCCCCTCCCAGCCTAGCCCCGCCCGCCCAGCTTCCCCTCCCGAACCAGTGCCCGCCCGCCCAGCTTCCCCTCCCAGCTTGGCCCCGCCCGCCCAGCTTCCCCTCCCAGCCAGGCCCCGACCGCCCAACTTCCCCTCCCAGGTTTGCCCCGCCCGCCCCGCTTCCCCTCCCGAGCCAGACCCCGCCCGCCCAGCTTCCCCTCCCTAGCCCAGCCCGCCCACCCAGCTTCTCTTCCCAGCCAGGCCCCGCCCGCCAACCTCCCCTCCCATTTTGGCCCCGCCCCCCAGCTTCCCCTCCCAGCCTGGCTCCGCCCGCCCACCTTCCCCTCTCATCCAGGCCCCACCCGGCCCGCTTCCCCTCCCAGCCTGGCCCCGCCTGCCCAGCTTCTCCTCCCAAGCCAGGCCCCGCCCGCTCACCTTCCCCTCCCAGCTTGGCCCCGCCCGCCCCGTTCCCCTCCCGAGCCAGGCCCCGCCCGCCCAGCTTTCCCTCCCGAGTCGGGCCACGCCCTCCCAGCTTCCCCTCCCAGCCTGGCCCCGCCCGGCCAGCTTCTCCTCCCAGCCTGGCCCCGCCCGCCCAGCTTCCCCTCCCGAACCAGTGCCCGCCCGCCCAGCTTCCCCTCCCAGCCAGGCCCCGCCCGCTCAGTTTCTCCTCCCGTTTCCGGCCCCGCCCGCCCCACTTCTCCTCCCAAGCCAGGCCCAGCCCGCCCATCTTCCCCTCCCTGCCTGGCCCCGCCTGCCCAGCTTCCCCTTCCTGCCTGGCCCCGCCCGCCCAGCTTCCCCTCCCGAGTCCGTCCCTGCCCGCCTAGCTTCTCCTCCCAAGCCTGGCCCCGCAGGCCCAGCTTCCCCTCCCAGCCTGGCCCCGCCTGCCCAGCTTCTCCTCCTGAGCCAGGCCCCGCCCGCCCTGCATCCCCTCCCAGCCAGGCCCCGACCGCCCAGTTTCTCCTCTCGTTCCCCACCCCGCCCGCCCCGCTTCTCCTCCCAAGCCAGGCCTCGCACGCCCAGCTTTCCCTCCCAGCTTGGCCCCGCCCTCCCCGTTCCCCTCCCGAGCCCGGCCCCGCCCACCCAGCTTCTCCTCCCAGCCTCGCCCCGCCCGCCCACCTTCCCCTCCCTGCCTGGCCCCGCACGCCCTGCTTCCCCTCCCAGCCAGGCCCCGCCCGCCCAGTTTCTCCTCCGGAGCCCGGCCCCGCCCGCCCAGTTTCTCCTCCGGAGACAGGCCCCGCCCGTCCTGCTTCCACTCCCGAGCTCGGCCCCGCCCACCTAGCTTCCCCTCCCAGCTTGGCCCCGCCCGCCCATCTTCCCCTCCCGCGCCAGGCCCCGCCCGCCCAGCTTCCCCTCCCAGCCAGGCCCCGCACGCCCAGTTTCTCCTCCCGTTCCCGGCCCGCACTCCCAGCTTCCCCTCCCAGCCTGTCCCCGCCCACCCAGCTTCCCCTCCCAGCCAGGCCCCGCACGCCCAGTTTCTCCTCCCGTTCCCGGCCCGCCCTCCCAGCTTCCCCTCCCGAGCCCGGCAACGCCCACCCAGCTTCCCCTCCCAGCCAGGCCCCGCACGCCCAGTTTCTCCTCCCGTTCCCGGCCCGCCCTCCCAGATTCCCCTCCCGAGCCCGGCAACGCCCACCCAGTTTCTCCTCCCAGCCTGGCCCCGCCCGCCCAGCTTCCCCTCCCGAATCCGGCCCCGCCCGCCCCGCTTCCCCTCCCGAGCCAGGCCCCGCCCGCCCAGTTTCTCCTCCCGAGCCCGAGCCCGGCCCCGCCCGCCCTGCTTCCCCTCCCAGCCAGGCCCCGCACGCCCAGTTTCTCCTCCCGTTCCCGGCCCCGCCCGCCCCGCCTCTCCTCCCAAGCAAGGCCCCGCCCGCCCAGCTTCCCCTCCCAGCCTGGCCCCGCCCGCCCAGCTTCCCCTCCCATTCTGGCCCCGCCTGCCCAGCTTCTCCTCCCGAGCCAGGCCCCGCCCACCCAGCTTCTCCTCCCAAGCCAGGCCCCGCCCGCCCAGCTCCCCCTCCCGAGGCAGGCCCGGCAGGCCCAGCTTCCCCTCCCAGCCTGGCCCCGCCTGCCCAGCTTCTCCTCCTGAACCAGGCCCCGCCCGCCCAGCTTTTTCTCCCAAGCCAGGCCCCGCCTGCCCAGCTTCCCCTCCCAGCTTAGACCCGCCCGCCCAGCTTCCCCTCCCAGCCAGGCCCCGCACGCCCAGTTTCTCCTCCCGTTCCCGGCCCCGCCCGCCCCGCTTCTCCTCCCAAGCAAGGCCCCGCCCGCCCAGCTTCCCCTCCCAGCCTGGCCCCGCCCGCCCATCTTCCCCTCCCGAGCCAGGCCCCGCCCGCCCAGCTTCCCCTCCCGAGCCCGGCCACGCCCACCCAGCTTCTCCTCCCAGCCTCGCTCCGCCCGCCCACCTTCCCCTCCCTGCCTGGCCCCGCACGCCCTGCTTCCCCTCCCAGCCAGGCCCCGCCCGCCCAGTTTCTCCTCCCGAGCCCGGCCCCGCCCGCCCAGTTTCTCCTCCCGAGCCAGGCCCCGCCCGTCCTGCTTCCCCTCCCGAGCTCGGCCCCGCCCACCTAGCTTCTCCTCCCAGCCTGGCCCCGCCCGCCCAGCTTCCCCTTCCGAGCCAGGCCCCGTTCGCCCATCTTCCCCTCCCAGCCTGGCCCCGCCCGCCCATCTTCCCCTCCCGAGCCCGGCCACGCCCACCCAGCTTCTCCCCCCAATTTGGCCCCGCCCGCCCACCTTGCCCTCCCAGCTTTGCCCCGCCCGCCCATCTTCCCCTCCCGAGCCAGGCCCCGCCCGCCCAGCTTCCCCTCCCAGCCAGGCCCCGCACGCCCACCTTCCCCTCCCAGCTTGGCCCCGACCGCCCAGCTTCCCCTCTCCAGCCAGGCCCCGCCCGCCCAGCTTCTCCTCCCGAGTCCGGCCCCGCCCGCTCAGCTTCTCCTCCCAGTCTGGCCCCGCCCGCCCACCTTCCCCTCCCATCTTGGCCCCGCGCCCCAGCTTCCCCTCCCAGCCTGGCCCCGCCCACCCAGCTTCCCCTCCCAGCCAGGCCCCGCACGCCCAGTTTCTCCTCCCGTTCCCGGCCCCGCCCGCCCCGTTTCTCCTCCCAAGCAAGGCCCCGCCCGCCCAGCTTCCTCTCCCACCCTGGCCCCGCCCGCCCAGCTTCCCCTCCCAGCCTGGCCCCGCCTTCCCAGCTTCTCCTCCTGAGCCAGGCCCCGCCCGCCCAGCTTCCCCTCCCGAGGCAGGCCCCGCACGCCCAGTTTCTCCTGCCGTTCCCGGCCCCGCCCGCCCCGCTTCTCCTCCCAAGCCAGGCCCCGCCCGCCCAGCTTCCCCTCCCAGCCTAGCCCCGCCCGCCCAGCTTCCCCTCCCGAACCAGTGCCCGCCCGCCCAGCTTCCCCTCCCAGCTTGGCCCCGCCCGCCCAGCTTCCCCTCCCAGCCAGGCCCCGACCGCCCAACTTCCCCTCCCAGGTTTGCCCCGCCCGCCCCGCTTCCCCTCCCGAGCCAGACCCCGCCCGCCCAGCTTCCCCTCCCTAGCCCAGCCCGCCCACCCAGCTTCTCTTCCCAGCCAGGCCCCGCCCGCCAACCTCCCCTCCCATTTTGGCCCCGCCCCCCAGCTTCCCCTCCCAGCCTGGCTCCGCCCGCCCACCTTCCCCTCTCATCCAGGCCCCACCCGGCCCGCTTCCCCTCCCAGCCTGGCCCCGCCTGCCCAGCTTCTCCTCCCAAGCCAGGCCCCGCCCGCTCACCTTCCCCTCCCAGCTTGGCCCCGCCCGCCCCGTTCCCCTCCCGAGCCAGGCCCCGCCCGCCCAGCTTTCCCTCCCGAGTCGGGCCACGCCCTCCCAGCTTCCCCTCCCAGCCTGGCCCCGCCCGGCCAGCTTCTCCTCCCAGCCTGGCCCCGCCCGCCCAGCTTCCCCTCCCGAACCAGTGCCCGCCCGCCCAGCTTCCCCTCCCAGCCAGGCCCCGCCCGCTCAGTTTCTCCTCCCGTTTCCGGCCCCGCCCGCCCCACTTCTCCTCCCAAGCCAGGCCCAGCCCGCCCATCTTCCCCTCCCTGCCTGGCCCCGCCTGCCCAGCTTCCCCTTCCTGCCTGGCCCCGCCCGCCCAGCTTCCCCTCCCGAGTCCGTCCCTGCCCGCCTAGCTTCTCCTCCCAAGCCTGGCCCCGCAGGCCCAGCTTCCCCTCCCAGCCTGGCCCCGCCTGCCCAGCTTCTCCTCCTGAGCCAGGCCCCGCCCGCCCTGCATCCCCTCCCAGCCAGGCCCCGACCGCCCAGTTTCTCCTCTCGTTCCCGACCCCGCCCGCCCCGCTTCTCCTCCCAAGCCAGGCCTCGCACGCCCAGCTTTCCCTCCCAGCTTGGCCCCGCCCTCCCCGTTCCCCTCCCGAGCCCGGCCCCGCCCACCCAGCTTCGCCCCCCAAGTTGGCCCCGCCCGCCCACCTTCCCCTCCCAGCTTGGCCCCGCCCGCCCATCTTCCCCTCTCCAGCCAGGCCCCGCCCGCCCAGCTTCCCCTACCAGCCAGGCCCCGCACGCCCAGTTTCTCCTCCCGTTCCCAGCCCGCCCTCCCAGCTTCCCCTCCCGAGCCCGGCAACGCCCACCCAGCTTCCCCTCCCAGCCGGGCCCCGTACGCCCAGTTTCTCCTCCCGTTCCCGGCCCGCCCTCCCAGCTTCCCCTCCCGAGCCCGGCAACGCCCACCCAGCTTCTCCTCCCAGCCTGGCCCCGCCCGCCGAGCTTCCCCTCCCGAGCCAGGCCCCGCCCGCCCCGCTTCTCCTCCCAAGCAAGGCCCCGCCTGCCCAGCTTCTCCTCCAGAGCCAGGCCCCGCCCGCCCTACATCCCCTCCCAGCCAGGCCCCGACCGCCCAGGTTCTCCTCTCGTTCCCGACCCCGCCCGCCCAGCTTCTCCTCCCAAGCCAGGCCCCGCCCGCCCAGCTTCCCCTCCCGAGGCAGGCCCCGCAGGCCCAGCTTCCCCTCCCAGCCTGGCCCCGCCTGCCCAGCTTCTCCTCCTGAGCCAGGCCCCGCCCTCCCAGCTTTTTCTCCCAAGCCAGGCCCCGCCTGCCCAGCTTCCCCTCCCAGCTTGCACCCGCCCGCCCAGCTTCCCCTCCCGAGTCCGTCCCTGCCCGTCCAGCTTCCCCTCCCAGCCAGGCCCCGCCCACCCAGTTTCTCCTCCTGTTCCCGGCCCCGCCCGCCCCGCTTCTCCTCCCAAGTCAGGCCCCGCCCGCCCAGCTTCCCCTCCCAGCCTGGCCCCGCCCGCCCAGCTTCCCCTCTTTTCCTGGCCCCGCCTGCCCAGCTTCCCCTCCCAGCTTGGCCCCGCCCGCCCAGCTTCCCCTCCCGAGTCCGTCCCTGCCCGCCCAGCTTCTCCTCCCAAGCCAGGCCCCGCCCGCCCAGCTTCCCCTCCCGAGGCAGGCCCCGCAGGCCCAGCTTCCCCTCCCAGCCTGGCCCCGCCTGCCCAGCTTCTCCTCCTGAGCCAGGCCCCGCCCGCCCTGCATCCCCTCCCAGCCAGGCCCCGACCGCCCAGTTTCTCCTCTCGTTCCCGACCCCGCCCTCCCCGCTTCTCCTCCCAAGCCAGGCCTCGCACGCCCAGCTTTCCCTCCCAGCCTAGCCCCGCCCGCCCAGCTTCCCCTCCCGAGCCCGGCCCCGCCCACCCAGCTTCGCACCCCAAGTTGGCCCCCCGCGCCCACCTTCCCCTCCCAGCTTGGCCCCGCCCGCCCTTCTTCCCCTCTCCAGCCAGGCCCCGCCCGCCCAGCTTCTCCTCTCGAGTCCGGCCCCGCCCACCCAGCTTCCCCTACCAGCCAGGCCCCGCACGCCCAGTTTCTCCTCCCGTTCCCAGCCCGCCCTCCCAGCTTCCCCTCCCGAGCCCGGCAACGCCCACCCAGCTTCCCCTCCCAGCCGGGCCCCGCACGCCCAGTTTCTCCTCCCGTTCCCGGCCCGCCCTCCCAGCTTCCCCTCCCGAGCCCGGCAACGCCCACCCAGCTTCTCCTCCGAGCCTGGCCCCGCCCGCCGAGCTTCCCCTCCCGAGCCAGGCCCCGCCCGCCCAGTTTCTCCTCCCGAGCCCGGCCCCGCCCGCCCTTCTTCCCCTCCCACCCAGGCCCCGCACGCCCAGTTTCTCCTCCTGTTCCCGGCCCCGGCCGCCCCGCTTCTCCCCCCAAGCAAGGCCCCGCCCTCCCAGCTTCCCCTCCCAGCCTGGCCCCGCCCGCCCAGCTTCCCCTCCCATTCTGGCCCCGCCTGCCCAGCTTCTCCTCCTGAGCCAGGCCCCGCCCGCCCAGATTCTCCTCCCAAGCCAGGCCCCGCCCGCCCAGCTTCCCCTCCCGAGGCAGGCCCCGCAGGCCCAGCTTCCTCTCCCAGCCTGGCCCCGCCTGCCCTGCTTCCCCTCCCAGCTTGCACCCGCCCGCCCAGCTTCCCCTCCCGAGTCCGTCCCTGCCCGTCCACCTTCCCCTCCCGAGTCCGTCCCTGCCCGCCCAGCTTTCCCTCCCAGCCAGGCCCCGCCCTCCCAGTTTCTCCTCCCGTTCCCGGCCCCGCCCGCCCCGCTTCTCCTCCCAAGCCAGGCCCCGCCCGCCCAGCTTCCCCTCCCAAGCCAGGCCCCGCCCGCCGAGCTTCCCCTCCCGAGGCAGGCCCCGCAGGCCCAGCTTCCCCTCCCAGCCTGGCCCCGCCTGCCCAGCTTCTCCTCCTGAGCCAGGCCCCGCCCGCCCTGCATCCCCTCCCAGCCAGGCCCCGACCGCCCAGTTTCTCCTCTCGTTCCCGACCCCGCCCGCCCCGCTTCTCCTCCCAAGCCAGGCCTCGCACGCCCAGCTTTCCCTCCCAGCTTGGCCCCGCCCGCCCCGTTCCCCTCCCGAGCGAGGACCCGCCCGCCCAGCTTCTCCTCCCAGCCTTGCCCCGCCCGCCCACCTTCCCCTCCCAGGTTTGCCCCGCCCGCCCCGCTTCCCCTCCCGAGCCAGGCCCCGCCCGCCGAGTTTCTCCTCCCGAGCCCGGCCCCGCCCGCACTGCTTCCCCTCCCAGCCAGGCCCCGCACGCCCAGTTTCTCCTCCCGTTCCCGGCCCGCCCTCCCAGCTTCCCCTCCCGAGCCCGGCCACGCCCACCCAGCTTCTCCTCCTAGCCTGGCCCCACCCGCCCACCTTCCCCTCCCTGCACGCCCTGCTTCCCCTCCCAGCGAGGCCCCGCCCGCCCAGTTTCTCCTCCCGTTCCCGGCCAGCCCGCCCAGCTTCGCCTCCCGAGCCCGGCCACGCCCACCCAGCTTCTCCTCCCAGCCTCGCCCCGCCCGCCCACCGTCCCCTCCCTGCCTGGCCCCGCACGCCCTCCTTCCCCTCCCAGCCAGGCCCCGCCCGCCCAGTTTCTCCTCCCGAGCCCGGCCCCGCCCGCCCAGTTTCTCCTCCCGAGCCAGGCCCCGCCCGCCCTGCTTCCCCTCCCACCCAGGCCCCGCACGCCCAGTTTCTCCTCCCGTTCCCGGCCCCGCCCGCCCCGCTTCTCCTCCCAAGCAAGGCCCCGCCCGCCCAGCTTCCCCTCCCAGCCTGGCCCCGCCCGCCCAGCTTCCCCTCCCATTCTGGCCCCGCCTGCCCAGCTTCTCCTCCTGAGCCAGGCCCCGCCCGCCCAGCTTCTCCTCCCAAGCCAGGCCCCGCCCGCCCAGCTTCCCCTCCCGAGGCAGGCCCCGCAGGCCCAGCTTCCCCTCCCAGCCTGGCCCCGCCTGCCCAGCTTCTCCTCCTGAGCCAGGCCCCGCCCGCCCAGCTTTTTCTCCCAAGCCAGGCCCCGCCTGCCCAGCTTCCCCTCCCGAGTCCGTCCCTGCCCGTCCAGCTTCCCCTCCCGAGTCCGTCCCTACCCGCCCAGCTTCCCCTCCCAGCCAGGCCCCGCCCACCCAGTTTCTCCTCCCGTTCCCGGCCCCGCCCGCCCCGCTTCTCCTCCCAAGTCAGGCCCCGCCCGCCCAGCTTCCCCTCCCAGCCTGGCCCCGCCCGCCCAGCTTCCCCTCTTTTCCTGGCCCCGCCTGCCCAGCTTCCCCTCCCAGCTTGGCCCCGCCCGCCCAGCTTCCCCTCCCTAGCCCAGCCCCGCCCGCCCAGCTTCCCCTCCCTAGCCCAGCCCCGCCCACCCAGCTTCTCTTCCCAGCCAGGCCCCGCCCGCCAACCTCCCCTCCCATTTTGGCCCCGCCCCCCAGCTTCCCCTCCCAGCCTGGCTCCGCCCGCCCACCTTCCCCTCTCAACCAGGCCCCACCCGGCCCGCTTCCCGTCCCAGCCTGGCCCCGCCTGCCCAGCTTCTCCTCCCAAGCCAGGCCCCGCCCGCTCACCTTCCCCTCCCAGCTTGGCCCCGCCCGCCCCGTTCCCCTCCCGAGCCAGGCCCCGCCCGCCCAGCTTCTCTGCTCCGCCCGGCCCGCTTCCCCTCCCAGCCTGTCCCCGCCTGCCCAGCTTCTGCTCCTAAGCCAGACCCCGCCCGCCCAGCTTCTCTTCCCAAGCCAGGCTTCGCCCGCCCAGCTTCCCCTCCCGAACCAGTGCCCGCCCGCCCAGCTTCCCCTCCCGAGCCTGGCCCCGCCCGCACAGCTTCCCCTCCCAGCCTAGCCCCGCCCGCCCAGCTTCTCTTGTTCGCCCGCCCTGCTTCCCCTCCCAGCCAGGCCGCGCCCGCCCAGTATCTCCTCCCGTTCCCGGCCCCTCCCGCCCCTCTTCTCCTCCCAGCCTGGCCCGTCCCGCTCACCTTCCCCTCCCAGCTTGGCCCCGCCCGCCCCGTTCCCCTCCCGAGCCAGGCCCCGCCCGCCCAGCTTTCCTGCTCCGCCCGGCCCGCTTCCCCTCCCAGCCTGTCCCCGCCTGCCCAGCTTCTTCTCCTAAGCCAGGCCCCGCCCGCCCAGCTTCCCCTCCCGAGCCAGGCCCCGCCCGCCCAGCTTTCCCTCCCGAGTCGGGCCACGCCCTCCCAGCTTCTCCTCCCAGCCTGGCCCCGCCCGCCCAGCTTCCCCTCCCGAACCAGTGCCCGCCCGCCCAGCTTCTCCTCCCAGCTTGGCCCCGCCCGCCCAGCTTCCCCTCCCAGCCAGGCCCCGACCGCCCAACTTCCCCTCCCAGTTTGGCCCCGCCCGTCCAGGTTCCCCTCCCGAGCCTGGCCCCGCCCGCACAGCTTCCCCTCCCGAGCCCGGCCGCGCCCACCCAGCTTCTCCTCCCAGCCTGGACCCGCCCGCAGACCTTCCCTTCTCAGCCAGGCCCCGCCCGGCCCGCTTCCCCTCCCAGCCTGGCCCCGCCTGCCCAGCTTCCCCTCCCAGCCAGGCCCGGACCGCCCAACTTCCCCTCCCAGTTTGGCCCCGCCCGCTCAGCTTCCTCTCCCAGACGACCCCGCCCGCCCAGCTTCCCCTCCCACCCTGGCCCCGCCCGCCCAGCTTCTTTTCCGGAGTCCGGCCCTGCCCGCCCAGCTTCCCATCCCAGCCAGGCCCCTCTGCCCAGCTTCTCCTCCCGAACCAGGCCCCGCCCGCCCAGTTTCCCCTCCCAGCGGGGCCCGGCCCGCTCACCTTCCCCTCCCGGCTTGGCCCCGCCCGCCCCGTTCCCCTCCGGAGCCAGGCCCCGCCCGCCCAGCTTCTCCTCCCAGCCTGGCCCCGCCTGCCCAGCTTCCCCTCCCAGCCTGGCCCCGCCCGCCCAGCTTCCCCTCCCGAAACCCGCCCCGCCCGCCCAGCTTCCCCTCCCGAACCAGTGCCCGCCCGCCCAGCTTCCCCTCCCAGCTTGGCCCCGCCCGCCCAGCTTCCCCTCCCAGCCAGGTCCCGACCGCCCAACTTCCCCTCCCAGTTTGGCCCCGCCCGCCCAGCTTCTCCTCCCGGCCTGGCCCCGCCCGCCCAGCTTCCCCTCTCAGCCAGGCCCCGGCCGGCCCGCTTCCCCTCCCAGCCTGGCCCCGCCCACCCAGTTTCTCCTACCGAGTCCGGAGCTGCCCGCCCAGCTTCCCCTCCCAGCCTGGCCCCGCCCGCCCAGCTTCTCCTCCCAGCCTGGACCCGCCCGCCCACCTTCCCCTCCCAGCCTGGCCCCGCCTCCCCAGCTTCCCCTCCCAGCCAGGCCCCGACCGCCCAACTTCCCCTCCCAGTTTGGCCCCGCCCGCCCAGCTTCCCCTCCCGAGCCTGGCCCCGCCCGCCCAGCTTCCCCTCCCAGCCTAGCCCCGCCCGCCCATCTTCTCTGGTTCGCCCGCCCGGCTTCCCCTCCCCGCCAGGCCGCGGCCGCCCAGTATCTCCTCCCGTTCCCGGCCCCTCCCGCCCCTCTTCTCCTCCCAGCCTGGCCCGGCCCGCTCACCTTCCCCTCCCAGCTTGGCCCCGCCCGCCCCGTTCCCCTCCCGAGCCAGGCCCCGCCCGCCCAGCTTCTCTGCTCCGCCCGGCCCGCTTCCCCTCCCAGCCTGTCCCCGCCTGCCCAGTTTCTGCTCCTAAGCCAGACCCCGCCCGCCCAGCTTCTCTTCCCAAGCCAGGCCCCGCCCGCCCAGCTTCCCCTCCAGAGCCAGGCCCCGCCCGCCCAGCTTCCCCTCCCAGCCTGGCCCCGCCCGCCCAGCTTCTCCCCCCCCCCCCCCCCCCGAGCCAGGCCCCGCCCACCCAGCTTCCCCTCCCAGCCTGGCCCCGCCCGCCCAGCTTCCTCTCCCGAGTCCGGCCACGCCCTCCCAGGTTCCCCTCCCAGCCTGGCCCCGCCCGCCCAGCTTCTCCTCCCAGGCTGGCCCCGCCCGCCCAGCTTCCCCTCCCACGCTGGCCCCGCCCGCCCAGCTTCTTCTCCGGAGTCCGGCCCTGCCCGCCCAGCTTCCCCTCCCAGCCAGGCCCCTCTGCCCAGCTTCTCGTCACGAACCAGGCCCCGCCCGCCAAGTTTCCCCTCCCAGCGGGGCCCGGCCCGCTCACCTTCCCCTCCCGGCTTGGCCCCGCCCGCCCCGTTCCCCTCCCGAGCCAGGCCCCGCCCGCCCAGCTTCTCCTCCCAGCCTGGCCCCGCCCGCCCAGCTTCCCCTCCCGTGTCCGGCCCCGCCGGCCCAGCTTCGCCTCCCAGCCTGACCCCGCCCGGCCAGCTTCTCCTCCCAGCCTGGCCCCGCCCGCCCAGCTTCCCCTCCCGAACCAGTGCCCGCCCGCCCAGCTTCCCCTCCCAGCTTGGCCCCGCCCGCCCAGCTTCCCCTCCCAGCCAGGCCCCGACCGCCCAACTTCCCCTCCCAGTTTGGCCCCGTCCCCCCAGCTTCCCCTGCCGAGCCAGGCCCCGCCCGCCCAGCTTCTCTGCTCCGCCCGGCCCGCTTCCCCTCCCAGCCTGGCCCCACCCGCCCAGCTTCCCCTCCCGAGTCCGGCCACGCCCTCCCAGCTTCCCCTCCCAGCCTGGCCCCGCCCGCCCAGCTTCTCCTCCAAGCCTGGCCCCGCCTGCCCAGCTTCTCCTCCTGAGCCAGGCCCCGCCCGCCCAGCTTCTCCTCACAAGCCAGGCCCCGCCCGCCCAGCTTCCCCTCCCGAGCCAGTCCCCGCCCGCACAGCTTCCCCTCCCAGCTTGGCCCCGCCCGCCCAGCTTCCCCTCCCAGCCAGGTCCCGACCGCCCAACTTCCCCTCCCAGTTTGGCCCCGCCCGCCCAGCTTCTCCTCCCGGCCTGGCCCCGCCCGCCCAGCTTCCCCTCTCAGCCAGGCCCCGGCCGGCCCGCTTCCCCTCCCAGCCTGGCCCCGCCCACCCAGTTTCTCCTACCGAGTCCGGAGCTGCCCGCCCAGCTTCCCCTCCCAGCCTGGCCCCGCCCGCCCAGCTTCTCCTCCCAGCCTGGACCCGCCCGCCCACCTTCCCCTCCCAGCCTGGCCCCGCCTCCCCAGCTTCCCCTCCCAGCCAGGCCCCGACCGCCCAACTTCCCCTCCCAGTTTGGCCCCGCCCGCCCAGCTTCCCCTCCCGAGCCTGGCCCCGCCCGCCCAGCTTCCCCTCCCAGCCTAGCCCCGCCCGCCCATCTTCTCTGGTTCGCCCGCCCGGCTTCCCCTCCCCGCCAGGCCGCGGCCGCCCAGTATCTCCTCCCGTTCCCGGCCCCTCCCGCCCCTCTTCTCCTCCCAGCCTGGCCCGGCCCGCTCACCTTCCCCTCCCAGCTTGGCCCCGCCCGCCCCGTTCCCCTCCCGAGCCAGGCCCCGCCCGCCCAGCTTCTCTGCTCCGCCCGGCCCGCTTCCCCTCCCAGCCTGTCCCCGCCTGCCCAGTTTCTGCTCCTAAGCCAGACCCCGCCCGCCCAGCTTCTCTTCCCAAGCCAGGCCCCGCCCGCCCAGCTTCCCCTCCAGAGCCAGGCCCCGCCCGCCCAGCTTCCCCTCCCAGCCTGGCCCCGCCCGCCCAGCTTTCCCCCCCCCCCCCCCCCCGAGCCAGGCCCCGCCCACCCAGCTTCCCCTCCCAGCCTGGCCCCGCCCGCCCAGCTTCCTCTCCCGAGTCCGGCCACGCCCTCCCAGGTTCCCCTCCCAGCCTGGCCCCGCCCGCCCAGCTTCTCCTCCCAGGCTGGCCCCGCCCGCCCAGCTTCCCCTCCCACGCTGGCCCCGCCCGCCCAGCTTCTTCTCCGGAGTCCGGCCCTGCCCGCCCAGCTTCCCCTCCCAGCCAGGCCCCTCTGCCCAGCTTCTCGTCACGAACCAGGCCCCGCCCGCCAAGTTTCCCCTCCCAGCGGGGCCCGGCCCGCTCACCTTCCCCTCCCGGCTTGGCCCCGCCCGCCCCGTTCCCCTCCCGAGCCAGGCCCCGCCCGCCCAGCTTCTCCTCCCAGCCTGGCCCCGCCCGCCCAGCTTCCCCTCCCGTGTCCGGCCCCGCCGGCCCAGCTTCGCCTCCCAGCCTGACCCCGCCCGGCCAGCTTCTCCTCCCAGCCTGGCCCCGCCCGCCCAGCTTCCCCTCCCGAACCAGTGCCCGCCCGCCCAGCTTCCCCTCCCAGCTTGGCCCCGCCCGCCCAGCTTCCCCTCCCAGCCAGGCCCCGACCGCCCAACTTCCCCTCCCAGTTTGGCCCCGTCCCCCCAGCTTCCCCTGCCGAGCCAGGCCCCGCCCGCCCAGCTTCTCTGCTCCGCCCGGCCCGCTTCCCCTCCCAGCCTGGCCCCACCCGCCCAGCTTCCCCTCCCGAGTCCGGCCACGCCCTCCCAGCTTCCCCTCCCAGCCTGGCCCCGCCCGCCCAGCTTCTCCTCCAAGCCTGGCCCCGCCTGCCCAGCTTCTCCTCCTGAGCCAGGCCCCGCCCGCCCAGCTTCTCCTCACAAGCCAGGCCCCGCCCGCCCAGCTTCCCCTCCCGAGCCAGTCCCCGCCCGCACAGCTTCCCCTCCCAGCTTGGAGCCGCCCGCCCAGCTTCCCCTCCCAGCCTGGCCACGCCCGACCACCTTCCCCTCCCAGCTTGGCCACGCCCCCCCAGCTTCACCTACGTAGCCAGGCCCCGCCCGCCCACTTTCTCTTCCCGAGCCCGGCCCCGCCTTCCCAGCTTCCACTCCCGAGCCCGGCCGCGCCCACCCAGCTTCTCCTCCCAGCCTGGACCCGCCCGCCCACCTTCCCCTCCCAGCCTGGCCCCGCCTCCCCAGCTTCTCCTCCCGAGCCAGGCCCCGCCCGCCCGGCTTCCCCTCCCGAGGCAGGCTCCGCCCGCCCAGCTTCCCCTCCCAGCTTGCCCCGGACCGCCCAGCTTCCCCTCCCAGCCTGGCCCCACCCGGCCAGCTTCTCCTCCCAGCCTGGCCCCGCCTGTCCGGCTTCTCCTCCCAAGCCAGGCCCCGCCCGCCCAGCTTCCCCTACCGAGCCAGTCCCCGCCCGCCGAACTTCCCCTCCCAGTTTGGCCCCGCCCGCCCAGCTTCCCCTGCCGAGCCTGGCCCCACCCGCCCAGCTTCCCCTGCCGAGCCTGGCCCCACCCGCCCAGCTTCCCCTCCCAGCCTAGCCCCGCCTGCCCAGCTTCTCTGGTTCGCCCGCCCGGCTTCCCCTCCCAGCCAGGCCGCGCCCGCCCAGTATCTCCTCCCGTTTCCGGCACCTCCCGCCCCTCTTCTCCTCCCAGCCTTGCCCGGCCCGCTCACCTTCCCCTCCCAGCTTGGCCCCGCCTGCCCCGTTCCCCTCCCGAGCCAGGCCCTGCCCGCCCAGCTTCTCTGCTCCGCCCGGCCGGCTTCCCCTCCCAGCCTGTCCCCGCCTGCCCAGCTTCTGCTCCTAAGCCAGGCCCCGCCCGCCCAGCTTCTCTTCCCAAGCCAGTCCCCGCCCGCCCAGCTTCCCCTCCCAGCCTGGCCCCGCCCGACCACCTTCCCCTCCCAGCTTGGCCCCGCCCCCCCAGATTCCCCTCCCAGCCTGGCTCCGCCCGCCCAGCTTCCCTTCCCGAGTCCCGGCCCGCCCGCCCACTTTCTCTTACCGAGCCCGGCCCCGCCTTCGCAGCTTCCCCTCCCGAGGCCGGCCGCGCCCACCCAGCTTCTCCTCCCAGCCCGGACCCGCCCGCCCACCTTCCCCTCACAGCCTGGCCCCGCCTGCCCAGCTTCCCCTCCCAGCCAGGCCCCGACCGCCCAACTTCCCCTCCCAGTTTGGCCCCGCCCGCTCAGCTTCCCCTCCCACCCTGGCCCCGCCCGCCCAGCTTCTCCTCCCGAGTCCGGCTCTGCCCGCCCAGCTTCCCCTCCCAGCCAGGCCCCTCTGCCCAGCTTCTCCTCCCGAACTAGGCCCCGCCCGCCCAGTTTCGCCTCCCAGCCTGGCCCCGCCCGCCCAGCTTCCCCTCCCGAGTCCGGCCCCGCCCGCCTAGCTTCCCCTCCCAGCCTGGCCCCGCCCGCTCAGCTTCCCCTCCCGCGTCCGGCCCCGCCCGCCCAGCTTCGCCTCCCAGCCTGGCCCCGCCCGGCCAGCTTCTACTCCCAGCCTGGCCCCGCCCGCCCAGCTTCCCCTCCCGAACCAGTGCCCGCCCGCCCAGCTACCCCTCCCAGCCAGGCCCCGACCGCCGAACTTCCCCTCCCAGTTTGGCCCCGCCCGCCCAGCTTCCCCTCCAGAGCCAGGCCCCGCCCGCCCAGCTTCCCCTCCCAGCCTAGCCCCGCCCGCCCAGCTTCCCCTCCCGAACCAGTGCCCGCCCGCCCAGCTTCCCCTCCCAGCTTGGCCCCGCCCGCCCAGCTTCCCCTCCCAGCCTGGTCCCGACCGCCCAACTTCCCCTCCCAGTTTGGCCCCGCCCGCCCAGCTTCTCCTCCCGGCCTGGCCCCGCCCGCCCAGCTTCCCCTCTCAGCCAGGCCCCGGCCGGCCCGCTTCCCCTCCCAGCCTGGCCCCGCCCACCCAGTTTCTCCTACCGAGTCCGGAGCTGCCCGCCCAGCTTCCCCTCCCAGCCTGGCCCCGCCCGCCCAGCTTCCCCTCCCAGCCTGGCCCGCCCGACCACCATCCCCTCCCAGCTTGGCCCCGCCCCTCCAGCTTCCCCTCCCAGCCTGGCCAGGCCCGCCCAGCTTCCCCTCCCGAGCCAGGCCCCGCCCGCCCACTTTCTCTTCCCGAGCCCGGCCGCGCCCACCCAGCTTCTCCTCCCAGCCTGGACCCGCCCGCCCACCTTCCCCTCCCAGCCTGGCCCCGCCTCCCCAGCTTCCCCTCCCAGCCAGGCCCCGACCGCCCAACTTCCCCTCCCAGTTTGGCCCCGCCCGCCCAGCTTCCCCTCCCGAGCCTGGCCCCGCCCGCCCAGCTTCCCCTCCCAGCCTAGCCCCGCCCGCCCATTTTCTCTGGTTCGCCCGCCCGGCTTCCCCTCCCCGCCAGGCCGCGGCCGCCCAGTATCTCCTCCCGTTCCCGGCCCCTCCCGCCCCTCTTCTCCTCCCAGCCTGGCCCGGCCCTCTCACCTTCCCCTCCCAGCTTGGCCCCGCCCGCCCCGTTCCCCTCCCGAGCCAGGCCCCGCCCGCCCAGCTTCTCTGCTCCGCCCGGCCCGCTTCCCCTCCCAGCCTGTCCCCGCCTGCCCAGCTTCTGCTCCTAAGCCATACCCCGCCCGCCCAGCTTCTCTTCCCAAGCCAGGCCCCGCCCGCCCAGGTTCCCCTCCAGAGCCAGGCCCCGCCCGCCCAGCTTCCCCTCCCAGCCTGGCCCCGCCCGCCCAGCTTCCCCCCCCCCCCCCCGAGCCAGGCCCCGCCCACCCAGCTTCCCCTCCCAGCCTGGCCCCGCCCGCACAGCTTCCTCTCCCGAGTCCGGCCACGCCCTCCCAGGTTCCCCTCCCAGCCTGGCCCCGCCCGCCCAGCTTCTCCTCCCAGGCTGGCCCCGCCCGCCCAGCTTCCCCTCCCAGCCTGGCTCCGCCCGCCCTGCTTCCCTTCCCGAGTCCCGGCCCGCCCGCCCACTTTCTCTTACCGAGCCCGGCCCCGCCTTCGCAGCTTCCCCTCCCGAGCCCGGCCGCGCCCACCCAGCTTCTCCTCCCAGCCTGGACCCGCCCGCCCACCTTCCCTTCTCAGCCAGGCCCCGCCCGGCCCGCTTCACCTCACAGCCTGGCCCCGCCTGCCCAGCTTCCCCTCCCGAGTCCGGCCCCGCCCGCCCAGCTTCCCCTCCCAGCCTGGCCCCGCCCGCCCAGCTTCCCCTCCCGAAACCGGCCCCGCCCGCCCAGCTTCGCCTCCCAGCCTGACCCCGCCCGGCCCGCTTCCCCTCCCAGCCTGGCCCCGCCTGCCCAGCTTCCCCTCCCAGCCAGGCCCGGACCGCCCAACTTCCCCTCCCAGTTTGGCCCCGCCCGCTCAGCTTCCCCTCCCAGACGACCCCGCCCGCCCAACTTCCCCTCCCAGTTTGGCCCCGCCCGCCCAGCTTCCCCTCCCAGCCAGGCCCCTCTGCCCAGCTTCTCCTCCCGAACCAGGCCCCGCACGCCCAGTTTCCCCTCCCAGCGGGGCCCGGCCCGCTCACCTTCCCCTCCCGGCTTGGCTCCGCCCGCCCCGTTCCCCTCCCGAGCCAGGCCCCGGACGCCCAGCTTCTCCTCCCAGCCTGGCCCCGCCCGCCCAGCTTCTCCTCCCAGCCTGGCCCCGCGCGACCACCTTCCCCTCCCAGCTTGGCCCCGCCCTCCCAGCTTCCCCTCCCAGCCTCGCCCCGCCCGCACAGCTTCCCCTCCCGAGCTCGGCCCCGCCGACCCAGCTTCTGCTCCCGGCCTGGCCCCGCGCGACCACCTTCCCCTCCCAGCTTGGCCCCGCCCTCCCAGCTTCCCCTCCCAGCCTCGCCCCGCCCGCACAGCTTCCCCTCCCGAGCTCGGCCCCGCCGACCCAGCTTCTGCTCCCGGCCTGGCCCCGCCCGCCCAGCTTCCCCTCTCAGCCTTGCCCCGGCCGGCCCGCTTCCCCTCCCAGCCTGGCCCCGCCCTCCCAGCTTCTCCTACCGAGTCCGGAGCTGCCCCCCCAGCTTCCCCTCCCAGCCTGGGCCCCCCGCCCTGCCCCCCCAGCTTCCCCTCCCCCTCCCAGCTTCCCCTCCCACCCTGGCCCGACCGACCACCATCCCCTCCCAGGTTGGCCCCGCCCCTGCAGCTTCCCCTCCCAGCCTGGCCCCGCCCGCCCAGCTTCCCTCCCGAGCCAGGCCCCGCCCGCCCAGCTTCTCCTCCCAGCCTGGCCCCGCGCGACCACCTTCCCCTCCCAGCTTGGCCCCGCCCTGCCAGCTTCCCCTCCCGAGCTCGGCCCCGCCGACCCAGCTTCTGCTCCCGGCCTGGCCCCGCCCGCCCAGCTTCCCCTCTCAGCCTTGCCCCGGCCGGCCCGCTTCCCCTCCCAGCCTGGCCCCGCCCACCCAGCTTCTCCTACCGAGTCCGGAGCTGCCCCCCCAGCTTCCCCTCCCAGCCTGGCCCCGCCCGCCCAGCTTCCCCTCCCAGCCTGGCCCGACCGACCACCATCCCCTCCCAGCCTGGCCCGCCCGCCCAGCTTCCCCTCCCGAGCCAGCCCCGCCCGCCCAGCTTCCCCTACCGAGCCAGTCCCCGCCCGCCCAGCTTCCCCTCCCGAAGCAGGCCCCGTCCGCCCGCTTCTCCTCCGGTACCAGACGCCGCCCGCCCCGCTTCTCCTCCGGTACCAGACGCCGCCCGCCCCGCTTCTCCTCCGGTACCAGACCCCGCCCGCCCCGCTTCTCCTCCCCAGTCCGGCCCCGCTCTTCCAGCTTCCCCTCCCAGCTTGGCCCCGCCTCCCCAGCTTCCCCTCCCAGCCTGGCTCCGCCCGCCCAGCTTCCTCTCCAGAGTCCCGCCCCGCCCGCCCACTTTCTCTTCCCGAGCCCGGCCCCGCCTTCGCAGCTTCCCCTCCCGAGCCCGGCCGCGCCCACCCAGCTTCTCCTCCCAGCCTGGACCCGCCCGCCCACCTTCCCCTCCTAGCCTGGCCCCGCCTGCCCAGCTTCCCCTCCCAGCCAGGCCCGGACCGCCCAACTTCCCCTCCCAGTTTGGCCCCGCCCGCTCAGCTTCCCCTCCCAGACGACCCCGCCCGCCCAGCTTCCCCTCCCACCCTGGCCCCGCCCGCCCAGCTTCTTCCCCGGAGTCCGGCCCTGCCCGCCCAGCTTCCCCTCCCAGCCAGGCCCCTCTGCCCAGCTTCTCCTCCAGAACCAGGCCCCGCCCGCCCAGTTTCCCCTCCCAGCGGGCCCGGCCCGCTCACCTTCCCCTCCCGGCTTGGCTCCGCCCGCCCCGTTCCCCTCCCGAGCCAGGCCCCGCCCGCCCCGCTTCCCCTCCCAGCCTGGCCCCGCCTGCCCAGCTTCCCCTCCCAGCCAGGCCCGGACCGCCCAACTTCCCCTCCCAGTTTGGCCCCGCCCGCTCAGCTTCCCCTCCCAGCCTGCCCCGCCCGCCCAGCTTCCCCTCCCAGCCTGGCCCGCCCGACCACCATCCCCTCCCAGCTTGGCCCCGCCCCCCTAGCTTCCCCTCCCAGCCAGGCCCCGCCACCCAGTTTCTCCTCCCGAACCCGACCCCTCCCGCCCCGCTTCTCCTCCCAGCCTGGCTCCCCCCGCTGAGCTTCTCCTCCCAGCCTGGCCCGGCCCGCTCACCTTCCACTCCCAGCTTGGCTCCGCCCGCCCCGTTCCCCTCCCGAGCCAGGCCCAGCCCGCCCAGCTTCCCCGCCGCCCAGCTTCTCCTGTGGATCCAGGCCCCGCCCGCCCACTTTCTGTTCCCGAGCCCGGCCCCACCCGACCACCTTCCCCTCCCGAGCCAGGCCCCGCCCCCCCAGCTTCTCCTCCCAGTCTGGCCCCGATCGACTACCTTCCCCTCCCAGCTTGGCTCCGCCCCCCAGCTTCCCCTCCCGAGCCAGGCCCCGCCCCCCCAGCTTCCCCTACCGAGCCAGTCCCCGCCCGCCCAGCTTCCCCTCCCAGTCTGGCCCCGTCCGCCCCGCTTCTCCTCCGGTACCAGACCCCGCCCGCCCCGCTTCTCCTCCGGTTCCAGACCCCGCCCGCCCCGCTTCTCCTCCCCAGTCCGGCCCCGCTCTCCCAGCTTCCCCTCCCAGCTTGGCCCCGCCCCCCCCAGCTTCCCATCCCAGCCTGGCTCCGCCCGCCCATCTTCCCCTCCCGAGCCCGGCCGCGCCCACCCAGCTTCTCCTCCCAGCCTGGACCCGCCCGCCCACCTTCCCTTCTCAGCCAGGCCCCGCCCGGCCCGCTTCCCCTCCCAACCTGGCCCCGCCTGCCCGGCTTCCCCTCCCAGCCAGGCCCGGACCGCCCAACTTCCCCTCCCAGTTTGGCCCCGCCCGCTCAGCTTCCCCTCCCAGACGACCCCGCCCGCCCAGCTTCCCCTCCCACCCTGGCCCGCCCGCCCAGCTTCTTCTCCGGAGTCCGGCCCTGCCCGCCCAGCTTCCCCTCCCAGCCAGCCCCCTCTGCCCAGCTTCTCCTCCCGAACCAGGCCCCGCCCGCCCAGTTTCCCCTCCCAGCGGGGCACGGGCCGCTCACCTTCCCCTCCCGGCTTGGCTCCGCCCGCCCCGTTCCCCTCCCGAGCCAGGCCCCGCCCGCCCAGCTTCTCCTCCCAGCCTGGCCCCGCCCGCCCAGCTTCCCCTCCCGAGTCCGCCCCGCCCGCCCAGCTTCCCCTCCCAGCCTGGCCCCGCCCGCCCAGCTTCCCCTCCCGAAACCGGCCCCGCCCGCCCAGCTTCGCCTCCCAGCCTGACCCCGCCCGGCCAGCTTCTCCTCCCAGCCTGGCCCCGCCCGCCAGCTTCCCCTCCCGAACCAGTGCCCGCCCGCCCAGCTTCCCCTCCCAGCTTGGCCCGGCCCGCCCAGCTTCCCCTCCCAGCTGGCCCCGCCCGCCCAGCTTCCCCTCCCAGCCAGGTCCCGACCGCCCAACTTCCCCTCCCAGTTTGGCCCCGCCCGCCCAGCTTCGCCTCCCAGCCTGACCCCGCCCGGCCAGCTTCTCCTCCCAGCCTGGCCCCGCCCGCCCAGCTTCCCCTCCCGAACCAGTGCCCGCCCGCCCAGCTTCCCCTCCCAGCTTGGCCCGCCCGCCCAGCTTCCCCTCCCAGCCAGGTCCCGACCGCCCAACTTCCCCTCCCAGTTTGGCCCCGCCCGCCCAGCTTCTCCTCCCGCCTGGCCCCGCCCGCCCAGCTTCCCCTCTCAGCCAGGCCCCGGCCGGCCCGCTTCCCCTCCCAGCCTGGCCCCGCCCACCCAGCTTCCCCTCCCAGCCTGGCCCGCCCGACCACCATCCCCTCCCAGCCTTGCCCCGCCCGCCCAGCTTCCCCTCCCGAGTCCGGCCCCGCCCTCCCAGCTTCCTCTCCCAGCCTGGCCCCGCCCGCCCAGCTTCCCCTCCCAGCCTGGCCCGCCCGACCACCATCCCCTCCCAGCTTGGCCCCGCCCCTCCAGCTTCCCCTCCCCAGCCTGGCCCCGCCCGCCCAGCTTCCCCTCCCGAGCCAGGCCCCGCCCGCCCACTTTCTCTTCCCGAGCCCGGCCGCGCCCACACAGCTTCTCCTCCCAGCCTGGACCCGCCCGCCCACCTTCCCTCCCAGCCTGGCCCCGCCTCCCCAGCTTCCCCTCCCAGCCAGGCCCCGACCGCCCAACTTCCCCTCCCAGCCTGGCCCCGCCCGCCCAGCTTCCCCTCCCGAGTCCGGCCCCGCCCTCCCAGCTTCCCCTCCCGAGCCCGGCCGCGCCCACCCAGCTTCCCCTCTCGAGCCAGGCCCCGGCCGCCCAGCTTCCCCTCCCAGCCAGGCCCGGCCCGATCACCTTCCCCTCCCAGCTTGGCCCCGCCCACCAAGCTTCACTTCCCAGCCTGGCCCCGCCCGCCCACCTTCCCCTCCCGGCTTGGCCCCGCCCGCCCTGTTTCTCCTCCCGAGCCCGGCCCCGCCCGCCCAGCTTCCCTCCCGAGCCGGGCCCCGCCCACCCAGCTTCTCCTCCCAGCCTGGCCCCGCGCGACCACCTTCCCCTCCCAGCTTGGCCCGCCCCCCCAGCTTCCCCTCCCAGCCTCGCCCCGCCCACCCAGCTTCCCCTCCCGAGCTGGGCCCCGCCCACCCAGCTTCTCCTCCCGGCCTGGCCCCGCCCGCCCAGCTTCCCCTCTCAGCCTTGCCCCGGCCGGCCCGCTTCCCCTCCCAGCCTGGCCCCGCCCACCCAGCTTCTCCTACCGAGTCCGGACCTGCCCGCCCAGCTTCTCCTCCCAGCCTGGCCCCGCCCGCCCAGCTTCCCCTCCCGAGCCCGGCCGCGCCCACCCAGCTTCTCCTCCCAGCCTGGACCCGCCCGCCCACCTTCCCTTCTCAGCCAGGCCCCGCCCGGCCCGCTTCCCCTCCCAGCCTGGCCCCGCCTGCCCAGCTTCCCCTCCCAGCCAGGCCCGGACCGCCCAACTTCCCCTCCCAGTTTGGCCCCGCCCGCTCAGCTTCCCCTCCCAGACGACCCCGCCCGCCCAGCTTCCCCTCCCACCCTGGCCCCGCCCGCCCAGCTTCTTCTCCGGAGTCCGGCCCTGCCCGCCCAGCTTCCCATCCCAGCCAGGCCCCTCTGCCCAGCTTCTCCTCCCGAACCAGGCCCCGCCCGCCCAGTTTCCCCCCCCAGCGGGGCCCGGCCCGCTCACCTTCCCCTCCCGGCTTGGCCCCGCCCGCCCCGTTCCCCTCCGGAGCCAGGCCCCGCCCGCCCAGCTTCTCCCAACCTGGCCCCGCCTGCCCAGCTTCCCCTCCCAGCCTGGCCCCGCCCGCCCAGCTTCCCCTCTCGAAACCCGCCCCGCCCGCCCAGCTTCGCCTCCCAGCCTGACCCCGCCCGGCCAGCTTCTCCTCCCAGCCTGGCCCCGCCCGCCCAGCTTCCCCTCCCGAACCAGTGCCCGCCCGCCCAGCTTCCCCTCCCAGCTTGGACCCGCCCGCCCAGCTTCCCCTCCCAGCCTGGCCCCGCCCGACCACCTTCCCCTCCCAGCTTGGCCACGCCCCCCAGCTTCACCTCCGTAGCCAGGCCCCGCCCGCCCACTTTCTCTTCCCGAGCCCGGCCCCGCCTTCCCAGCTTCCCCTCTCGAGCCAGGCCCCGGCCGCCCAGCTTCCCCTCCCAGCCTGGCCCGGCCCGATCACCTTCCCCTCCCAGCTTGGCCCCGCCCACCAAGCTTCACTTCCCAGCCTGGCCCCGCCCGCCCACCTTCCCCTCCCGGCTTGGCCCCGCCCGCCCTGTTTCTCCTCCCGAGCCCGGCCCCGCCCGCCCAGCTTCCCTCCCGAGCCGGGCCGCGCCCACCCAGCTTCTCCTCCCAGCCTGGCCCCGCGCGACCACCTTACCCTCCCAGCTTGGCCCCGCCCCCCCAGCTTCCCCTCCCAGCCTCGCCCCGCCCACCCAGCTTCCCCTCCCGAGCTGGGCCCCGCCCACCCAGCTTCTCCTCCCGGCCTGGCCCCGCCCGCCCAGCTTCCCCTCTCAGCCTTGCCCCGGCCGGCCCGCTTCCCCTCCCAGCCTGGCCCCGCCCACCCTGCTTCTCCTACCGAGTCCGGACCTGCCCGCCCAGCTTCTCCTCCCAGCCTGGCCCCGCCCGCCCAGCTTCCCCTCCCGAGCCCGGCCGCGCCCACCCAGCTTCTCCTCCCAGCCTGGACCCGCCCCCCCAGCTTCCCCTCCCAGCCTCGCCCCGCCCACCCAGCTTCCCCTCCCGAGCTGGGCCCCGCCCACCCAGCTTCTCCTCCCGGCCTGGCCCCGCCCGCCCAGCTTCCCCTCTCAGCCTTGCCCCGGCCGGCCCGCTTCCCCTCCCAGCCTGGCCCCGCCCACCCAGCTTCTCCTACCGAGTCCGGACCTGCCCGCCCAGCTTCTCCTCCCAGCCTGGCCCCGCCCGCCCAGCTTCCCCTCCCGAGCCCGGCCGCGCCCACCCAGCTTCTCCTCCCAGCCTGGACCCGCCCGCCCACCTTCCCTTCTCAGCCAGGCCCCGCCCGGCCCGCTTCCCCTCCCAGCCTGGCCCCGCCTGCCCAGCTTCCCCTCCCAGCCAGGCCCGGACCGCCCAACTTCCCCTCCCAGTTTGGCCCCGCCCGCTCAGCTTCCCCTCCCAGACGACCCCGCCCGCCCAGCTTCCCCTCCCACCCTGGCCCCGCCCGCCCAGCTTCTTCTCCGGAATCCGGCCCTGCCCGCCCAGCTTCCCATCCCAGCCAGGCCCCTCTGCCCAGCTTCTCCTCCCGAACCAGGCCCCGCCCGCCCAGTTTCCCCCCCCAGCGGGGCCCGGCCCGCTCACCTTCCCCTCCCGGCTTGGCCCCGCCCGCCCCGTTCCCCTCCGGAGCCAGGCCCCGCCCGCCCAGCTTCTCCCAGCCTGGCCCCGCCTGCCCAGCTTCCCCTCCCAGCCTGGCCCCGCCCGCCCAGCTTCCCCTCTCGAAACCCGCCCCGCCCGCCCAGCTTCGCCTCCCAGCCTGACCCCGCCCGGCCAGCTTCTCCTCCCAGCCTGGCCCCGCCCGCCCAGCTTCCCCTCCCGAACCAGTGCCCGCCCGCCCAGCTTCCCCTCCCAGCTTGGACCCGCCCGCCCAGCTTCCCCTCCCAGCCTGGCCCCGCCCGACCACCTTCCCCTCCCAGCTTGGCCACGCCCCCCCAGCTTCACCTCCGTAGCCAGGCCCCGCCCGCCCACTTTCTCTTCCCGAGCCCGGCCCCGCCTTCCCAGCTTCCCCTCTCGAGCCAGGCCCCGGCCGCCCAGCTTCCCCTCCCAGCCTGGCCCGGCCCGATCACCTTCCCCTCCCAGCTTGGCCCCGCCCACCAAGCTTCACTTCCCAGCCTGGCCCCGCCCGCCCACCTTCCCCTCCCGGCTTGGCCCCGCCCGCCCTGTTTCTCCTCCCGAGCCCGGCCCCGCCCGCCCAGCTTCCCTCCCGAGCCGGGCCGCGCCCACCCAGCTTCTCCTCCCAGCCTGGCCCCGCGCGACCACCTTACCCTCCCAGCTTGGCCCCGCCCCCCCAGCTTCCCCTCCCAGCCTCGCCCCGCCCACCCAGCTTCCCCTCCCGAGCTGGGCCCCGCCCACCCAGCTTCTCCTCCCGGCCTGGCCCCGCCCGCCCAGCTTCTCCTACCGAGTCCGGACCTGCCCGCCCAGCTTCTCCTCCCAGCCTTGCCCCGGCCGGCCCGCTTCCCCTCCCAGCCTGGCCCCGCCCACCCTGCTTCTCCTACCGAGTCCGGACCTGCCCGCCCAGCTTCTCCTCCCAGCCTGGCCCCGCCCGCCCAGCTTCCCCTCCCGAGCCCGGCCGCGCCCACCCAGCTTCTCCTCCCAGCCTGGACCCGCCCGCCCAGCTTCTCCTCCCAGCCTTCCCGCCCGCCCATCTTCCCCGCCCCAGCTTGGCCCCGACCGCCCAGCTTCCCCTCCCAGCCAGGCCCCGCACGCCCAGCTTCCCCTCCCAGCTTGGCCCCGCCCTCCCACCTTCCCCTCCCCATCCCGGCCCCGCCCGCCCAGCTTCCCCTCCCGAGCCCGGCCCCGCCCGCCCCCCCAGCTTCTCTTCATAGCCTGGCCTCGTCCGCCCACCTTCCCCTCCAGGCTTGGCCCCGCCGCCCTGTTTCTCCTCCCCAGCCCAGCCCCGCCCGCCCAGCTTCTCCTCATGAGCCAGGCCCCGCCCGCTCAGTTTCCCCGCCCAGCTTGGCCCCGCCCGCCCCGTTCCCCTCCCGAGCCACGCCGCGCCCGCTCAGCTTCTCCTCCCAGCCTGGCCCCATCCGCCCCGCTTCTCCTCCCAGTCTAGCCCCGCCCGCCCCGCTTCTCCTCCAAGTCCGGCCCCGCCCGCCCAGCTTCCCCTCTGTTCCTGGCCCCGCCTGCCCAGCTTCCTTTCCCAGCTTGGCCCCGCCCGCCCAGCTTCCCCTCCCGATTCCGTCCCTGCCCGCCCAGCTTCTCCTCCCAAGCCAGGCTCCGCCCGCCCAGCTTCCCCTCCCAGCCTGACCCCGCCCGCCCAGCTTCCCTTCCCACCCAGGCTCCGCCGGCCCAGTTTCTCCTCCCGAGCCAGGCCCCGCCCGCCCTGCATCCCCTCCCAGCCAGGCCCCGACCGCCCAGTTTCTCCTCCCGTTCCTGACCCCGCCCGCCCAGCTTCTCCTCCTGAGCCAGGCCCCGCCCGCCCAGCTTCTCCTCCCAAGCCAGGCCCCGCCCGCCCACCTTCCCCTCCCGAGGCAGGCCCCGCAGGCCCAGCTTCCGCTCCCAGCTTGGCCCCGCCTGCCCAGTTTCTCCTCCCGAGCCCGGCCCCGCCCGCCCTGCTCCCCTCCCAGCCAGGCCCCGACCGCCCAGTTTCTCCTCCCGTTCCCGACCCCGCCCGCCCCGCTTCTCCTCCCAAGCCAGGCCTAGCACGCCCAGCTTCCCCTCCCAGCTTGGCCCCGAACGCCCAGCTTCTCCTCCCAGCCTTGCCCCGCCCGCCCACCTTCCCCTCCCAGAATTGCCCCGCCCGCCCCGCTTCCCCTCCCGAGCCAGGCCCCGCCCGCCCAGTTTCTCCTCCCGAGCCCGGCCCCGCCCGTCCTGCTTCCCCTCCCGAGCTCGGCCCCGCCCACCCAGCTTCTCCTCCCAGCCTTGCCCCGCCCGCCCAGCTTCCCCTTCCGAGCCAGGCCCCGCTCGCCCAGCTTCCCCTCCCAGCCTGGCCCCGCCCGCCCAGCTTCCCCTCCCTAGCCCGGCCCCGCCCACCCAGCTTCTCCCCCCAAGTTGGCCCCGCCCGCCCACCTTCCCCTCCCAGCTTGGCCCCGCACGCCCTGCTTCCCCTCCCAGCCAGGCCCCGCCCGCCCAGTTTCTCCTCCCGAGCCCGGCCCTGCCCGCCCAGTTTCTCCTCCCGAGCGAGGCCCCGCCCGTCCAGCTTCCCCTCCCGAGCTCGGCCCCGCCCACCTAGCTTCTCCTCCCAGCCTGGCCCCGCCCGCCCAGCTTCCCCTTCCGAGCCAGGCCCCGCTCGCCCAGCTTCCCCTCCCACCCTGGCCCCGCCCGCCCAGCTTCCCCTCCCGAGCCAGGCCCGCCCGCCCAGCTTCCCCTCCCCGCTTGGCCCCGACCGCTCAGCTTCCCCTCTCCAGCCAGGCCCCGCCCGCCCAGCTTCTCCTCCCGAGTCCGGCCCCGCCCGCTCAGCTTCTCCTCCCAGTCTGGCCCCGCCCGCCCACCTTCCCCTCCCATCTTGGCCCCGCCCCCCAGCTTCCCCTCCCAGCCTGGCCCCGCCCACCCAGCTTCCCCTCCCAGCCAGCCCCCGCCCGCCCAGATTCCCCTCCCAGCCTGACCCCGCCCGCCCAGCTTCCCCTCCCAGCCTGGCCCCGCCTGCCCAGCTTCTCATCCTGAGCCAGGCCCCGCCCGCCCATCTTCTCCTCCCAAGCCAGGCCCCGCCCGCCCAGCTTCCCCTCCCGAGGCAGGCCCCGCAGGCCCAGCTTCCCCTCCCAGCCTGGCCCCGCAGGCCCAGCTTCCCCTCCCAGCCTGGCCCCGCCTGCCCAGCTTCTCCTCCTGAGCCAGGCCCCGCCTGCCCAGCTTCCCCTCCCAGCTTGGCCCCGACCGCCCAGCTTCCCCTCCCGAGTCCGTCCCTGCCCGTCCAGCTTCCCCTCCCGAGTCCGTCCCAGCCCGCCCATCTTCCCCTCCCAGTCAGGCCCCGCCCGCCCAGTTTCTCCTCCCGTTCCCGGCCCCGCCCGCCCCGCTTCTCCTCCCAAGCCAGACCCCGCCTGCCCAGCTTCCCCTCCCAGCTTGGCCCCGACCGCCCAGCTTCCCCTCCCGAGTCCGTCCCTGCCCGTCCAGCTTCCCCTCCCGAGTCCGTCCCAGCCCGCCCATCTTCCCCTCCCAGTCAGGCCCCGCCCGCCCAGTTTCTCCTCCCGTTCCCGGCCCCGCCCGCCCCGCTTCTCCTCCCAAGCCAGGCCCCGCCCGCCCAGCTTCCCCTCCCAGCCTGGCCCCGCCCGCCCAGCTTCCCCTCTTTTCCTGGCCCCGCCTGCCCAGCTTCCCCTCCCAGCTTGGCCCCGCCCGCCCAGCTTCCCCTCCCGATTCCGTCCCTGCCCGCCCAGCTTCTCCTCCCAAGCCAGGCTCCGCCCGCCCAGCTTCCCCTCCCAGCCTGACCCCGCCCGCCCAGCTTCCCTTCCCAGCCAGGCTCCGCCGGCCCAGTTTCTCCTCCCGAGCCCGGCCCCGCCCGCCCTGCATCCCCTCCCAGCCAGGCCCCGACCGCCCAGTTTCTCCTCCCGTTCCTGACCCCGCCCGCCCAGCTTCTCCTCCTGAGCCAGGCCCCGCCCGCCCAGCTTCTCCTCCCAAGCCAGGCCCCGCCCGCCCAGCTTCCCCTCCCGAGGCAGGCCCCGCAGGCCCAGCTTCCGCTCCCAGCTTGGCCCCGCCTGCCCAGTTTCTCCTCCCGAGCCCGGCCCCGCCCGCCCTGCTCCGCTCCCAGCCAGGGCCCGACCGCCCAGTTTCTCCTCCCGTTCCCGACCCCGCCCGCCCCGCTTCTCCTCCCAAGCCAGGCCTAGCACGCCCAGCTTCCCCTCCCAGCCTGGCCCCGCAGGCCCAGCTTCCCCTCCCAGCCTGGCCCCGCCCACCCAGCTTCTCCCCCCAAGTTGGCCCCGCCCGCCCACCTTCCCCTCCCAGCTTGGCCCCGGCCGCCCATCTTCCCCTCCCGAGCCAGGCCCCGCCCGCCCAGCTTCCCCTCCCAGCCAGGCCCGGCACGCCCACCTTCCCCTCCCAGCTTGGCCCCGACCGCCCAGCTTCCCCTCTCCAGCCAGGCCCCGACCGCCCAGCTTCTCCTCCCGAGTCCGGCCCCGCCCGCTCAGCTTCTCCTCCCAGTCTGGCCCCGCCCGCCCACCTTCCCCTCCCATCTTGGCCCCGCCCCCCAGCTTCTCCTCCCAGCCTGGCCCCGCCCACCCAGCTTCCCCTCCCAGCCAGCCCCCGCCCGCCCAGATTCCCCTCCCAGCCTGACCCCGCCCGCCCAGCTTCCCCTCTCAGCCTGGCCCCGCCTGCCCAGCTTCTCATCCTGAGCCAGGCCCCGCCCGCCCAGATTCTCCTCCCAAGCCAGGCCCCGCCCGCCCAGCTTCCCCTCCAGAGGCAGGCCCCGCAGGCCCAGCTTCCCCTCCCAGCCTGGCCCCGCAGGCCCAGCTTCCCCTCCCAGCCTGCCCCCGCCTGCCCAGCTTCTCCTCCTGAGCCAGGCCCCGCCCGCCCAGCTTCTCCTCCCAAGCCTGGCCCAGCCCGCCCAGCTTCCCCTCCAGAGGCAGGCCCCGCAGGCCCAGCTTCCCCTCCCAGCCTGGCCCCGCAGGCCCAGCTTCCCCTACCAGCCTGGCCCCGCCTGCCCATCTTCTCCTCCTGAGCCAGGCCCCGCCCGCCCAGCTTTTTCTCCCAATCCAGTCCCCGCCCGCCCACCTTCCCCTCCCAAGGTAGGCCCCGCCTGCCCAGCTTCCCCTCCCAGCTTGGCCCCGCCCGCCCAGCTTCCCCTCCCTAGTCCGTCCCTGCCCGCCCAGCTTCCCCTCCCAGTCAGGCCCCGCCCGCCCAGTTTCTCCTCCCGTTCCCGGCCCCGCCCGCCCCGCTTCTCCTCCCAAGCCAGGCCCCGCCCGCCCAGCTTCCTCTCCCAGCCTGGCCCCTCCCGCCCAGCTTCCCCTTTTTCCTGGCCCCGCCTGCCCAGCTTCCCCTCCCAGCTTGGCCCCGCCCGCCCAGCTTCCCCTCCCGAGTCCGTCCCTGCCCGCCCAGTTTCTCCCAAGCCAGGCTCCGCCCGCCCAGCTTCCCCTCCCAGCCTGACCCCGCCCGCCCAGCTTCCCTTCCCAGCCAGGCTCCGCCGGCCCAGTTTCTCCTCCCGAGCCCGGCCCCGCCCGCCCTGCATCCCCTCCCAGCCAGGCCCCGACCGCCCAGTTTCTCCTCCCGTTCCTGACCCCGCCCGCCCAGCTTCTCCTCCTGAGCCAGGCCCCGCCCGCACAGCTTCTCCTCCCAAGTCAGGCCCCGCCCGCCCAGCTTCCCCTCCCGAGGCAGGCCCCGCAGGCCCAGCTTCCGCTCCCAGCTTGGCCCCGCCTGCCCAGCTTCTCCTCCTGACCCAGGCCCCGCCCGCCCAGCTTTTTCTCCCAATCCAGTCCCCGCCCGCCCACCTTCCCCTCCCAAGCCAGGCCCCGCCTGCCCAGCTTCCCCTCCCAGCTTGGTCCCGCCCGCCCAGCTTCCCCTCCCGAGTCCGTTCCTGCCCGTCCAGCTTCCCCTCCCGAGTCCGTCCCTGCCCGCCCAGCTTCCCCTCCCAGATAGGCCCCGCCCGCCCAGCTTCCCCTCCCGAGGCAGGCCCCGCAGGCCCAGCTTCCGCTCCCAGCTTGGCCCCGCCTGCCCAGCTTCTCCTCCTGACCCAGGCCCCGCCCGCCCAGCTTTTTCTCCCAATCCAGTCCCCGCCCGCCCACCTTCCCCTCCCAAGCCAGGCCCCGCCCGCCCAGCTTCCCCTCCCGAGTCCGTCCCTGCCCGCCCAGCTTCTCCTCCCAAGCCAGGCTCCGCCCGCCCAGCTTCCCCTCCCAGCCTGACCCCGCCCGCCCAGCTTCCCTTCCCAGCCAGGCTCCGCCGGCCCAGTTTCTCCTCCCGAGCCCGGCCCCGCCCGCCCTGCTCCCCTCCCAGCCAGGCCCCGACCGCCCAGTTTCTCCTCCCGAGCCCGGCCCCGCCCGCCCTGCATCCCCGCCCAGCCAGGCCCCGACCGCCCAGTTTCTCCTCCCGTTCCTGACCCCGCCCGCCCAGCTTCTCCTCCTGAGCCAGGCCCCGCCCGCCCAGCTTCTCCTCCCAAGCCAGGCCCCGCCCGCCCAGCTTCCCCTCCCTAGGCAGGCCCCGCAGGCCCAGCTTCCCCTCCCAGCCTGGCTCCGCCAGCCCAGCTTCTCCTCCTGAGCCAGGCCCCGCCCGCCCAGCTTTTTCTCCCAAGGCAGTCCCCGCCCGCCCACCTTCCCCTCCCAAGCCAGGCCCCGCCTGCCCAGCTTCCCCTCCCAGCTTGGCCCCGCCAGCCCAGCTTCCCCTCCCGAGTCCGTCCCTGCCCGTCCAGCTTCCCCTCCCGAGTCCGTCCCTGCCCGCCCAGCTTCCCCTCCCAGCCAGGCCCCGCCCGCCCAGTTTCTCCTCCCGTTCCCGGCCCCGCCCGCCCCGCTTCTCCTCCCAAGCCAGGCCCCGCCCGCCCAGCTTCCCCTCCCAGCCTGGCCCCGCCCGCCCAGCTTCCCCTCTTTTCCTGGCCCCGCCTGCCCAGCTTCCCCTCCCAGCTTGGCCCCGCCCGCCCAGCTTCCCCTCCCGAGTCCGTCCCTGCCCGCCCAGCTTCTCCTCCCAAGCCAGGCTCCGCCGGCCCAGTTTCTCCTCCCGACCCCGGCCCCGCCCGCCCTGCTCCCCTCCCAGCCAGGCCCCGACCGCCCAGTTTCTCCTCCCGTTCCCGACCCCGCCCTCCCCGCTTCTCCTCCCAAGCCAGGCCTCGCACGCCCAGCTTCCCCTCCCAGCTTGGCCCCGCCCGCCCAGCTTCTCCTCCCACCCTTGCCCCGCCCGCCCAGCTTCTCCTCCCACCCTTGCCCCGCCCGCCCACCTTCCCCTCCCAGAATTGCCCCGCCCGCCCCGCTTCCCCTCCCGAGCCTGGCCCCGCCCGCCCAGTTTCTCCTCCCGAGCCCGGCCCCGCACGCCCTGCTTCCCCTCCCAGCCAGGCCCCGCCCGCAAAGTTTCTCCTCCCGAAGCCGGCCCCGCCCGCCCAGTTTCTCCTCCCGAGCCCGGCTCCGCCCGTCCTGCTTCCCCTCCCGAGCTCGGCCCCGCCCACCCAGCTTCCCCTCCCAGCCAGCCCCCGCCCGCCCAGCTTCCCCTCCCAGCCTGGCCCCGCCCACCCAGCTTCCCCTCCCAGCCAGCCCCCGCCCGCCCAGATTCCCCTCCCAGCCTGACCCCGCCCGCCCAGCTTCCCCTCCCAGCCTGGCCCCGCCTGCCCAGCTTCTCCTCCTGAGCCAGCCCCCGCCCGCCCAGATTCCCCTCCCAGCCTGACCCCGCCTGCCCAGCTTCCCCTCCCGAGCCCGGCCGCGCCCGCCCAGCTTCTCCTCCCAGCCTGGACCCGCTGCCCAGCTTCTTCTCCCAAGCCAGTCCCCGCCCGCCCACCTTCCCCTCCCAAGCCAGGCCCCGCCTGCCCAGCTTCCCCTCCCAGCTTGGCCCCGCCCGCCCAGCTTCCCCTTCCGAGCCAGGCCCCGCTCGCCCAGCTTCCCCTCCCAGCGTGGCCCCGCCCGCCCAGCTTCCCCTCCCTAGCCCGGCCCCGCCCACCCAGCTTCTCCCCCCAAGTTGGCCCCGCCCGCCCACCTTCCCCTCCCAGCTTGGCCCCGGACGCCCTGCTTCCCCTCCCAGCCAGGCCCCGCCCGCCCAGTTTCTCCTCCCGAGCCCGGCCCCGCCCGCCCAGTTTCTCCTCCCGAGCCAGGCCCCGCCCGTCCTGCTTCCCCTCCCGAGCTCGGCCCCGCCCACCTAGCTTCTCCTCCCAGCCTGGCCCCGCCCGCCCAGCTTCCTCTTCCGAGCCAGGCCCCGCCCGCCCAGCTTCCCATCCCGAGCCCGGCCCCGCCCACCCAGCTTCTCCCCCCAAGTTGGCCCCGCCCGCCCAGCTTCCCCTCCCTAGCCCGGCCCCGCCCACCCAGCTTCTCCCCCCAAGTCGGCTCCGCCCGCCCACCTTCCCCTCCCAGCTTGGCCCCGCACTCCCTGCTTCCCCTCCCAGCCAGGCCCCGCCCGCCCAGTTTCTCCTCCCGAGCCCGGCCCCGCCCGCCCAGTTTCTCCTCCCGAGCCAGGCCCCGCCCGTCCTGCTTCCCCTCCCGAGCTCGGCCCCGCCCACCTAGGTTCTCCTCCCGGCCTGGCCCCGCCCGCCCAGCTTCTCCTTCCGAGCCAGGCCCCGCTCGCCCAGCTTCCCCTCCCAGCCTGGCCCCGCCCGGCCAGCTTCCCCTCCCGAGCCCGGCCCCGCCCACCCAGCTTCTCTCCCCCAAGTTGGCCCCGCCCGCCCACCTACCCCTCCCAGCTTGGCCCCGCCCCCCATCTTCCCCTCCCAGCCTGGCCCCGCCCACCCAGCTTCCCCTCCCAGCCAGCCCCCGCCCGCCCAGATTCCCCTTCCAGCCTGACCCCGCCCGCCCAGCTTCCACTCCCAGCCTGGCCCCGCCCGCCCAGCTTCTCCTCCTGAGCCAGGCCCCGCCCGCCCAGCTTTTTCTCCCAAGCCAGTCCCCGCCCGCCCACCTTCCCCTCCCAAGCCAGGCCCCGCCTGCCCAGCTTCCCCTCCCAGCTTGGCCCCGCCCGCCCAGATTCCCCTCCCGAGTCCGTCCCTGCCCGTCCAGCTTCCCCTCCCGAGTCCGTCCCTGCCCGCCCAGCTTCCCCTCCCAGCCAGGCCCCGCCCGCCCAGTTTCTCCTCCCGTTCCCGGCCCCGCCTGCCCCGCTTCTCCTCCCAAGCCAGGCCCTGCCCGCCCAGCTTCCCCTCTTTTCCTGGCCCCGCCTGCCGAGCTTCCCCTCCCAGCTTGGCCCCGCCCGCCCAGCTTCCCCTCCCGAGTCCGTCCCTTCCCGCCCAGCTTCCCTTCCCAGCCAGGCTCCGCCGGCCCAGTTTCTCCTCCCGAGCCCGGCCCCGCCCACCCGGCTTCTCCTCCCAAGCCAGGCCTCGCACGCCCAGCTTCCCCTCCCAGCTTGGCCCCGCCCGCCCAGCTTCTCCTCCTAGCCTTGCCCCGGCCGCCCACCTTCCCATCCCAGCCTGGCCCCGCCTGTCCAGCTTCTCCTCCTGAGCCAGGCCCCGCCCGCCCAGCTTCTCCTCCCAAGCCAGGCCCCGCCCGCTCAGCTTCCCCTCCCGAGTCCGTCCCTGCCCGCCCAGCTTCCCTTCCTAGCCAGGCTCCGCCGGCCCAGTTTCTCCTCCCGAGCCCGGCCCCGCCCGCCCGGCTTCCACTCCCGAGCCCGGCCCCGCCCACCCAGCTTCTCCCCCCAAGTTGGCCCTGCCCGCCCACCTTCCCCTCCCAGCTTTCCCCGACCGCCCAGCTTCCCCTCTCCAGCCAGGCCCCGCCCGCCCATCTTCCCCTCCCAGCCAGGCCCCGCACGCCCACCTTCCCCTCCCAGCTTGGCCCCGCCCGCCCAGCTTCCCCTCCCGAGTCCGTCCCTTCCCGCCCAGCTTCCCTTCCCAGCCAGGCTCCGCCGGCCCAGTTTCTCCTCCCGAGCCCGGCCCCGCCCGCCCGGCTTCCACTCCCGAGCCCGGCCCCGCCCGCCCAGCTTCTCCCCCCAAGTTGGCCCTGCCCGCCCACCTTCCCCTGCCAGCTTTCCCCGACCGCCCAGCTTCCCCTCTCCAGCCAGGCCCCGCCCGCCCAGCTTCTCCTCCCGAGTCCTGCCCCGCCCGCTCAGCTTCTCCTCCCAGTCTGGCCCCACCCGCACACCTTCCCCTCCCATCTTGGCCCCGCCCTCCAGCTTCCCCTCCCAGCCTGGCCCCGCCCACCCAGCTTCCCCTCCCAGCCTGGCCCCGCCTGCCCAGCTTCTCCTCCTGAGCCAGGCCCCGCCCGCCCAAATTATCCTCCCAAGCCAGGCCCCGCCCGCCCAGCTTCCCCTCCCGAGGCAGGCCCCGCAGGCCCAGCTTCCCCTCCCAGTCTGGCCCCGCCCGCCCACCTTCCCCTCCCATATTGGCCCCGCCCCCCAGCTTCCCCTCCCAGCCTGGCCCCGCCCACCCAGCTTCCCCTCCCAGCCAGCCCCCGCCCGCCCAGATTCCCCTCCCAGCCTGACCCCGCCCGCCCAGCTTCCCCTCCCAGCCTGGCCCCGCCTGCCCAGCTTCTCCTCCTGAGCCAGCCCCCGCCCGCCCAGATTCCCCTCCCAGCCTGACCCCGCCTGCCCAGCTTCCCCTCCCGAGCCCGGCCGCGCCCGCCCAGCTTCTCCTCCCAGCCTGGACCCGCTGCCGAGCTTCTTCTCCCAAGCCAGTCCCCGCCCGCCCACCTTCCCCTCCCAAGCCAGGCCCCGCCTGCCCAGCTTCCCCTCCCAGCTTGGCCCCGCCCGCCCAGCTTCCCCTCCCGAGTCCGTCCCTGCCCGTCCAGCTTCCCCTCCCGAGTCCGTCCCTACCCGCCCAGCTTCCCCTCCCAGCCAGGCCCCGCCCGCAAAGTTTCTCCTCCCGAACCCGGCCCCGCCCGCCCAGTTTCTCCTCCCAGCCAGCCCCCGCCCGCCCAGATTCCCCTCCCAGCCTGGCCCCGCCCTCCCAGCTTCCCCTCCCAGCCTGGCCCCGCCTGCCCAGCTTCTCCTCCTGAGCCAGGCCCCGCCCGCCCAGCTTCTCCTCCCAAGCCAGGCCCCGCCCGCCCAGCTTCCCCTCCCGAGGCAGGCCCCGCAGGCCCAGCTTCCCCTCCCAGCCTGGCCCCGCCCGACCAGCTTCCCATCCCAGCCTGGCCCCGCCCGCCCAGCTTCCACTCCCGAGTCCGTCCCTGCCCGTCCAGCTTCCCCTCCCGAGTCCGGCCGTGCCCGCCTAGCTTCCCCTCCCAGCCAGGCCCCGCCCGCCCAGTTTCTCCTCCCGTTCCCGGCCCCGCCCGCCCCGCTTCTCCTCCCAAGCCAGGCCCCGCCCGCCCAGCTTCCCCTCCCAGCCTGGCCCCGCCCGCCCAGATTCCCCTCCCAGCCTGGCCCCGCCCTCCCAGCTTCCCCTCCCAGCCTGTCCCCGCCCGCCCAGCTTCTCCTTCCCAGCCAGGCCCCGCTCGCCCAGCTTCCCCTCCCAGCCTGGCCCCGCCCGCCCAGCTTCCCCTACCGAGCCCGGCCCCGCCCACCCAGCTTCTCCCCCCAAGTTGGCCCCACCCGCCCACCTTCCTCTCCCAGCTTGGCCCCGCCCGCCCATCTTCCCCTCCCGAGCCAGGCCCCGCCCGCCCAGCTTCCCCTCCCAGCCAGACCCCGCACGCCCAACTTCCCCTCCCAGCTTGGCCCCGACCGCCCAGCTTCCCCTCCCCAGCCAGGCCCCGCCCGCCCAGCTTCCCCTCCCGAGTCCGGCCCCGCCCGCTCAGCTTCCCCTCCCAGCCTGGCCCCGCCCGCCCAGTTTCTCCTCTCGTTCCCGACCCTGCCCGCCCAGCTTCTCCTCCCAAGCCAGGCCCCGCCCGCCCAGCTTCCCCTACCAGCCTGGAACCGCCCGCCCAGTTTCCCCTCCAAGCCTGACCCCGCCAGCCCAGCTTCTCCTCCTGAGCCAGGCCCCGCCTGCCCGGCTTCTCCTCCCAAGCCAGGCCCCGCCCGCCCAGCTTCCCCTACCAGCCTGGCCCCTCCCGCCCAGCTTCCCCTCCAAGCCTGGCCCCGCCTGCCCAGCTTCTCCTCCTGAGCCAGGCCCCGCCCGCTCAGCTTTTTCTCCCAAGCCAGGCCCCGCTAGCCCAGCTTCTCCTCTCGAGCCCGGCTTTCCCACCCAGCTTCTCCTACCAGCCTGGAACCGCCCGCCCAGTTTCTTCTCCCGAGCCCGGCCCCGCCCGTCCTGCTTCCCCTCCCAGCCTGGCCCCGCCCGCCCAGCTTCCCCTCCCGAGCCGGGCCCCGCCCACCCAGCTTCTCCCCCCAAGGTGGCCCCGCCCGCCCACCTTCCCTTCCCAGCCTGGCCCCGCCCACCCAGCTTCCCCTCCCAGCCATCCCCCGCCCGCCCAGATTTCCCTCCCAACCTGGCCCCGCCCGCCCAGCTTCCCCTCCCAGCCTGGCCCCGCCTGCCCAGCTTCTCCTCCTGAGCCAGGCCCCGCCCGCCCAGCTTTTTCTCCCAAGCCAGGCCCCGCCCGCCCAGCTTCCCCTCCCAGCCTGGCCCCGCCTGCCCAGGTTCCCCTCCAAGCCAGGTCCCGACCGCCCAGTTTCTCCTCCCGTTCCCGACCCCGCCCGCCCCGCTTCTCCTCCCAAGCCAGGCCTCGCACGCCCAGCTTCCCCTCCCAGCTTGGCCCCGCTCGCCCCGTTCCCCTCCCGAGCGAGGCCCCGCCCGCCGGGCTTCTCCTCCCAGCCTTGCCCCGCCCGCCCACCTTCCCCTCCCAGGTTTGCCCCGCCCGCCCCGCTTCCCCTCCCGAGACAGGCCCCGCCCGCCCAGTTTCTCCTCCCGTTCCCGGCCCCGCCCGCCCTGCTTCCCCTCCCAGCCAGGCCCCGCACGCCCAGTTTCTCCTCCCGTTCCCGGTCCGCCCTCCCAGCTTCCCCTCCCGAGCCCGGCCACGCCCACCCTGCTTCTCCTCCCAGCCTCGCCCCGCCCGCCCACCTTCCCCTCCCTGCACGCCCTGCTTCCCCTCCCAGCCAGGCTCCGCCGGCCCAGTTTCTCCTCCCGAGCCCGGCCCCGCCCGCCCCGCTTATCCTCCCAAGCCAGGCCCCGCTCGCCCAGCTTCCCTTCCCAGCCTGGCCACGCCCGCCCAGCTTCCCCTCCCGAGCCCGGCCCCGCCCACCCAGCTTCTCCCCCCAAGTTGGCCCCGCCCGCCCACCTTCCCCTCCCAGCTTGGCCCCGCCCGCCCATCTTCCCCTCCCGAGCCAGGCCCCGCCCGTCCAGCTTCCCCTCCCAGCCAGGCCTCGCACGCCCAGCTTCCCCTCCCAGCCTGGCCCCGCCCGCCCAGCTTCCCCTCCCGAGCCCGGCCCCGCCCACCCAGCTTCAACCCCCAAGTTGGCCCCGCCCGCCCACCTTCCCCTCCCAGCTTGGCCCCGCCCGGCCAGCTTCCCCTCCCGAGTCTGTCCCTGCCCGCCCAGCTTCTCCTCCCAAGCCAGGCTCCGCCCGCCCAGCTTCCCCTCTCCAGCGAGGCCCCCCCCGCCCAGCTTCTCCTCCCGAGTCCGGCCCCTCCCGCTCAGCTTCTCCTCCCAGTCTGGCCCCGCCCGCCCACCTTCCCCTCCCATCTTGGCCCCGCCCCCAGCTTCCACTCCCAGCCTGGCCCCGCCCTCCCAGCTTCCCCACCCAGGCAGCCCCCGCCCGCCCAGATTCCCCTCCCAGCCTGACCGCGCCCGCCCAGCTTCCCCTCCCAGCCTGGCCCCGCCTGCCCAGCTTCTCCTCCTGAGCCAGACCCCGGCCGCCCAGCTTCTCCTCCCAAGCCAGACCACGCCCGCCCAGCTTCCCCTCCCGAGGCAGGCCCCGCAGGCCCAGCTTCCCCTCCCAGCCTGGCCCCGCCCGCCCAGCTTCTCCTCCTGAGCCAGGCCCCGCCCGCCCAGCTTTTTCTCCCAAGCCAGTCCCCGCCCGCCCACCTTCCCCTCCCAAGCCACGCCCCGCCTGCCCAGCTTCCCCTCCCAGCTTGGCCCCGACCGCCCAGCTTCCCCTCCCGAGTCCGTCCCTGCCCGTCCAGCTTCCCCTCCAAGCCTGGCCCCGCCTGCCCAGCTTCTCCTCCTGAGCCCGGCCCCGCCCGTCCTGCTTCCCCTCCCGAGCTCGGCCCCGCCCACCCAGCTTGTCCTCCCAGCCTGGCCCCGCCCGCCCAGCTTCCTCTTCCGAGCCTGGCCCCGCTCGCCCAGCTTCCCCTCCCAGCCTGGCCCCGCCCGCCCAGCTTCCCCTCCCGAGCCCGGCCCCGCCCACCCAGCTTCTCCCCCCAAGGTGGCCCCGCCCGCCCACCTTCCCCTCCCAGCTTGGCCCCGCCCGCCCATCTTCCACTCCACAGCCAGGCCCCGCCCGCCCAGCTTCCCCTCCCAGCCATCCCCCGCCCGCCCAGATTTCCCTCCCAACCTGGCCCCGCCCGCCCAGCTTCCCCTCCCAGCCTGGCCCCGCCTGCCCAGCTTCTCCTCCTGAGCCAGGCCCCGCCCGCCCAGCTTTTTCTCCCAAGCCAGGCCCCGCCCGCCCAGCTTCCCCTCCCAGCCTGGCCCCGCCTGCCCAGGTTCCCCTCCAAGCCAGGTCCCGACCGCCCAGTTTCTCCTCCCGTTCCCGACCCCGCCCGCCCCGCTTCTCCTCCCAAGCCAGGCCTCGCACGCCCAGCTTCCCCTCCCAGCTTGGCCCCGCCCGCCCCGTTCCCCTCCCGAGCGAGGCCCCGCCCGCCGGGCTTCTCCTCCCAGCCTTGCCCCGCCCGCCCACCTTCCCCTCCCAGGTTTGCCCCGCCCGCCCCGCTTCCCCTCCCGAGCCAGGCCCCGCCCGCCCAGTTTCTCCTCCGGAGCCCGGCCCCGCCCGCCCTGCTTCCCCTCCCAGCCAGGCCCCGCACGCCCAGTTTCTCCTCCCGAACCCGGCTCCGCCCGCCCAGTTTCTCCTCCGAGCCCGGCCCCGCCCGTCCTGCTTCCCCTCCCGAGCTCGGCCCCGCCCACCTAGCTTCTCCTCCCAGCCTGGCCCCGCCCGCCTAGCTTCCCCTTCCAAGCCAGGCCCCGCTCGCCCAGCTTCCCCTCCCAGCCTGGCCCCGCCCGCCCAGCTTCCACTCCCGAGCCCGGCCCCGCCCACCCAGCTTCTCCCCCCAAGTTGGCCCCGCCCGCCCACCTTCCCCTCCCAGCTTTGCCCCGACCGCCCAGCTTCCCCTCTCCAGCCAGGCCCCGCCCGCCCATCTTCCCCTCCCGAGCCAGGCCCCGCCCGCCCAGCTTCCCCTCCCAGCCAGGCCCCGCACGCCCACCTTCCCCTCCCAGCTTGGCCCCGACCGCCCAGCTTCCCCTATCCAGCCAGGCCCCGCCCGCCCAGCTTCTCCTCCCGAGTCCGGCCCCGCCCGCTCAGCTTCTCCTCCCAAGCCAGGCCCCGCCCGCCCAGCTTCCCCTCCCGAGGCAGGCCCCGCAGGCCCAGCTTCCCCTCCCATCTTGGCCCCGCCCCCCAGCTTCCCCTCCCAGCCTGGCCCCGCCCACCCAGCTTCCCTCCCAGCCACCCCCGCCCGCCCAGATTCCCCTCCCAGCCTGACCCCGCCCGCCCAGTTTCCCCTCCCAGCCTGGCCCCGCCTGCCCAGCTTCTCTTCCTGAGCCAGGTCCCGCCCGCCCAAATTCTCCTCCCAAGCCAGGCCCCGCCCGCCCAGCTTCCCCTCCCAGCCTGGCCCCGCCTGCCCAGCTTCCCCTCCCCAGCCCGGCCGCGCCCGCCCTGTTTCTCCTCCCAGACTTCCCCGGCCCGATCACCTTCCCCTCCCAGCTTGGCCCCTCCCGCCCCGTTCCCCTCCCCATCCCGGCCCCGCCCGCCCAGCTTCCCCTCCGGAGCCCGGCCGCGCCCACCCAGCTTCTCTTCCCAGCCTCGCCCCGCCCGCCCACCTTCCCCTCCCGGCTTGGCCCCGCCCGCCCTGTTTCTCCTCCCGAGCCCGGCCCCGCCCGCCCACCTTCCCCTCCCATCTTGGCCCCGCCCCTACCGCTTCCCCTCCCAGCCTGGCCCCGCCCGCCCAGCTTCTCCTCCCGAGTCCGGCGCTACCCGCGAGGCTTCCCCTCCCACCCTTGCCCCGCACGCCCAGCTTCCCCTCCCAGCTTGGCCCCGACCTCCCACCTTCCCCTCCCAGCCTTGCCCCGCCCGCCCTGCTTCCCCTCCCAGCCCGGCCCCTGTGTCCGCCTTCCCTTCCAGGCTTGCACTGCCCACCCAGTTTCTCCCGAGCCCGGCCCCGCCCGCCCAGTTTCTCCTCCCGAGCCAGGCCCCGCCCGTCCTGCTTCCCCTCCCGAGCTCGGCCCCGCCCAGCTAGCTTCTCCTCCCAGCCTGGCCCCGCCCGCCCAGCTTCCCCTTAAGAGCCAGGCCCCACCCGCCCAGCTTCTCCTCCCGAGTCCGGCCCCGCCCGCTCAGCTTCTCCTCCCAGTCTGGCCCCGCCCGCCAACCTTCCCCTCCCATCTTGGCCCCGCCCGCCAGCTTCCCCTCCCAGCCTGTCCCCGCCCACCCATCCTCCCCTCCCAGCCAGCCCCCGCCCGCCAAGATTCCCCTCCCAGCCTGACCCCGCCCGCCCAGCTTCCCCTCCCAGCCTGGCCCCGCCTGCCCAGCTTCTCCTCCTGAGCCAGGCCCCGCCCTCCCAGCTTTTTCTCCCAAGCCAGTCCCCGCCCGCCCACCTTCCCCTCCCAAGCCAGGCCCCGCCTGCCCAGCTTCCGCTCCCAGCTTGGCCCCGCCCGCCCAGCTTCCCGTCCCGAGTCCGTCCCTGCCCGCCCAGCTTCTCCTCCCAAGCCAGGCTCCGCCCGCCCAGCTTCCCCTCCCAGCCTGGCCCCGCCCGCCCAGCTTCCCCTCCTTTCCTGGCCCCGCCTGCCCAGCTTCCCCTCCCAGCTTGGCCCCGCCCGCCCAGGTTCCCCTCCCGAGTCCGTCCCTGCCCGCCCAGCTTCTCCTCCCAAGCCAGGCTCCGCCCGCCCAGCTTCCCCTCCCAGCCTGACCCCGCCCGCCCAGCTTCTCCTCCCGAGTCCGGCACCGCCTTCCCAGCTTCCCCTCTCGAGCCCGGCCTTGCCCACCCTGCTTCCCCTCCCAGCCAGGCCCCGCCCGCCCAGTTTCTTCTCCCGAGCCCGGCCCCGCCCGTCCTGCTTCCCCTCCCGAGGTAGGCCCCGCCCACCCAGCTTTTCCTCCCAGCCTGGACCCGCCCGCCCAGCTTCCTCTTCCGATCATGGCCCCGCTCGCCCAGCTTCCCCTCCCAGCCTGGCCCCGCCCGCCCAGCTTCCCCTCCCGACCCCGGCCCCGCCCACCCAGCTTCTCCCCCCAAGTTGGCACCGCCCGCCCACCTTCCCCTCCCAGGCAGGCCCCGCCCGCCCAGTTTCTCCTCCCGAGCCCGGCCCCGCCCGCCCAGTTTCTCCTCCCAGCCTGGCCCCGTCCGCCCAGCTTCCCCTTCCGAGCCAGGCCCCGCTCGACCAGCTTCCCCTCCCAGCCTGGCTCCGCCCGCCCAGCTTCCCCTCCCGAGCCCGGCCCCGCCCACCCAGCTTCTCCCCCCAAGTTGGCCCCGCCCGCCCATCTTCCCCTCCCGAGCCAGGCCCCGCCCGCCCAGCTTCCCCTCCCAGCCAGGCCCCGCACGCCCACCTTCCCCTCCCAGCTTGGCCCCGCCCGCCCATCTTCCCCTCCCGAGCCAGGCCCCGCCCGCCCAGCTTCCCCTCCCAGCCAGGCCCCGCACGCCCACCTTCCCCTCCTAGCTTGGCCCCGCCCGCCCAGTTTCTCCTCCCAGCTTGGTCCCGCCCGCCCCGTTCCCCTCCCGAGCCAGGCCGCGCCCGCCCAGCTTCTCCTCCCAGCCTGGCCCCGCCCGCCCCGCTTCTCCTCCCAGTCTGGCCCCGCCCGCCCAGCTTCCCCTCCCAGCCGGGCCCCGCACGCCCACCTTCCCCTCCCAACTTGGCCCCGCCCGCCCAGCTTCCCCTCCCCAGCCAGGCCCCGCCCGCCCAGCTTCCCCTCCCGAGTCCGGCCCCGCCCGCTCAGCTTCTCCTCCCAGCCTGGCCCCGCCCGCCCACCTTCCCCTCCCAGCCTGGCCCCGCCCAGCCACCTTCCCTTCCCAGCTTAGTCCACGCCCACCCACCTTCCCTTCCCAGCTTAGTCCCGCCCGCCCGCCCAGCTTCCCCTCCCGAGGCAGGCCCCGCAGGCCCAGCTTCCCCTCCCAGCCTGGCCCCGCTTGCCCAGCTTCTCCTCCTGAGCCAGGCCCCGCCTGCCCAGCTTTTTCTCCCAAGCCAGGCCCCGCCCGCCCAGCTTCCCCTCCCAAGCCAGGCTCCGCCCGGCCCGCTTCCCTTCCCAGCCTGGCCCCGCCTGCCCAGCTTCTCCTCCGAAGCCAGGCCCCGCCCGCCCAGCTTCCCCTCCCAGCCTGGCCCCGCCCGCCCTGCATCCCCTCCGAAGCCAGGCCCCGCCCGCCCAGCTTCCCCTCTCAGCTTGGCCCCGCCCCCCCAGCTTCCCCTCCCAGCCTGGCCCCGCCCGCCCAGCTTCCCCTCCCGAGTCCGGCCCCGCCCGCCCAGCTTCTTCTCCCAGCCTGGACCCGCCCGCCCACCTTCCTCTCTGAGCCAGGCCCCGCCCTGCCCGCTTCCCCTCTGTGACCTAGTCGGGGTACCTGGCTGGTTTCTATGCTGCTGGCTCTGGGGGAACCCCCACTGGCTGCCGTGGGTACCACCACCCAGCAAAACAGAATGAGTCACTATGCAAACCAGTGACCAGACACCCCCCATGGAGAGGAACAAAGGAAGGTGGATGCTGCCCTCGCTGGGGGGCAGGGCTGGAAGTTAGTTAGTTGGTTGGTGCGGCTGTCGGTGAGCATGGAGGAGACAGCCTAGGGAGAGGAGCTGGAGTTTAGGGGCCCAGTCTCCCCCCAACTCAAGGGGGCCTGAGGCATCCTAGCCCAGTCCCTGTAACCAGACTACATCTGTGCTGTGCTGTATCCTGGAGAGTCAATAAACTTCCTCTATTCCACCGGCTGATGCGGTCTGTTTGTGACATTTCGGGCTGCAGGAGACAGGGGACGCCCAACGCGCCGTCACACCCTCCCAGCCTGGCCCCGTGTGACCTAGTGGGGGTACTTGCTGGGCTGTGGTGACCCCTGCTGTCTGGAGCAAGACCCAGCAGGGAAAACCTCACTATGCAAAGGTAGTGCCAAACTTGTTGAACCAGTGGCCAGACACCCCCCATGGAGAGGAACAAAGGAAGGTGGAATGCTGCCCTGACTGGGGGGCAGGGCTGGAAGGGAATTTAGTTAGACGGTCTGAGAGCATGGAGGAGAGCCTAGGGGAAGGGGCTGGAGTTTAGGGGCCCAGTCTCCCCCATCTCAAGGGGGGCTGAGGCATCCTAGCCCAGCTCTGTGACCAGATTCCATCTGTGCTGTGCTGTATCCTGGAGAGGCAATAAACTTCCTCTATTCCACCGGCTGGTGCAGTCTGTTTGTGCCATTTCGGGGTGCAGGAGACGGGGGACCCCCAACGCGCCATCACACTGGTGTCAGAAGTGGGATGCACTGCACCCCGTGGATGGAGCTTCCAGCAGCAAGCGACAAGGCGCAGTAGAAGCAAGAGCCCTGGAGCCAGGCGTGCTGGAGACAAAGCGAAGCGGTTCCTGGGAATCGTGGGGCGCTGCAGCACTAGACTGGTGAGTCTGCACCGAGGGGACCAGCGGGCAGATGGCCTACGCCCGACTCTTGAAGGCAGAGCTGGTGGGGCTGTGCAGAGAGAGGGGCTTGCCTGTGCAGAAAGCAACCAAAGCCCAGCTGATTGCTCAGCTAGAAGAGAACGACCACCCACAGGGCCAGGATGTTGTCCCCAGGGGAAGCAGCCAGACCCCCCCCTGAGAGTGTGTCAGGCTCAGAGAGGGGGAGGAGTGCTGGAACTCACCGGAGAGATGAGACAGCTTCCCCCAGGAGGCCTGCAAGCTGCAGCCCATCTAGGGCAGGGGCCAGCCAAGCAGAGCTGCGGCAGCTGGAGATCCAGCTGCGGATCAAGGAATTGGAAGTAGAGGACCTAGAGAGGGACCACCAAGATCGAGAGAGGCAGCGGCAGCATGAGCTGCCATGGCAGAGCGGAGAACCGGCGGGGCACCGGCTGTGCCAAGAGTGGATGGGCCACAGGGTCCCAGGACTGCCAGATGCTTGGAGAGGCTCGTGGTGGCCCAATTGAAGGACATGGGTGACATAGACGGGTTCCTCAGCTCCTTTGAGAGGGCCTGTGGACTGCAACGGGTTCCCCCACCTGACTGGCTGCAGGAGCTCATCCCCGCACTGAACCAGGAGGCGGCCGGAGTGCTCAGTCAGCTGGAGGACCTACAGCCAGGGGATTACAACCGAGTCAAGGAGGCCCTGCTGCACAAGTTCGGGCTGACCCCCGAGATGTACAGAAAGAAGTTCCGGGGGGGTACAGAAAGGGCCACGGGAGACCTATGTGGACCTGGCCTCCCGCCTGGCGCAATACTGCCGCAAGTGGGTGTCTGGAGTCGGAGCCCAGACCGCAGAGGAGCTGCTCAAGCTGGTCATGATGGAGCAGTTCAATGAAGCGTGCCCACCCAAACTGAGGCTGTGGCTCAAGGACTGGAGACCAGAGAACCCCCAGGAGGCCGGGAGACTGGCGGATGAGTTCACGGAGAGCCGGTCCGGGTGTGAACGGGAGTCCCGGAGAGAAAGGGAGCCGCGCAGAGACCGGATCTCGGCTGAGCGACGGAGGGAGTCAACTACGGGGCGAGACCAAGGAACAGGTCGTCTGCGCCCCAGAGAACCAGCCAGGGCCTGGACAGAGACAGCCCAAAGCCTAACTTGCCAGCGCTGTGGGCAAAAAGGCCACAAGAGGGCTCAGTGCACCAGGTCCCAGGACCGGGGACTTTCCAGGGTTAACTGGCTGGGGCGGGAGGAAGGGCAGGCTGCCCCAGAGGCAGGGGCTGGCAGGCAAACCTCAGCTCAGAGAGAGGGGAAGGATGCTCAGTGCACCTCCCCTGGGAGGTCTGACCCTCGGAAGGCGGATTTCTCCGTGTACCGGGTGGGGGCAGGACGGCCCCTGCGGAGCGAGTGCCTCATACCCCTGGAGGTGGATGGTAGGAAGGTGACGGGCTTCTGGGACACGGGGGCAGAGGTGACGCTGGCCCGATCCGATATAGTGGCCCCAGAGCGGATACTACCCCACACCCAGCTGACCCTGAAAGGCATAGACGGGTCCCCGTTTAAGGTGCCTGTAGCCAGGGTGCATCTGAAATGGGGGGCGAAGGAAGGCCTCAAGGAAGTGGGGGTGCACCCGCACTTGCCCACCGAGGTGCTGATGGGGAATGACCTAGAGGAGTGGCCCCATGAATCTCAGCGGGCTCTAGTCACTACCCGGAGCCAGAGCCAGCGGGGGGCTGACAACATGGGTCCAGGGAAGGACTCCTGGCAGCGTCCTCAGGGTCCCATCCCAGTGGACACGGGGTCCAGCCAGGCTGGGACTCCGGACCTAGGCAAAGGTGGGGGACAGGTTCCGATCCCTGCCTCAGCGGCTGAATTCCAGGCTGAGGTGCAGGCAGACCCCTCCTTGCAGAGGCTGAGGGACCAGGCTGGCCTCCGTGCAGCTCGGCCCCCGGGGAGAGGTGGCCAGGAGAGATTCCTGCGGGGGCGTGGACTCCTGTTCCGTGAATGGCTTCCCCCCAGGAAGGCGAGGGCATGGGGGGGTCCAGCGGCAGCTGGTCGTCCCCCGAAAGTATCGCCTCAAGCTGCTGTATTTGGCCCACGATGTCCCCGTTGGGGGCCACCGGGGGATCCGGAGCACCCTGCTGAAGCTGCTCCAGCACTCCTATTGGCCGGGAATCTTTACAGCCGTGCAGCGGTACTGCCGGTCCTGTGACTCCTGCCAGAGGGGCGGGAAGGCCCAAGACAGGAGGAAAGCGGCTTGGGGGTCTCTACCCCAGATAGACCCTCTGGGCTTGCTGAGAGAGTTATGGGAGGGGAAGACCTCCCTGGATGGAGCTTCAGGGGTGGAAGCCACCCTGGCTGTCCAGAGAAGGCTCACTGGGCTCATGGCCCCGGCCCGAGAGACCCTGGCCAGAGATCAAGGCCAGCGGAAGGGTGGGTGTGACCCCCGAGGACAGGCCTGCGCCAGTCGCCCTGGAGCGGGGCGGCGAGTGGACAGAGGGAAGCCAGCTCATGTGGGGCCTTGCCACGGCCGGCCCGAGTCAAGGGGAGCACCCATGTCCCTGGGGCGGGTTCCCACGCAGAGGACCCAAACTTCCCTAGATCACGAGCGGAGTGACCCTGCTCAGTTCGCTCTCGGAGGGGGCAGAACTGTGACGTAGTGGGGGTACTTGCTGGGCTGTGGTGACCCCTGCTGCCTGGAGCAAGACCCAGCAGGGAAAACCTCGCTAGGCAGAGGTAAGGCCAAACTTGTTGAACCAGTGGCCAGACACCCCCCATGGAGAGGAACAAAGGAAGGTGGAATGCTGCCCTGACTGGGGGGCAGGGCTGGAAGGGAATTTAGTTAGACGGTCTGAGAGCATGGAGGAGAGCCTAGGAGAAGGGGCTGGAGTTTAGGGGCCCAGTCTCCCCCATCTCAAGGGGGGGTTCCCCGTCTCCTGCACCCCGAAATGGCACAAACAGACTGCACCAGCCAGTGGAATAGAGGAAGTTTATTGCCTCTCCAGGATACAGCATAGCACAGATGTAGTCTGGTCACAGAACTGGGCTAGGATGCCTCAGGCCCCCTTGAGTTGGGGGGAGACTGGGCCCCTAAACTCCAGCTCCTCTCCCTAGGCTGTCTCCTCCATGCTCTCCCACAGTAACAACTAAATTCCCTTGCAGCCCTGCCCCCCAGTCCAGGGCAGCATTCACCTTCCTTTGTTCCTCTCCATGGGGGGTGTCTGGCCACTGGTTCGACAAGTTTGGCCTTATCTCTGCCTAGCGAGATTTTCCCTGCTGGGTCTTGCTCCAGACAGCAGGGGTCACCACAGCCCAGCAAGTACCCCCACTACGTCACAGTTCTCCCCCCTCCGAGAGCGAACTGAGCAGGGTCACTCCGCTCGTGACCTGGGGAAGTTCGGGCCCCTCGCTACGGGACAGCGCGTCGGCGATGATGTTGGCGCTCCCCTTGACGTGGATCACTTCCATGTCGTAGTCCTGCAGGAGCAGGCTCCACCGCAGCAGCTTGGCGTTCGTCCCTTTCATCTGGTGCAGCCAGGTCAGGGGGCAGTGGTCGGTGAACACCGTGAAACGCCGGCCAAACAGGTACGGCTGCAGCTTTTGCAGGGCCCACACCATGGCCAGGCATTCCCTCTCTACGGTCGCGTAGCTCCGCTCCCGGGGCAGCAGCTTCCTGCTCAGGTACACGATGGGGTGACGTTCCCCTTTCTCGTCCGCCTGCATCAGCACCGCCCCCAGCCCAGTGTCCGAGGCGTCCGTAAACACGATAAAGGGCTTGTCGAAGTCTGGGTTTACCAACACTGGGGCCTTGGCCAGGGCTCCCTTCAGTGCACAGAGAGCCCTCTGGCACTGCTCCGTCCAGACCACCCTGTCGGGCCTCCCCTTCCTGCACAGCTCTGTGATCGGGGCAGCGATGGAGCTGAAGTTGGGCACAAACCTCCGGTAGTACCCCGCCATCCCAATGAAAGCCTGGACCTGCTTCTTGGTCTGGGGCACAGGCCAGTCCCGGATGGCCTCCACTTTGGCCGGCTCTGGCTTCAAGCAGCCGCTCCCCACCTTATGGCCCAGGTAGGACACTTCGGCCATTCCAACCTTGCACTTCCCAGCCTTTACGGTCAGCCCAGCCTCCCTTAGCCGATCCAGTACCTGGCTGACCTGGGCCACGTGGTCCTCCCAGGACTGGCTGAAGACGCAGATGTCATCGATGTACGCTAGGGCACAGTTCTCCATTCCCCTCAGCAGCTGGTCCACCAGGCGCTGGAAGGTGGCCGGCGCCCCTTTGAGGCCAAAGGGTAGGACCAGGAACTCATAGAGCCCCAGCGGCGTGATGAAAGCCGATTTCAGTCTGGCCTCCTGGTCTAGCGGCACCTGCCAGTAGCCCTTGGTGAGGTCCAGGGTGGTGAGATAGCGAGCTCCCCCCAGCTTGTCCAGGAGCTCGTCGGGCCTTGGCATCGGGTAGGCGTCGGACACCGTGATGGCGTTGAGCTTCCGGTAGTCCACGCAGAACCGGATCGACCCGTCCTTCTTGGGAACCAGCACCACGGGAGAGGCCCAGGGGCTGGAGGACGGCTGGATCACCCCCAGGGCCAACATGTCCTGGACCTCTCTCTCCAGGTCCTGGGCTGTTTTCCCTGTGACTCTGAATGGGGAGCAGCGCACCGGGGGGTGAGTGCCCGTCTGCACCCGGTGGACAGCCAGGTTGGTAAGACCCGGCTTGTTGGAGAACAGCTGCTGGTGGGAGCGCAGCACCTCCCGGATCTCGGCCTGCTGGGCCGGGGTGAGCTGGTCCGAGAGGGAAATTGACTCCAGCGAAGAGTCCTCTCCGGTCCCAGGGAACAGGCCCACCAGGGGATCCTCCCCCTGCTCCTCCCAGGGCTTACACACGGCCAGCACCAAGTTCTCCCTGTCCCAGTACGGCTTCATCATGTTAACATGATATACCCGCTGGCCGCGCGTCCGGCCCGTCAGCTCCACCACGTAGTTCACCTCGTTCAGCTGCTTAACCACCTTGAAGGGGCCGTCCCAGGCAGCTTGCAGCTTGTTCTTCCGCACGGGGATCAGGACCATCACCTGGTCCCCGGTAGCGTAGGCGCGGGCCCGTGCATTGCGGTCGTACCAGACCTTCTGCTTCCTCTGGGCCCTGCTCAGGTTCTCTCTGGCCAGGCCCATGAGCTCGGCAAGTCTTTCCCGGAATGTCAGGACGTATTCCACGACCGGCTCACCCTCCGGGGAGACCTTCCCCTCCCACTCGTCTTTCAATAAGTCCAGGGGGCCCCTCACTCGCCTCCCATATAACAGCTCGAACGGCGAGAACCCCGTGGACTCCTGGGGCACTTCCCTGTACGCAAACAGCAGGTGGGGTAGGTACTTGTCCCAGTCCTGCGGGTGTTTGTGCATAAAGGTCCGTAGCATCTGCTTCAGAGTCCCATTGAACCTCTCCACCAACCCGTTGGTCTGGGGGTGATACGCCGAGGCCCAGGTGTGTTGCACCCCACTCTTCTCCCACAAGCACCGGAGCAGGGCCGACATGAAGTTGGATCCCTGGTCCGTGAGAACCTCCTGGGGAAACCCCACCCTGCTGAAAATGGTCAGCAGTGCGTCTGCCACCGTGTCTGCCTCGATGGAGGGCAGGGCCACGGCCTCGGGGTAGCGGGTGGCGAAGTCCACCACCACCAGGATGTATTTCTTCCCTGTCCGGGTCGCTCTGTTGAAGGGCCCCACAATATCCATCGCCACCTTCTGGAAAGGCTCCTCTATGATGGGCAGGGGTCTCAATGCAGCTTTTTTCCTGTCTTGGGCCTTCCCCACTCGTTGGCAGGAGTCGCAGGACCGGCAGTACCGCTGGACAGCTGCAAACATCCCCGGCCAGTAGAAGTTTTGGAGCAGCCTCAGCCGCGTGCGCCGGATCCCCTGGTGTCCCGAGAACGGGATGTCATGGGCCAGGTGTAGCAGCTTGCGGCGATACCTTTGGGGAACCACCAGCTGCCGCTGGAGCCCCCACTTGCCTACCGTCCCGGGGGAAAGCCATTCCCGGTACAGAAATCCCCTCTCCCACCGGAACTTCTCCTGGCAATCTCCTCCTAGGGGTTGAGCGGCACCCAGGTCAGCCCGGTCCCTCAGGGCCTGCAAGGAGGGATCCGCTCGCACCTCCGCCTGGAATTCAGCGGCTGGGGCTGGGACAGGGCCGTGGTTCCCCCCACTGCCTAGGTCCAACTCTAGGTCTGCTGGGACGGGGCCCTGGGCCCCCTGTTGGGGAACCTCCTCGAGTTCCGGGCCGCAAGCCCCTCGCTTGCTCTGGCTACGGGTGGTGACCAGCGTCCTGTGGGGTCCGTCTGGCCACTCCTCTAGGTCACTCCCCATTAGCACATCGGTGGGCAAGTGCGGGTGCACCCCCACTTCCTTGGGGCCCTCCTTGGCCTCCCATTTCAGATGCACCCTGGCTACGGGTACCTTAAAGGGGGTGCCGCCTATGCCCCTCAGTGTCAGCTGAGTGTCGGGTAGCATACGGTCTGGGGCCACTATGTCGGGCCGGGCCAGCGTCACCTCCGCCCCCGTGTCCCAGAAACCCGTCACCTTCCTGCCATCCACCTCCAGGGGTACGAGGCAGTCCCTCCGTAGGGGCCGCCCCGCCCCCACCCGGTGCACGGATAAATCTGTCTCCCGAGGGTAAGACCTCCCAGGGGAGGTGCACTGAGCATCCTTCCCCTCTCTCTGAGCTGAGGTTTGCCAGCCAGCCCCTGCCACTGGGGCAGCCTGTGCTTCCTCCCGCCCCAGCCAGTTAACCCTGGAACGTCCCAGGTCATGGGACCTGTTCTTGCGCCTGGTGCATTGAGCCCTCTTGTGGCCTCGTTGCCCACAGCGATGGCAAGTTAGGTTCTGTGGGCCCATTCGGGTCGGCTCTGCCCGGGCCCTGGCTGGTTTTCTGGGGTATCGACGACTGGTCCTGGTCCCTGGGGCTCGCCTCGGAGGTGTCTCTCTCCGTTGCTCCGCCGAGAACCGGTCTCTGCGCGATTCTCTTTCTCTCCGGGACTCCCGTTCACCCCCGGACCGGCTCTCCGTGAACTCATCCGCCAGTCTCCCGGCCTCCTGGGGGTTCTCTGGTCTCCGGTCCTTGAGCCACAGCCTCAGTTTGGGTGGGCACGCTTCATAGAACTGCTCCATCATGACCAGCTTGAGCAGCTTCTCTGCGGTCTGGGCTCCGACTCCCGAGACCCACTTGCGGCAGTATTGCGCCAGGCGGGAGGCCAGGTCCACATAGGTCTCCCGTGGCCCTTTCTGTACCCCCCGGAACTTCTTCCTGTACATCTCGGGGGTCAGCCCGAACTTGTGCAGCAGGGCCTCCTTGACTCGGTTGTAATCCCCTGGCTGTAGGTCCTCCAGCTGACTGAGCACTCCGGCCGCCTCCTGGTTCAGTGCGGGGACGAGCTCCTGCAGCCAGTCAGCTGGGGGGACCTGTTGCAGCCCACAGGCCCTCTCAAAGGAGCTGAGGAACCCGTCTATGTCGCCCACGTCCTTCAATTGGGCCACTGTGAGCCTCTCCAAGCGCCTGGCATCCCCGGGACTCTGGGGCCCATCCACTCTTGGCGCAGCCGGGGCCCCGCAGGTTCTCCGCTCTGCCATGGCCAGCTCATGCTGTCGCTGCCTCTCTCGGTCCTGGCGCTCCTTCTCTCGGTCCTGGCGTTCCTTCTCTCTGTCCTGTACTTCCAATTCCTTGATCCGCAGCTGGATCTCCAGCCGCCGCAGCTCCGCTGGGCTGGCCCCTGCCCTAGATGGGCTACGGCTTGCAGGCCTCCCGGGAGACGCTGTCTCATCTCTCCGGTGGGTCCCAGCGCTCCTCCCCCTCTCTGAGCCTGACACACTCTCAGGGGGGGTCTGGCTGCTTCCCCTGGGGACAAGATCCTGGCCCCGTGGCTGGTCATTCTCTTCCAGCTGGGTAATCAGCTGGGCCTTGGTTGCTTTCTGCACAGGCAAGCCCCTCTCTCTGCACAGCCCCACCAGCTCTGCCTTCAAGAGTCGGGCGTAGGCCATCTGCCCGCTGGGCCCCTCGGTGCAGACTCACCAGTCTAGTGCTGCAGCGCCCCACGATTCCCAGGAACCGCTTCGCTCTGTCTCCAGCACGCCTGGCTCCAGGGCTCTTGCTTCTACAGCGCCTTGTCGCTTGCCGCTGGAAGCTCCATCCACGGGGTGCAGTGCATCCCACTTCTGACACCAGTGTGACGGCGTGTTGGGGGTTCCCCGTCTCCTGCACCCCGAAATGGCACAAACAGACTGCACCAGCCAGTGGAATAGAGGAAGTTTATTGCCTCTCCAGGATACAGCATAGCACAGATGTAGTCTGGTCACAGAACTGGGCTAGGATGCCTCAGGCCCCCTTGAGTTGGGGGGAGACTGGGCCCCTAAACTCCAGCTCCTCTCCCTAGGCTGTCTCCTCCATGCTCTCCCACAGTAACAACTAAATTCCCTTGCAGCCCTGCCCCCCAGTCCAGGGCAGCATTCACCTTCCTTTGTTCCTCTCCATGGGGGGTGTCTGGCCACTGGTTCGACAAGTTTGGCCTTATCTCTGCCTAGCGAGATTTTCCCTGCTGGGTCTTGCTCCAGACAGCAGGGGTCACCACAGCCCAGCAAGTACCCCCACTACGTCACACCCCCCATGGAGAGGAACAAAGGAAGGTGGAATGCTGCCCTGACTGGGGGGCAGGGCTGGAAGGGAATTTAGTTAGACGGTCTGAGAGCATGGAGGAGAGCCTAGGAGAAGGGGCTGGAGTTTAGGGGCCCAGTCTCCCCCATCTCAAGGGGGGCTGAGGCATCCTAGCCCAGCTCTGTGACCAGATTCCATCTGTGCTGTGCTGTATCCTGGAGAGGCAATAAACTTCCTCTATTCCACCGGCTGGTGCAGTCTGTTTGTGCCATTTCGGGGTGCAGGAGACGGGGAACCCCCAACGCGACGTCACACCCCGCCTGCACAGCTTCTCATCCTGAGCCAGGCCCCGCCCGCCCACCCACCTTCCCCTCCAAGCTTGGCCCCGCCCACCAAGTTTCCCCTCCCAAGCCAGGCCCCACCCGCCCAGCTTCCCCTCCCGAGCCAGCCCCCGCCCGCCCAGCTTCCCCTCCCAGCTTGGCCCCGCCCTCCCAGCTTCCCCTCCCAAGCCAGGCCCCGCCCGCCCAGCTTCCCCTCCCAGCTTGGCCCCGCCCTCCCAGCTTCTCCTCCCTGCCAGGCCCCGCCTGCCCAGCTTCTGCTCCCAAGCCAGGCCCCGCCCGCCCAGCTTCCCCTCCCAGCTTGGCCCCGCCCTCCCAGCTTCCCCTCCCAGCTTGGCCCCGCCCGCCCAGCTTCTCTTCCCTGCCAGGCCCCGCCTGCCCAGCTTCCTCTCCCAGCCTGGCCCCGCCCGCCCAGCTTCCCCTCCCGAGTCCGGCCCCGCCCACCCAGCTTCCCCTCCCAGTTTGGCCCCGCCCGTCCAGTTTCTCTTCCCAGCTTGGCCCCGCCCCCCCGCTTCCGCTCCCAGCCTGGCCCCGCTCGCCCTGCTTCCCCTCCCGAGCCCGGCCCCGCCCACCCAGCTTCTCCTCCCGGCCTGGCCCCGCCCACCAAGCTTCCCCTCTCAGCCAGGCCCCGCCCGCCCAGATTCCCCTCCCAGCCTGGCCCCGCCCCCCCAGCTTCCCCTCCCAGCCTTGCTCCGCCTGCCCAGCTTCTCCTCCCAAGCCAGGCCCCGCCCGCCCAGCTTCCCCTCCCAGCTTGGCCCCGCCCGCCAGGCTGGGAGGAGAAGCTGGGTGGGCGGGGCCGGGCTCGCGAGGAGAAACTGGGTGGGTGGGGCAAGCTGGGAGGAGAAACTGGGCAGGCGGGGCCTGGCTGGGAGGGGAAGCAGGGTGGGCGGGGCCGGGCTCGGGAAGAGAAAGTGGGCGGGCCCCTCTCTACCCCCGCCCAGGGCGGGTCGGAATCCCCCCAAGTGCCCCAGCCCTGGAGTCGCGGCAGGCAGCGAGCCCACGGCGACGCGCTCGTCAGGGCGGGACCCGGGACCCTCCCCCGGGCTGGACCGGACCGGGATTGGCTGGACGGGAAGAACCGGATTCCGAGGGGGGCCCCGCCCCGCAGCCAGGCGCCGCGGAGCGCAAGGGCAGCATGGAGAGCACGCTGGGCTACTGGGACATCCGCGGGGTGAGCGCGGGGCGGAGGGAGCCCCCGGCGGGGGGGGGGCAGGAGCGGGGCGGGCAGCCCCCAGCGAGGGGCAGGGGCGGGGCGGGCAGCCCCCAGCGAGGGGCAGGGGCGGGGCGGGCAGCCCCCAGCGAGGGGAAGGGGCGGGGCGGGCAGCCCCCAGCGAGGGGAAGGGGCGGGGGGGGGGCAGGAGCGGGGCGGGCAGCCCCCAGCGAGGGGAAGGGGCGGGGGGGGGGCAGGAGCGGGGCGGGCAGCCCCCAGCGAGGGGAAGGGGCGGGGGGGGGGGCAGGAGCGGGGCGGGCAGCCCCCAGCGAGGGGAAGGGGCGGGGGGAGGCAGGAGCGGGGCGGGCAGCCCCCAGCGAGGGGAAGGGGCGGGGGGGGGGCAGGAGCGGGGCGGGCAGCCCCCAGCGAGGGGAAGGGGCGGGGGGGGGGCAGGAGCGGGGCGGGCAGCCCCCAGCGAGGGGAAGGGGCGGGGGGGGGGCAGGAGCGGGGCGGGCAGCCCCCAGCGAGGGGAAGGGGCGGGGGGGGGGCAGGAGCGGGGCGGGCAGCCCCCTGCGAGGGGCTAGGGGCGGGGGGGCAGGAGCGGGGCGGGCAGCCCCCTGCGAGGGGAAGGGGCGGGGGGGCAGGGGCGGGGCGGGCAGCCCCCGGCGAGGGGAAGGGGCGGGGGGGCAGGAGCGGGGCGGGCAGCCCCCGGCGAGGGGAAGGGGCGGGGGGGCAGGGGGCAGGAGCGGGGCGGGCAGCCCCCGGCGAGGGGGGGCAGTAGCGGGGCAGGCAGCCCCCCCATGGGTCTCTAGGGAAATGTGTGGGTTGGCTTGGGGTCACTGTGAGAGCCAAGAGTACCAGCCCGCACCCAGTACAACCCTGGGCTACCTGCGCTGGGGGGATGGGCCCTGTAACATGACCTGCCCCTTCATTCCCTTAACGCCTGGGGGGCGGGGGGGTGGGACAAGCCTGCAGTAAGTCCCCCTTGTCCCTCCGCAGTCACATGCCAATTAACCCTTCCCACGCCAGGCCCCAGCTGGGCCTGTATCTGCAGTGGTCTGTCATTCAAAGTTTTGTTTCCCAACTGCAGGTGTTGGGGGTGTAATCTCCCCAGTGGCTGAGCAGCTGGGGATTGCTAGATGGGAAAGCACTGGCTTTTGGGAGGGGTGGTACTGTAGGGCGGCTCCCAGTGCTTGGTTTGTTGGGACTGATCTTATTTCACATTTAACTCGTGACCTTGGCACCAAAAGTGGGAGCGTTTGGCTGACACGCTCTGGGGAGGGGCTGCCGATACAGGGCAGGATCGGGGTAGGCCAGGAGAGCTAGAGGAGCTTGAGAGCTGGAGCAGTAGGAATGGGATGAAAGTAGAAGAACATGAGCATGGGGACCAGCAAGAAGAATGTTTGTGATTAGCTGGGCTGGCCGCAGGGTGACCACGAGCCCCCAGCGTGACGAGGGTGGAAAAGGCTGTCTTAGCATGCACCAGGTGACGTATTTTCAGGAGAGGCGGGAATGTGCTCGGCGCCTGCGAGACCTCGTCTGGGGCAGTTCTGGTCTCCCGAGTTCAAGATGGACAGATTCAAACAGGAACAGATGCAGAGAAGGGCACTTGGGACCTGCCTTAGGAGAGGAGATTTAAGGAGCATGGCTTGTCTAGCCAACAGAGCCAACCCAGCCTTTCTAAATACCAAGGAGGGCGGGACGTTATGTAAGTGAGACACCAGTGTAGACACGAGAAGAAATGGCTCCAAACTGGCCCTCCACAAGCTGAGGCTTGAAACTAGCTGAAGAGGTCTCCTCGTCGAGGAGAGAGGTTCTGGATCAGCCTCCCCAGGAGGGCAGTGGGGGCAAAATACTTCCCTGGCTTCCAAACGGTGCTTGCTACCTTTCTGGGGGGGATGGCCTGAGATGGCCCGTGGCCCTTCAGAAGCCGCATGCAGCAGAAGTCCCCCGTGGCCAGAGATGGGACGCCAGATGGGGAGGGCAAATTCCAGCGAATTTTTTCCCAGGAGTCAGCCGGGGGGATCTTGCTCACGTTCTCAGGGTTCAACTGATCTGTTCCCGGAGAGGGCCGGGAAGGATCTGTGGTCTTGGAGATGCAGGAGCCCAGGCTAGATGAGGAATGGTCCCTTCTGGCCTTACAGCCCGAGCGACAGGAGTGCCTGCTTGGCCCCCTGGGTGATGCGTTGGCGGAGGTCCAGCCCTCATGCACCAGTTGCGTTCAGTCCTGGGCTCCAGCAGTTGTGCCCAGTGGCAGAACTGGGGGGGGGGGGGGGAGTCCATGGGTCTGGCTTGCTTTGGCTTTCTCTGGGCTCACCCAGTGGAACTGGAAGGGTCCCACAACGTCCGTTCTCTTGTGCTCCTCTCTGCAGCTGGCTCATGCCATCCGACTGCTGCTGGAACATGCGGGCGCACCCTACGAGGACAAGCAGTACACCCCCAGTGGGGATGGTAAGGCCACAGGGCGCGTTAAGGTCCGCGCTCCAGAGTGTTAGTAGGTGCCCAGCCCCTTGCCTTGCCCGGAGTCACCTTAGAGCAGGCAGAGGGTCTGGCTTGTGGCAGGCAATCGAGTCTGAGGCTGGCTCATACCTGGATTGCAGCTGGAAATTGCAAGGGAATCCAGCCAGATTTTTGCTGCCCTCCCCCGCCCAGGAATTAAGCAGGGCATCTCTGCCGCGCGAGGGATGGAAAGAGTTTTACCTGCCTGTCAGCAGGGGGCTCGGGGAGGGGCTCAGGTTTCAGCAGCTCTTAGAAAGGGCCTTGGACTCTCTAGCTGGGCAGGGGAGGTAAGGTCAGTCCTGGGGTGCCCCCTGCACAGCCCCTCTGGGAATACCCCAGTGCCCCCTGACAGCCAAGGGGGCTGCCCCGGTGAAGCTGGGTGGGGTGTTTGGCTCTGGGGCAGTAGACTCGGAACAGAGGGTGAAGCATCTGGGTGTGCAGTGACTGAGGGGTGGGGGGGCTTGAAGGGAGGGGCATTAACGGGGAGGAGGGTCAGACCCTCTTCTCCCTGTTGCTTCAGTTCATTCCTCTCCGAGGTCTGGGTGGCTTGCGGGCCCAGCCCTGCCCATGGCAGGAGACAGCAGTTCCCCTGCTTCCCACCAGCCCTGCACAGGACAGTGCCTCTGGGCTGGAAGGGTCCGCCCTTGGAGGGGCCAATGGGAGAGAGGGAGAGTTGCTCAATCCCGCCTGTGTCAAGTAACAGCCACTTCCCGTTCCCCGCCCGGTTAACTCCTGGGTGGCTGCAGAGACTGATTTCCCACCTGGGTTTCTTGCTGAGTCACGCACCCTTGGGGCTGGTTACATCACCCTGAAGGGCGCGGGGCTGCCCTTTGTCATGGGCCATAAGAGAAGAAAATCCCTTTGTCCCCGCAAGTGGATTAGTGCGGGGGCGGGGAGGCTGCGGGGGAGGGAGAGGTCAGGTTGCTTTGGGGCCTGGATCCTTTAGTACGGTGACAGCACGTTTCTGGCCCTTGAGAATCCCCATAAAATTGTGCCTCGCAGCTTCCCAGGGCGTTGTGAAAATACACGGCCCCTCCCCACGGCAGCTCAGAGTGGGCGAGCGGCTTTGGGCGAACGGGGGCACCGGCTTTGTCCCCCCTCAGAAAGGCGCGTGTGCTACAAGTGTCTCTGTAAACTCGCGGCCGAGACAAGACTGGAGCTTTTACCTGCAATCGGTTAGTTGAGTTGCGTTACCGCCCAGCGAGGCCTCTGCTCACTCAGCCATCGAGGGAGAACGGCAGGGCCTGGCCTGGCCTGGCCTCCACAATATTTGACACTGAGATCACCGTGGCAGCGCACAACCCCCCTTTCTTGTGAAGACTAAGCCACAGGAAGCCAGTGGAACCCAGGTGCCCTCACGCCCAAGCCTGTGCTCTCACCACTAGGATGTGCTGTCTCTGGAAAAGAACTAGCTGTACACAGGACAGGGAAATCAAATTCCAGCCGGTAGCCCTTCCCCGGAGGCTGATCACAGCTCTGGCGGGGACTCAGAGCAGGGCTGGGACCTGTACCAGGAGGTGCTTGTCGCAAGCAGAAATGTCGTTTGCCTTAGTTAAGAAAGTAACCACTCAATACCTGCCTTTCGTGGCTGGGGAGAGGGAAGGATTCCTGCGGGGCTGGGCCAGTGCTAGCCAGCAACTGGGCCCGACTTCCTAGCACTGGTGTAAAGTGGGTGCCAATGGGCAGTGTTCCAGGGGCGGCTGTGGGTTTGTATCCGTGGAAGTGAGGGTCTGCCCTGCCACTCTCCTCTGAGTCTGCTGGTTGTAGACCCTCCCGGGAAACCCGCTTGGGGTCTGTCTGCTACAGTTGGGCGTGTGGCTGCAGCATGCGTCTCTAGCTGGCTCACGTACCACATGCAAACCTGCAGCCTATTGTAGACAGACAGCAGGTCCCAGGTGCTGGAGCACCCCCACCCCTGCTCTTGTGAAAGGTAAGGCTGCAGTGGTGGGGATGGACCGGCCTGTTTCATGGGCCCCATGGCCCCTGCGTGTACACAGACCGTGATATGCTGGTCAGGGAGGCCAGGCTGCAGACAGCCAGGGCAGCTTTGCTTATCACGCTGTGTTGAACTGACGTGGCGGTAAGTTGATCTATCTTGGGCTCATGTCAAGGGGACCCGAGCCAGCAGGGAAGGGGTTAAATCCAGATTCAGCACGTGGGCAGTGAGCCGAGGTACTGGCCAAAGTTCTAAGAGGAAAGGGCAGATTTCAGGTGACCCAAAGCAGGTTTCTGCGGGATCCAAGTAGAGCTAAAGCTTTTGTTGGGGCTGCAGACAATCCCTGTTAGGCACCTGGGATAGGTGGTACAGGCTGGCCCCCAGAATCATGGTATCCCAGCTCCATGCAGGCTTTAGCCTCACGTTGCCCCGAGGCGAGAAGGAATGTGGCGAGTCTTGGATCCCTGTTTTACAGCTGGCCCCTGGCACGCAGAGCGGCCAAGTGATGTGCCCGGGGGAACCTATGGAGCCTGTGGCAGAGATCTGCCCAACTCCCCATGCCCGGGCTCTGCCGACTGAGCCATGCTGTTGCAGAAGGCTCCCTGAGTCTGGGTTGTGTGGCACCTCGCACCCCGTTCTCGGCTGAAGCCGTATTGTGGTCCTGGCGGAGCTTTGCCTCCGGGCTGGCGGGAAGGGTGGGAAATGAGAGGCCGGTGGGGGCGGGGGCCAAAGGGATCGGGGGGGGGGGAGCTTGGTGGTAGGCAGCTAGCAGCGTTGTTCCCAGAGGCATGAGCAGCTGTAGGTCCCAAGGATTTCCACAGGACTGGGGTGCTGGGCAGGGTCCCTATGAGCTGGGCGCTTGGGCTTGGGGGGGGGGGGGGTGCGTGTGGGGAAGTGAGCGTGGTTAGGAGATGTGGGGGAGGGTTGGTGGTGAGAGCCATGAAGTGGGGGGGCAGGTCTCCGTGCCATAGGACCCACCTCCTGTTCCTTCCCCCAGGCCCAGATTACGACATAAGCCAATGGACGAACGAGAAAGAGAAGCTGGGGCTGGATTTCCCGAACGTATGTAGCCGCCTCCTTGGCTGTGACTGGGCCGGGGCGGAGGGGGAAGAGTTCAGGGCAGCTGGAGACGAGTAGTTTGGCTGCTGGTGCTGAGTGGAGCCAGGCCGTGGGCGAGGGAAGGGCTCCCGGCTTTCCAGGGCCCCGTGGCGGGTGCAGGGCTGCCGTGCCCAGGCAGCATGATGGTCGCACGTAGCCCTGAACAGTGAGTCTGGGGCCCTGTTGTCCACCTGCAGGGTAAATGCAGGGGCAGGGAGTGGCTGGCTCCAGCGCTGTACAGGGCTGGCTCGAGAGACGCTAGCTCTGGCCTCCTGCCGGTACCGGGTATTGTGGTACTCTCTGATTCCCTCTCCTTCCCTCCTAGCTGCCCTACCTCATCGACGGCCCGACCAGGCTCACCCAGAGCAATGCCATCCTGCGCTACCTCGCGCGCAAGCACCGGCTGGGTGAGTGCTGCCGCGGGTCTGCACGCGCTCCGCAGGAATCGGTCCCACGGGCAGAGTGAGGGGCCGCTAGGGTAGAAGAGCCAGGGCCATTTCCCCTGGAAAGACAAGCCCTGAGTGCCTAGTCGAGATTTAAACTAGGGATGTTAAATATCGGTTAATTGAAGAGTCGAGTAAGCTCATGAATTCTGATTGGTTACTTGACTATTCGATAGTCCCCGGGATAGAGCCGGCAGCCTGTGCACCCCGGCCCCCTTCCTGAGGAACCCCCCACCACTCTGCACTGCTGCCTCTGTAACTTTTAAAAACCAGCTCCCCTCACAGACCGGCTGCCTGTTGCCCTATGCTGCTGCCTCTGATACAGAGGCAGCACCACTGGGTAGTAGCCACCCTTGTCAGGGTGGTGGAAGGGTGTCTGAGCTTCCGGACCTGGCCTGAGCTGGGTTGCTGACCAGCCTTCTAAAAAATGTACTGTCAGGGAATGTGGGCAGGGGAATGCATCTAGTCTACAGCATTTATCTATATGCTTTTGCTGATCGGTTAATTGACTATACAATTACCTCCCTAATTTAAACCGGTGCTGAGCCTCTCTGACTGTGTGTGTGTTCTTCTGGATGCCAGCTGGCGAGAGCGAGGAAGAGATGCAGAGAGCAGACATGCTGGAGAACCAGGTGATGGATTTCCGCCTGAGCTTTGCAAGGATCTGCTACAGCCCTGAGTTTGTGAGTACTTCCCTGCTCCTCTGGGGGTGTGGGTCGGAGAGGGCTCGGGGAGGGTGTCACATGGGGATAACAGGTGTAGAGATAAGCCAAAGTTTTACAAGCCTCCATTAATTACATGGGAAGAGGCAGAATTATCCTCATTTTACAGTGGGCATCAAGAGGAGGTGAAGTAACTTGCCAAAGGTCCCACAGTAAACCAGTAGCAGAGGTATGATTAGAATCTGAGACCTTCCTAGTTTCAACACTGCGTGTTCCCCTAACTCATGCTGCCAGAGACAGAGAGGTGAAATCACTGGTCCCAGGGGCTGTGTGTCTGAGCAGACCAGTCCGTGAAGTCCATTACCCACTGCCCCTCTTCAGACACAGCCTCTTCCTTCAAAGGCAGGTGAATAATTTCTGTCAAGCACCCAAGTAGTTACGCAAGGCTGATGTGTCTGGCACAGGAGAGCCCATCAGAGGATCAGTTTATGAATGACCCTCCCCGCCGCTTTGGGCCACATTAGAGAGACTGAGTTGGAACATGAGGGTTTGAACCCCGCACCCTTGATTCTGTTTACCCTTTTGCAGGAGAAGCTGAAGCCAGAGTACTTGGAGCAGCTGCCAGGAAAGCTGAAGCTGTTGTCCCGGTTCCTGGGGGACCGGAAGTGGTTTGCCGGGGAGAAGGTGTGTGGCTAACGAGGGACCGTGTTACTGCTCCGTGTTAGAGGCCAGAGGAGGGCCATGCAGATCGGGAGGGTTCTAATCTGCTTATTTTCATTCTAATTTCCCAGCTCACCTATGTCGACTTCCTTGCGTACGATGTCCTGGATCAGCACCGCATGTTCGAGCCCAAGTGCCTGGATCAGCTGAAGAACCTGGAGGATTTTCTTAACCGCTTTGAAGTAAGCTTGGCTTTCACTCCCCGGCGACATGCAGCTTTCTGGATCTCCAGGGCTGGCCAAGCTGGTTCCACTTCTGCAGTGTCTGCAGCACATCACCTTTGGCCCAGTTACTTTTCCCAAATAAGGTTGATGGATGGTTTCCATTCTAAGCTTTGTGCTCCTTTCTCTTGTGAAATCAATCACTTACTGCTAGGTTCTTTTCACAATATATGGAATTGGGGTTCACCATAAACAGGAGGCATTCACTATAGAAAACAATCACACACTGACATAGAAATGAGTTTCCACACAGCTCAAGTTCCAGCATTGTCTCCCTTGTAAAGAGCTCTAGACAGGGAACTGGTGAACACCACAAAGTCACTAGTAGCTGAAAAATACATTGCAAGTGCACATCATTCCAGTCCTGATTTTCTCAGGCTTGATTCTTGGGCAGAGTTGATTTGAGGAACAGTCAGACAAACTGGTTTTGAGAGGTGGAGCTTTGAGAAGTTTTCCTGCTTTCAGAAAGTGCTTTATCTGCTCCTAACCCTGGAGCAGCTGAGGAAGGTTGGGGCCTGGCTGTCAGCAGCTCTGGAAAATCGCATCCTTGGGGCTTGATCCAAAGCCTATTGAAGTGTGTGTCAAGGCTTCACTTGATTTCAGCAAACTTTGGATCAGGCCCTGGGTCCCCCAGAAGATCAAGGACGTGTCTGACACGACGTAGCTTCGTGCCTTTGTGGTTTGCAATGGGGAGCAGTTCCCTAGTAGCTGTTTGGCTGCAGTCCAGGCTGAATTTCTGGCGGTGCGGATGGGTAGAGGGCTTGCGAGGCGCTGGTGTCTCTCTACGTTGATGGATCTCCCTTTGCTTTCCCTATAGGCCCTGGAGAAGATCGCTGCCTACATGCATTCTGGTCGCTACATGAAGACCCCCATTTTCTGGAGAACTGCTCAGTGGTGCAACAAGAAGGAGTAGCTCCGCTGGAGCTGAGCAAGTTCTCCTGGCTTTGGTGCCCACGGGCCCGTTGAGCATCTGAGAAAGAGACGGGGGGACCCTTTTAGCCTGCTACGCCCCATTAAAGACCAAACCACAAATAGCCTAAATCCGCAAGCCCTGTTGTATCCTAAGTTAGCTGCGCCATTTCCCAGCTACTGGCTAATATAAATATTTTGGAGATTGGACAGTTGCCTCGGGTTAGTGACTTTCCTGGTTTCTGTTTGTTTTGAAACCCCAGCTCTCTAGAGAGTTCTGATGAGCAGGGACGTGCTGAATCTTAATGCTAAACCGTGTCAGAGTTGGAGCATTTATCCCAGGCCCATTCCTGCCTCTGCTGGCACTCTTCAGGTGCCCAAGTGGCGCTCTGACAAAGCCCTTCCCGTTGGGCGGAGGTTTTGAGGCTCATGTAAATCCTTGGCCTTCCAGCCTCCAAACCCACAGGCTTCTGCTGCTTACTAAAGGAGAGCTCCCTTAGCTGGCAGAGGTAGCAGGTCCACTCATTAGAGGGTCACCCTCACTCCTATGTACACAGAGCCAGGGTGTTACACAGTGCAACTGCCTCTCTTGCTGAGCCAGGTCTCTCTGATGCTTCCTCCAAGCTCTAGCAAAGGAGGCGTGTACCCCCTCTGCAACCATCACACAACACGGCTTTGCCCTGGGCCAGCAACAATAGCATGCAGCCAAAGGAAAACGGGCCCCTAGGGGAGCAGAGATGCGGAGGAGCCTTGTTGCTGACCGGACAAGTCCATGTTGTGACAGAGGCCAAAGGGAAGGGGGCTACAACAGAGCCGATACAAAGAAGTGGTGCTGGCCGTAGCAGGGGAAAGGCCAGGGGTCTGGGCTGCGTGAAAGCCCCTGGGGAGAGGGGGTATCGGCTGCTCGCTGAGTGCTGGCCCTGGCGGGGTGTGCCGGAAGGATGCCGGCTTGGGCCCACTCTGGCTACGCGGATCCCTCCTGCCCTTGCAGCTGGTGCCCAGCAATTCCCCTCAGTTTCATCTTGCTGCTTGTGGGAAGCGTGGGTCTGACTCTGGTCCCTGGGTGTGAATGAGGAGTAACCCCCTGGCCCTCCCGCACCGGGTGCAGATCAGGAGGAACTGGAGCCGTGCTAGGGTCAAGCTGGGTTACTTGCTGGGCTGAGTCCCCTGGCAGCGCTCGAGCCATCCTACAGCTGGTCCCGGCTCCCGCTCCGGCTCCGCCCCAAGCCCCCGGGGTTGACTCATTTAAAGAGGCAGGGCCCGGGTCAAACCCAAACTAATCAGGATTCCGAGCCGAGGCGTTACGCTCCCACGCCCCGCCATGCCACTGCCACGGGAGCGGGCCGGGCGGCTCGGGCCCTGCGGCCAGTCGCCCGTCAGGATGCCGCACCCGGGGTGTGAGCCTGGGGAGCTGCCAGCCCCAGAACTGCCCGTTCAGCCACCCAAGGCCTGGCCCGTGGCTAGGGAGGGGGGTGGGCTGGGGGCAACTGCAGAAGCCCCGCCCCCCTTTGAGGTGCTGCTGCCCCTTTAAAAACGGCGACTCCGCATTTGGTCGGCTCGGGAGCCGCGCCCCTTGCGTATAAACGGGCCCGCCGCGCTCCGGCCGCCAGGGAAGCGAAGCGGCGCAAGATGCCGGTGGTTCTAGGGTACTGGGATATCCGCGGGGTGAGTGCTCGGGCGGGATCGATCCCGCTCCCTAGCCGGGTTGGAGAGCCGCTGCCCCGCCGCCCTCCAGCTCCTGCCCTGCCTTGTTTCAGGGCGGCCCGGAAAAGCGCAGTAGCGAGGCCCCGGCTGGCGCTGGCCGGGCTTGCTGCGCTCCGGAGTCAGGAAGCTCAAGCCCCAGGCTCCACTGGCTTGGAGGGGGCGCGGCGCGGCGCGTCGTGGCAGGAGCTGGCTCCGTTATCGATCCCCCTCCCGTGTGAACGGGACCGCCCGGCTGCTCCGAGCAGTGAAGGCCCCAAACTGCCCCAGAGACAGACCCTGCGGCGCCCTTCCATGGCCAGGAGCCGCCGGGGGGTGGGGCGGCTGGGTAAGGCTCGTCTGTGGCTGGGGGGTAGGTGCTGAGCCCTGCCTGTCTGGGGGGCTGTCCGGGGGCAGGAGGGTGCGCTCTAGCCCGTGTCTCTGGCTGGCCCCGGGCAGGCTGCTTAGAGGGTGTCTGGGAGAGTTCGCTTCAGGCAGGCACCCACGCTCAGAGACCAGCTTTGAAACTAGTGCTTAATCGCTGCCTCAGTTTCCCCGTCGATAAAGGGGGGAGGGGTGAACTGGCCTGCCTTTTGTATGGGCGGAGTAAGAGCATAAGCACGGTGAGACTGGGTCAGCACAAGGGCCAGTCCAGCCAGTGTCCTGTCAGCGGCCAGGTGCCCCGGGGGAGTGAGCAGAACAGGGGCCCAGCCTGGCTAACGGCCCTGGTAAGTGCTCTAGTGACTGGTGGAAGGGAAAGTGCTGTGGGTGCAGCAATGAAGGGAGCAGAGACCTAGCTCCTGAGAGAGAAATCAAGGGGTGATGGGACCCCAGCAGGGGGCATCGCCCCCTGCAAGCTCCTGGCCAGGTTTGCAGCGGGGATGCCTGAGAACCTCCCCTTCCTCAAAGGAATGTCTGACTGGGTTTCCAGGTGTCGTTCAAGCCGCGCGCTGGGGCTAAAGAATTCGCGTAGGCCAGATTGGGGCTCGTGGGAGGCATGTGACTGTCCAGTCTCATGGGGCTCTTGGCAGCACGTTACTAACCTGGGTGACTTGCTCTTCCCCACTGGGCTGAGCAGAGTGGCAGGCCAGAGTCACGCCTGGCCGGGTGGCTTTGCTGGGGGTCCTAGGCTGGGAATGACGTGCTGTCCGCCGCCCCCATGAATTCACACGCCCGGGTCTCCGAGTGTGGCGCCTGCTGGGAGCCCCGAGGTGGGCGGATCCTGGCGTGAGGCGCTGGTCCGTGCGGGCGCTCACCCTGCCGTGCGCTTCTCCCCGCAGCTGGCTCACTCCATCCGCCTGCTGCTGGAGTACACGGGCACGGCCTACGAGGACAAGCTGTACAGCTGCGGGGAAGGTGAGAGCTGCCGGCAGGGAGCAGAGCTAGTAGAGAGCTGCTGCAAGGGCCTGCGACCGCTGGTTTGTGGAGGGCCCCTCCCCCTGCCCAGGCGAGAGGCCAGTGACCTGCTGGGTGCGGCCCACCCCACGGCGCGCCAGCCTGGGCTGCAGGAGCCACGGGGCTAGAGTTGGCATCGGAACCCCGGTCTCAGGCTGGAGCTCGGGGCAGGTGGTGGGGCCGGGCAAGCCCCTATTCCCAGCCCCTGCTCTCTGGTGCACCCCTGGCCAGCTTGTCTGTCTCCCTCCCCTCCCCCCCGGCCAGTTGGGAGGGGGAAGTGCCCCATCCCTCCTGTCCTGCTCCCTGTCCCCCGTGATTGCCCACTGGAACTCGCTGGAGGCTGCATGCACGTTAGCTGGGTTTCTAACCCTCCATCCCTGGCTGGGGCTCTGCAGGAGTCCCCTCGTGGTGCCTGCCGCACGGGCCCCACGAGATCTCCCCACATCTTCACTGCGCTTGTGGGGCGCGTCGGCCTCTGAACATGTGAACAGCAACTGAGGTGGTTGCTGCTGCTGCGAAGCCCCCCTCTCGCCTTGTCCCTGGGGCTCGGGGCAGTGCGCACAGCTGGAATAGCAAGTGGCGGCTGTATCCCGCATGGGGCATGCGGCTCTATGGGCTGGGGTGGGCTCCTGTTGGATCGGGGGGCTCCGTCTTCGGGAGCGAGGCAGGACGTCGTACTTCCAGCCACGAGGGTGAAGGGTCAAGCCGGGCCGCTCTCCCCGCAGACAGCGTTGACTCCTCTAGTTGTCTGAACTTCCTAGCCAGGGCGATTGTGGTTCTAACGCAGGTTATCAGGGAGACTGACACTGCACTCCCCTCTGGTCTTTGCAGTCAGCTTGTTGACCAATATGAATCCACCACAGCCGTGTCTGCCTGCACCAGGGTTTTAACTTGTGGGAGCGAAAAATGTCCCAATGTTTCTAGGAACAGGCTGGATATTTGGGGCTCTGCCTTCCACCCCCACCTCCCGGTCCTGAGTTTCCACACTTGCTGCCTGGCCACCGTAGGAAGAACGATTGTCTGGCTGTGACGGCCCCGTTCGTGTTCTCATGTCTGGCCAAACTCCAACGGGTGTCACCACGTTCCAGCACCCACGAGCGCCCTGCGTTGTGCACCTCTTACATGGGACGGGGGGCTGCCCTGTCACACCCCGGGGTTGGAGACTTGCTCGAGAGGCTGCTCTCTTCAGCCACACGACGCTAGGTGGCCGTGAGGCTTTGTGTTCAGCGTTGCCCCGAGAAACCAAGAAGGTTTAGTTGCCCTTACCCGGGTAGGCTCTTGTAACCTGCATTTCCGGCAGGTGTAGCCGCTGTCTCTGCACCCTGGTGTCAGCCAGGCCAAGGTCCAGGATGCGTGCAACTGAGCTGGCTAAGGGTGAATGTTCAGCTGATTATTTACAGCCCCGTCAATAATTCAGCAGGGTGCTCTTGTGTTAATTGGCAGGCAACTCAGGTTGCAGCAGGTTCTGAAACTGGGCACCCGTGCGGAAGCCAGAGGCACCCGGTTTAACTACGGTGATGATTAAACTGGTGCAAAGGGCTGTGCCAGGGCTCTTGTCTCCGTTGTGCGGAAACAATGGGTCACCAGCTGAAAGCAGAGCAGAGGCGCCGCCCGGCTCAGGCAGCAGGTTAGATGTTGCACCTGCAGTTGTAAAACTGTGCAGACTTGTGTGGGAGTGGCCATTCCAAGGGGGGCAGGGGGAGCTGGCCTGGAAGGATGGGGGCTCTCCGACCGAGGACCCGACTTCCTGCAGCGCTGAGTCCCTGGCATGTTCTGCTGGCCATGAGTTGATGGTGCATTGCACCAGGGCACGTTTGCCCCCAGGTGTGTTCCAATGCTAGGGGCGGGATTAGCTGGCCGTGCTGGCAGTGGCGGGGGACTGACGCTCTCTTCTTCATCCAGCTCCGGACTATGATAAGAGCCAGTGGCTTAACGAGAAGGAGAAGCTGGGCTTGGATTTCCCGAATGTATGTAGAGTTGCTGGGGGTGGGCAAGCAGGGGTGGGTCCCTCGGTGGGCTTGGGGGGGGACTTCACTGATGAGGGTGGATTCTGAGTAGGGACAGTGTGGGGGTCCCGATGGGTTCTTGCCCCCCAGGGTAGGGTGGTGGTGACGGGGTTGGGCATGTGGCCAGAGGAGAGTGGGGGGAGGGGGCAGTGATAGCTGGCTGATCCTCTGGCTGCCCTTCCAGCTGCCCTACCTCATCGACAGCAAGACCAAGCTCACGCAGAGCAACGCCATCCTGCGCTACCTCGCACGCAAGCACAAGCTGGGTGAGTAGCGGGGGCAGGGGGCTGGGCCGTGGCTGGGGAGCCGCTGGGGCACTTCAGCGTTGCTCTGCTCCGCAGGCGGGGAGACGGAGGAGGAGATGCTGCGAGTGGACATGCTGGAGAACCAGGCCATGGATTTCCGCATGAGTCTCGTCATGATCTGCTACAACCCTGAGTTTGTGAGTACAGCCCTGCTGCCCGGCCAGATCCGCTCTGCACGGGGCTTTCCTGGTTCCAGCAGCAGGGGCTCCCTTCCTGCTCCCCAAGAGCCATGGCTGAGAGCTGGGTCACTCCGCTTCCTACTACTGCCAGTGAGTGTGGACAGGGGCACAACCCCTGCTGCTGGGATCAGGCCCCCCAGTTGGGGGCTCTGTGGGACCAAAGTGAGCAGGGCCCAGGGTGGTGGCCCCAAACTGTCCAATGGCTCTATCCCTTGCACAGTACTGTCCAAGGGGATTCCTTCCTGACCCTAGCAGGCAGCCTGCCCTGAAGCATGATGCTGCCCCCTCAAACTCCAGGTGCCTTTCCCCCTACAAGAATTTTCCATGTGTTGAGTGGGCACAGGGGCTGCCTTGCTCTAATCCTGCCCCCCTGCCTTGCTCTCTGCAGGAGAAACTGAAGCCTGGCTACTTGGAGCAGCTGCCGGGGAAGCTGAAGCTGTTCTCCCGGTTCCTGGGGGAGAGGAAGTGGTTTGCTGGGGAGAAGGTGAGTGGCGGGAGGGTGGGCAGGGTGATTAAGGAGAAGGGGCTGGGAACAACTCAACTGCCCTGTGTCACTTCTCCCCAGATCACCTTTGTCGACTTCCTCATGTACGACGTCCTGGATCAGAACCGCATGTTGGAGCCCAAGTGCCTGGATCCTTTCCAAAACCTGAAGGGTTTTCTCGACCGCTTTGAGGTGAGGTTTGTGACTCCTGTAACATGCGACTCCCTGGTTATTCAGGCACAGCCTGTTTGCCTCAGGGCACGGGCCCAGAACGCCTCCCCCCGGTGCCCTCAGTCTGACCCGTCTAGCTGCAGACTCTGCAAAGAACATGGCTGCCCAGGCATTTAGCAACAGGCAAAGAATCGTCTTCTCTCCCTGAGCTATTGTTACTGCCGGGGAGGGGGCCCGTCCCCTCTGCTCTGGGAGCACATAGGTGTTTTCCTCTCCCCAGTGCCCTAAAGATTTTCTGCAGGCCTGACTGGGGGCCTTGAGGAAAAGGGAAGTCAGTCTCTCTCTCTCTCTCTCTCTCTCTCTCTCTCCCCATTTAGCCACGTACCTGGGGGCCTCTAAGGGGGACTTGCTACCCTCTCTGATGGAAAGATGGCCACATCTTGGTGCCCTGCTTGCTTGGTGCTCCAGGCAGACCCTTTCCAGTGGCCCTGGAAGCTAGGATGCCACGTGCCTGTCCTGTGAGCTTTCCTGAGCAGTGTCTCTTGGGAGCCCATGGCACCCTGGCTCCTGCCCTGCTGGGCCCTTGCTCCGGGTGCCAGTGGCTGTTGTTGGCTGTGGAAATGGCTGAAGTGGCAAACGCTGGCTCAAAGCCAAGTCCCTGCCTGTCACTTTGCTGTGGTCTCCCGTCCTGGCTTCGGGGACACACGTGAGATGTTGTATCTGGATCGGAGCCGTGGGCCAGGCTGCCGAGGCACTAGGCAGCGTCAGGGAGGGGGCTGTGGTTTCCTGGATCGGAGCCGTGGGCCGGGCTGCTGAGGCGCTAGGCAGCGTCAGGGAGCGGGCTGTGGGTTCCTGGATCGGAGCCGTGGGCCGGGCTGCCGAGGTGCTAGGCAGCGTCAGGGAGCGGGCTGTGGGTTCCTGGATCGGAGCCGTGGGCCGGGCTGCCGAGGCGCCAGGGAGCGGGCTGTGGGTTCCTGGATCGGAGCCGTGGGCCGGGCTGCCGAGGCGCTAGGCAGCGTCAGGGAGCGGGCTGTGGGTTCCTGGATCGGAGCCGTGGGCCGGGCTGCCGAGGCGCTAGGCAGCGTCAGGGAGCGGGCTGTGGGTTCCTGGATCGGATCCGTGGGCCGGGCTGCCGAGGCGCCAGGGAGCGGGCTGTGGGTTCCTGGATCGGAGCCGTGGGCCGGGCTGCCGAGGCGCTAGGCAGCGTCAGGGAGCGGGCTGTGGGTTCCGGGCACGGAGCCGTGGGCCGGGCTGCCGAGGCGCTAGGCAGTGTCAGGGAGCGGGCTGTGGGTTCCTGGATGGGAGCCGTGGGCCGGGCTGCCGAGGCGCTAGGCAGTGTCAGGGAGCGGGCTGTGGGTTCCTGGATGGGAGCCGTGGGCCGGGCTGCCGAGGCGCTAGGCAGTGTCAGGGAGCGGGCTGTGGGTTCCGGGCACGGAGCCGTGGGCCGGGCTGCCGAGGCGCTAGGCAGCGTCAGGGAGCGGGCTGTGGGTTCCTGGATCGGAGCCGTGGGCCGGGCTGCCGAGGCGCTAGGCAGTGTCAGGGAGCGGGCTGTGGGTTCCGGGCACGGAGCCGTGGGCCGGGCTGCCGAGGCGCTAGGCAGCGTCAGGGAGTGGGCTGTGGGTTCCTGGATCGGAGCCGTGGGCCGGGCTGCCGAGGCGCTAGGCAGTGTCAGGGAGCGGGCTGTGGGTTCCTGGATCGGAGCCGTGGGCCGGGCTGCCGAGGCGCTAGGCAGCGTCAGGGAGCGGGCTGTGGGTTCCTGGATCGGAGCCGTGGGCCGGGCTGCCGAGGCGCTAGGCAGCGCCAGGGAGCGGGCTGTGGGTTCCTGGATCGGAGCCGTGGGCCGGGCTGCCGAGGCGCTAGGCAGTGTCAGGGAGCGGGCTGTGGGTTCCTGGATCGGAGCCGTGGGCCGGGCTGCCGAGGCGCTAGGCAGCGTCAGAGAGCGGGCTGTGGGTTCCGAGCACGGAGCCGTGGGCCGGGCTGCCGAGGGGCTAGGCAGTGTCAGGGAGCGGGCTGTGGGTTCCTGGATCGGAGCCGTGGGCCGGGCTGCCGAGGCGCTAGGCAGCGTCAGGGAGGGGGCTGTGGGTTCCTGGATCGGAGCCGTGGGCCGGGCTGCCGAGGCGCTAGGCAGCGTCAGGGAGCGGGCTGTGGGTTCCTGGATCGGAGCCGTGGGCCGGGCTGCCGAGGCGCTAGGCAGTGTCAGGGAGCGGGCTGTGGGTTCCGGGCACGGACTTGGGCCGAGCAGGGAGCAGCATTGGGGCTGCTCTGACTTGTGCCAGGAGGCAGCAGTCCCCAAGGGCTGGCTTGCAATGGCGGGGGGGGGGGGGGAGTGGTGGGCTCTGTGTGCAGCGACACAAAGGTCAGATGACCGACCCCTCTTCCCCCCCCTTCCCCCTGCAGAGAGCCAGCTGGTACATCAGGGACTCACTAGCTGGAACCCTGAGCCAATTCCTGGTCGGGGGTGTCCTTTGCGTGGCTTTGTGTTAGTTTCAGGGGGCTGAGGCCGTGTTGGGAGGCGCTTTGGGAAGCTGACTGGGTCTCCCCTCTGCTTCACACACCTTCTGCTCTCCCCTAGGCCCTGGAGAAGATTGCGGCCTACATGTGCTCCAGCCGCTACATGAAGACGCCTGTCAACAACAGGATGGCCAAGTGGAGCAACCAGAAGTAGAAGATGCGTGTGGAGGACAGGGCCAGTCTGGAGCGCCTGAGCGCTGTTTGGGGGGGGCTCCTGCAGATGGGCTCTGGGGGGGAGGGGGGTGGAAGTTGAGTACGAAGCGGCAGCTTTGGTGAATTGCAGACGCCAAATGCCTGCGGCAGCCTTGCTCTGTAGCGACCGGCCAGTAAACGTTTAGGAATTGCACAATGGTTCCCTCTTGCTGAATAGCCATCGTCTCCCTGGGAGGAAACCAGCGTCTGAGTTAATAGAGTGGCAAAGAGCCATGAAGCCAACCCCACAGTGGAGCTCTGACGGGAGCACAGCCAAGTCCTGCTTTGGCGTTCACAGCTCTGCAGGAGCAGGAGAGCAGCACGGGAAGAACCAAACGGATGCTGCGTTTCTCGGGGAGAACATGCTCTTGGTAGCTAAGTCTCGGGGGGCAGCTGTTAGTCTGTAAGTTTAAAAACACAAGTCGTCTGGTAGCATCTTCGAGACTAACAAAATACAGAGGTTGTCTCATGGGCTCTGCCACGTCTGTATTTTTTGTTACTCTCGAAGATGCTACAGAGCGACTCGTGTTTTTAAACTTACAGACTAAGGTGAACTTTTTGGTTGACACTCTCAGCCTAACAGCATCCGCCTGAGGGCTCCAGCCCGACTTGTCCAGCCAGTGTTGCAGGGTGGCTGCAACGGGCTGTTAGTGTAGATCCCCGCCAAGGGAAGAGCCTCTGGCCTGTTTCTTGTTCCATGCTTGTTGGTGTTCAGAGCCCTGCTTCCTGGTGCCCAAATGCTGTCCCTGGTCCCTCTTGCCTTGTGGAGTGTGGGGGCAGTGATGACCAGGCTGGGTTGCCCTGGCAACTAAAGGACCTGCATCCTCTGAACCTGCAGGGGAGTTCTCCTGGGCCGCCATTAGTTCTCTGCAGGGGCCCATTGTTGTATCTACTTGTCAGCTTTAGTGACTGGGAGTTGGTGGGGAGCTGGTGGTGGAAGACTTGATGCTACATTAGGAAATAGGTTGGCAGGCCTTGGTGGGTTTTTTTATTTTTTTTTCCAGAGCACTAAAAGATCAAGAGTAGCTGGGTCTAGAGGGTTCCTAGCTAGAGGTCCACCAAGTGCCTTAATTACAAGGCTCCACCCTGTTGTGGGGCTTGATCCAAGGGAAACCAGGACACCCTAGGGCGACTTAACCCCTTTCTTCTTGCAAGCTCTAAGCAGTTCACGTTATTTAAATGTTCCAAGCCTTAAAAACAATGACTATAGTATTTAAGGTTTAAACTATCAATTCTAAAGCAACTGCTACAGCACAGAGCAATGCAGAGATCTACTCTATACACTAAGGCTGTGTCTACACTGGCATGAATTTCCGGAACTGCTTAAAACGGAATACTATTCTGGTTTCAGTTTTTCCGGAAAAGGAGCATCTACATTGGCAGGCTGCTTTGCCGGAAAAGCCCTTTTTCCGGAAAAGCGTCTGTGGCCAATGTAGACGCGCTTTTCCGGAAAAGAGCCCCAATCGCCATTTTTGCGATCGGGGCTTTTTTCTGGAAAAGACTACTGGGCTGTCTACACTGGCCCTTTTCTGGAACAGTGTCCGGAATAAGGACTTATGCCCGAGCGGGAGCAGAATAGTTTTTCCGGAATAGCGGCTGATTTTGTACAGTGGAGCGTCATTGCTTTTCCGGAAATTCAAGGGCCAGTGTAGACAGCGTGCAGCTTATTCCAGAAAAGCGGCTGATTTTCTGGAATAAGTGGCCCAGTGTAGACACAGCCTAACAGAATTTAGTTCATTTACACTTCACCCGTATGCTACCCCCAGGGGCTGGGCAGGAGGTTGTGGTTCCTTTGATTTTTTTCCCCTGTCAGAAGGCCATGCACTGGGGTCACTGCTGTGAAGGGCCTAGTTACTTCTAGTAACAGAGCAGGCTCTGTGGGTCAGTCCTGCTCACTCCCTTCTGTCAGTGCTTCGTACTAAGCCCATTTTATAGCAAAGCGAGACTGGGTGGCGCTAACAATATTTACCAAATGATTCCATGTTGTGCAGGGTATGGCCAATGCTCTGTCGGGGGGGGGGGGCGATCCTGCTATTCAGCATGTTGCAAAAACTATGGGCAGAGTTCAGTTTGGCTGCATCCATGACTTCTGTTTATCAGAGACGTGCCCGTCCCCAGTGGCTGCCGTGTGTTCTGGCCATGGTCTCACGTACCGCGCTTAAGTGGCACTGTCATGCAAAACATTCCTGCCTCGCCTGCCTCGCCTACGTGCACCAGCCTTGAGACAGGCCTGGGTTTTGCTTTTTAGGGAGCTGCACTGGTCAAGGCAGGGCTGTCCAGGCTCCCAGTGTTCCCTAGAAATGCACCGCTGGCTGAGCAAGCAGCCGGGACTAGTGTGTTGGGCACGGCCTTGTTCTGCACCAAAGCTGCCTGGATTTAGGTGACCCAGGCAAACGCCCTCTTTAAAGAAACTATGGGCTTGCCAGCGATGCAGTATGAAATGGAGGGAGAGTCCTGCCTTGCCCTGGGCCTGCAGGAGCTTCCCCTGCTCACTGACTGGCCCTTCCGGCTTCCTCGCCATGCAGGCCAGAGCAGGGGGGAGAGGTGCAGGTGTGCGTGTGCACTAGGGAGGGTTCTGTAGGAGCTAGTGAAGTGAGTCACATTCCTAGGCTTCGATTTTCCCCAAATAAAAACGTTCAGTGTGGTGGGGAACGTTTCTCCTCTTCTCTTCCTCTCTTCTCCCCCCCCCCCCCCCCCCCCCCGGCCACACACACTTTCCCTCTGCTTGATCGCCACTTCACCCACCTGATGGCCAGGGTCAGTGGCCGGGCACCAAGCCTGCTGCAGGAGGGAGGTGAGGGGTTGTCCCCCATTCCCAGTCCCCTTCCCAAATCTGCCCATCAGGGGATGGGGACCAGCTGTTGATTCAATCACTTTATTGGGGGAATCAGGACCTCCCTTTCCATGCCAGCTGCTAGCCAAGGAGAGGAAACGTGGCCCGGGGTGGCAGAACCGGCGCTGATGTTACACCTAGGTAGGGAGCAGCCTGATTCTGATCGGCCTGTGCCCAAGTCTCTTCTCACGGCAGAGGAGCAGGGAGAGGTGTCTGCTGGGTTACGTGCCTTGGGGCTGGTGCTGAACAGCTGAGCTATTGGAGACTGGCCCCTCTGTCCTGGGGCCGAGCACTGGTGTCTGGGAGAGAATAAATAGGATCGGTGGAGCTGGCGTGTCTAGCAGGCCAAGGCCCCACTGGGCTAGCGCTGAACAAAACCAGGGAGTGACAGATGTGGGGTCTCTGCACGGGGCAGGGGAAGAGACTCTGGCAAACCCTAGAAGAGCAGCAGGGCTGATGCTGGAAGGGATCGGCTGTTCTTCCGGCCCGGCGTCGCTCATGGCGCTGCTGCTGCCCTGGGGAGACGGTGCAGGGGGAGCCCGCTAGTTGCGAGGGCCAAGCTGGAAGAAGGAAGAGAAGCGGAGGTGTTGGAGGCTCCTTGGTCCCGGGACTGGGCCGTGCGGTGCTCAGGCCAGGCTCGTCCTCAGAGCCAGTGTAGCCAGCCCAGGAGAAAAGGTCCATTAGGGTCACTCCAGAGGGACCTTTTCATGGATGGGCCCCAGTTTGTGGGGGTTTCCCTCCCTTCCCCCCAATTGCACTGTGAGACTGGAATGAAGCCCAGGCTGGCAAGCCCCCATTGGACGAGAGCCGGCTGCGAGCGTGTTGGTTCAGTTCCATGCGGTCGGTGTCCGGCGGCTTCAGCGCTGCCACAGCCCTGGCCCGCCTGGGGCTCCTCTCCCTGCCTTGCTGTGCAGCTGGAGGGGCAGGCGGGAGCTGGGCCGGTGTGTGCACCCAGAGGCGGACAGTTAAAGACCGCGGGACCTTTTGCGGCACCACGTTCAGGGGTCCGTGGGCTGCTGTGGCAGCTGAGCTGGGCTTTGGAGAGCACAGCTGGACCTTGGGCAATAAGCACTGTCGTGGATCTGAGCCTCAGGGGCTCCGGGCCGCCCAAAGCAGCCGGCATTGGAGACTGGCCATGCCGCAAGCCAGGTGTGAATCCCTGAGCCAGGGCCCCGTGCTCAGCTGCCCCGGCCCAGGGTGCTGGAGACAGCCCTGCAGAGCCTGTTGGGCAGGATGCAGTCAGGCCCTGGGAGGCTGGCCGGGGGCATCCAGCCAGTCGGTAGCGGACTCACCTCCAGGGTCGATTTAATGGCGCAGAGCTTGAAGAAGACGTCTCGCCTCTTCCGGGCAGACGGCTGTTATCTCCTCCTCGCCCATTCCCAGCAGCTGGTGACCGCTGAGCACACCAAGGCACTTCACGGTGCTGCGGGGAGACGGACGGACGGTGAGGGGGGCTACCAGCCCTGAGCTCAGCGACCCCTCCAAGGAGGGATTGCAGAGACAGACAAGGGGCTGAGGAAACAGCCACATCTCTGGGGGAGCCGCAGCGGGAGACTGGCTCTGTGGGCAAAGGACCAGCTGGGGGCCTGCTGCGATGCACGGAGACCAGAGGGTGGGGGCCGGGGCCGGGCTCCAGCACTGAGGGGACTCACATCTTGGAGAAGCCCATGTCCTGCAGCCAGGCCGTCACCTCTGCTGGCGTGGAGCTCGGCTGGAGCCCCGGGGAGCTTCTCGGCATCTAGACCCAGAGGAGAGAAGGGGACTGAGGAGTCTCACGGCCAACGAGCAGGTTAATCAAAGCACCTCTGCCCCACAGGCATGGGGAGCGCTCCTGCTCCCCCACCCCCCACGTGCCACAGCCCCACTCGCCAGCCAGTGGGCATGGGGAGCACTTTATCCCCTGCCCCCCACGTGCCACGGCCCCATTCGCCAGCCAGTAGGTGGAGCCAGCAGCGAGCTAGTTGTGGTAGCCACTGGCCTAAGGGGGTGGGCCCAGCGCCCCCATCCCAGCGCAGCGGGGAGGCCCTGCACGTTCAGTGGTGCTGGAACACATTTGGGGTGGGGGTGCTGAGCTCACCCCTACTCGTGTGCGCCCCTCCCCCCCTGCCAGCAGCCAGGACCCTGTGACTGAGCCCGAGTGCAGGGAGGGCGGAGCAGCAGGACGGGAGCCAGGAGCTGGCAGCGAAGCTCCTGGTCAGCAGCAGGCCCAGCAGTGGGGCTCTGGGCAGCAGGAGCAGGAGGCCAGGATACCCCGGCTCTGAGTGCACGACTGCCCCTCGGAGCGGGCGGCCGACCTACTTGGTTTGCGCCGTTCTCCGGCGGCGCCTGGTCCGTGGGCCCCACGATGTTGTTGGGGATGTAGCCCCGCTCGCCGGCCCGGCTCCTAGCCAGCCACCACTTCCGCCGCTGGTCTAGAATCTGAGCAGGGAGAGCGTCAGTCCCATGGCAGGGCCTCTCTCGGCCATTCGCGTGCTACCCCGGAGGCCAGACAGAGCCCAGCCACGCCCAGCGCGAGAGGCGAGGGCAGGGTGCCCCGGGCCAGCCGCTCCACAGCCCAGCGCGCAGCGGGCAGGCCCTGGCTCTGAGCCGACAATTCCCAGTCCCGGCCTTACCTCCAGCAGCTCCCCTTTGGTGACGGTCAGCTCCTTGTGGTTCCTGGCCTGGAAATCGAACATGGCCTGCATGAGCGCGGGGGGCTGCGACGGACTGCTGCAAGGAGACCGGGCACGGAGTTAGAGCCAGGAGAACGGAGCTCTGTGCCGTCTCTGCCCGAGGGTCCCTCCCGCAGCTCAGCTCAGCGCGGCGCGCACCCTGCTCCCGGTATCACGCCCAGGGCAGCGCTGAGCCCGCGGGGTCCCCTCTAGACACAGCTGGGGGCCTGGGCCCGAATGGCGCCGAGGGCCCTCGCGCTCGTCGTCCCCGGGCCTGGCAGGTGCTGCCCCCGGGGCACTCGGCACCTTCCAGGGCCAGGCCTGGAGCCGGGTACGATTGTGAGAACAGTCTCTGACAGGCTCAAGAGCAGCCCGCAGGGGCCAAAGGTGCCAGAGGGACTGTGGCCTGCCCCCAGAGCGGGCGGGGGAGGCGGGATGGCGTGGAGACAGCCCTCGGGCCAGGGGCGGGTGACCCATTTTCAGAGGCAGTCATGCAGCAAGCCAATAAAATGCTGGCGCCGTGTGCCAAGCCAGACTTGCTTGCTGGCTCGCTGGGTTTGTCCTTCTGTCTCTCTCAGACTCGCTTTTGTTCCAGAGATGCGGCCCCATTTCTGACACCGCGGGAACCGCTGCACCCCCAACTCCCTCCCCGGCATCACAGCAGCCTGTGCCCAGCCTGCCTGGCAAGGGGGCCTCTTTGCAACAAGCTGCCCTGGCCCCCACCCACTGAAACGCACAGCTCGGCTGGCAGGCTGACCAGCCTCTGCAGGTGGGACAGAAAGCACCCGTGTGTGCAGGATGCAGGGAACATAGACTGTGTGTGTGTGTGCGTGTGGTGTGTGCGCGCGCACTGTGTGGTGTGAGTGGCGTGTGTGAGTGGCATGTGTGCACGTGTGTGGTGTGTGTTGCAGCATGTGGGGTGCATGCGCGGGGGGGGGGTGGCATATGGGGTGCATGCGCGTGGTATGCGTGGCGTGCGGGGTGCGTGGTGTGTGCGTGGCGTGTGGGGTGCGTGGCATGCGGGGTGCGTGGCGTGCGGGGTGCGTGGCGTGCGTGTGGTGCAGGCGTGCGTGCGGGGTGCGTGGCGTGCGGGGTGCGTGGCGTGCATGTGGTGCAGGCGTGCGTGCGGGGTGCGTGGTGTGTACGTGGAGTGCGTGGCGTGCGGGGTGCATGTGTGCGGGGTGTGTGGCGTGCGAGGTGTGTGGCATGCGGGGTGCGTGGCGTGTGCGTGGGGTGCGTGACGTGCGTGTGGTGTGCGGGGTGCATGGCGTGCGAGGTGCGTGGCATGCGGGGTGCGTGGCGTGTGCGTGGAGTGCGTGGCGTGCGTGGCGTGCGTGTGGTGTGCGGGGTGCATGTGTGTGGGGTGCGTGGCGTGCGAGGTGTGTGGCGTGTGCGTGGGGTGTGTGCGGGGTGCATGGCGTGCGAGGTGCGTGGCATGCGGGGTGCGTGGCGTGCGCATGGGGTGTGTGCAGGGTGCGTGGCGTGTGCGGCATGCGTGGCGTGCGTGTGGTGTGCGGGGTGCATGGCGTGTGCGTGGGGTGCGTGGCGTGTGTGCGGGGTGCATGGCGTGCGAGGTGCGTGGCGTGCGGGGTGCGTGGAGTGTGCGCGGGGTGCGTGACGTGCGTGTGGTGTGCGGGGAGCGCGGGGTGCGTGGCGTGTGCGTGGCGTGCGTGTGGTGTGCGGGGTGCATGTGTGCGGGGTGCGGCGTGGCGTGGGCGTGGGGTGCGTGGCGTGGTGTGGCGTGCGGGGTGCGTGGCGTGCGGGGTGCGTGGCATGCGGGGTGCGTGGGGTGCGGGGTGTGTGGCATGTACGAGGAGTGCGTGGCATGTGTGTGGTGTGCGGGGTGCATGCTTGCGGGGTGCGTGGCGTGCGCGTGGAGTGCGTGGCGTGCGTGTGGTGTGCGGGGCGCATGTGTGCGGGGTGCGTGGCATGCGGGGTGCGTGGCATGCGGGGTGCGTGGCGTGTGCGTGGGGTGCGTGACGTGCGTGTGGTGTGCGGGGTGCGTGGCGTGCGAGGTGCGTGGCATGCGGGGTGCGTGGCGTGTGCGGGGGGTGCGTGACGTGCGTGTGGTGTGCGGGGTGGATGTGTGCGGGGTGCATGGCGTGCGAGGTGCTTGGCATGCGGGGTGCATGGCGTGTGCGTGGAGTGTGTGCGGGGTGCGTGGTGTGCGCGTGGTGCGCGGGGTGCATGGCGTGTGCGCGGGGTGCATGGCGTGTGCGCGGGGTGCATGGCGTGCGAGGTGCGTGGCGTGTGCGGCGTGAGTGTGGTGTGCGGGATACATGTGTGCGGCATGCATGGCGTGTGCGTGGCGTGTGTGTGGGGTGCATGTGTGCGGGGTGCGTGGCGTGCGTGGCATGTGGGGTGCATGGCGTGTGCGTGGAGTGAGTGACGTGTGTGTGGTGTGCGAGGTGCATGGCATACGAGGTGCGTGGCATGCGGGGTGCGTGGAGTGTGCGCGGGGTGCGTGACGTGCGTGTGGTGTGCGGGGTGCGTGGCGTGCGGGGTGAGTGGCGTGTGCGTGGCGTGCGTGTGGTGTGCGGGGTGCATGTGTGCGGGGTGCGGCGTGGCGTGTGCGTGGGGTGCGTGGCATGGTGTGGTGTGCGGGGTGCATGGCGTGCGGGGTGCGTGGCATGCGGGGTGTGTGGCATGTATGTGGAGTGTGTGGCGTGTGTGTGGTGTGCGGGGTGCATGCGTGCGGGGTGCGTGGCGTGCGAGGTGCGTGGCATGCGGGGTGCGTGGCGTGTGCGGGGGGTGCGTGACGTGTGTGTGGTGTGCGGGGTGCGTGGCGTGCAGTGTGCGTGGCATGCGGGGTGCGTGGCGTGTGCGGGGGGTGCGTGACGTGCGTGTGGTGTGCGGGGTGGATGTGTGCGAGGTGCATGGCGTGCGGGGTGCGTGGCGTGTGCGTGGGGTGTGTGCGGGGTGCGTGGCGTGCGGGGTGCATGGCGTGTGTGCGGGGTGCATGGTGTGTGTGCGGGGTGCATGTGTGCGGGGTGCGTGGCGTGCGAGGTGCGTGGCATGCGGGGTGCGTGGCGTGCGTGGGGTGAGTGACGTGAGTGTGGTGTGCGGGGTGCATGTGTGCGGGGTGCATGGCGTGCGAGGTGCGTGGCGTACGAGGTGCGTGGCGTGTGTGGCGTGCGTGTGGTGTGCAGGGTGCATGTGTGCGGGGTGCGTGGCGTGTGTGCGGTGTGCATGTGTGCGGGGTGCGTGGGGTGCGAGGTGCGTGGCATGCGGGGTGTGTGGCGTGTGCGTGGGGTGCGTGGCGTGTGTGTGGTGTGCGGGGTGCGTGGCGTGCGTGTGGCGTGCGGGGTGCGTGGCGTGCGGGGTGTGTGGCGTGCGTGTGGTGTGCGGGGTGCATGTGTGCGTGGGGTGCGTGGCGTGCGTGTGGTGTGCGGGGTGCATGTGTTTGGGGTGCGTGGCGTGCGAGGTGTGTGGCGTGTGCGTGGGGTGTGTGCGGGGTGCATGTGTGCGGGGTGCGTGGCGTGCAGGGTGCGTGGCGGGGTGCGTTGTGTGCGAGGTGCGTGGCGCGTGGGGTGCGTGGCGTGCGTGTGGTGTGCAGGGTGCATGTTTGCGGGGTGCGTGGCGTGCGGGGGGTGTGGCGTGTGCGTGGGGTGCGTGGCGTGCGTGTGGTGTGCGGGGTGCATAGCATGCGGGGTGCGTGGCGTGTGTGGCGTGCGTGTGGTGTGCGAGGTGCATGTGTGCGGGGTGCGTGGCATGCGGGGTTCGTGGCGTGTGCATGGGGTGCGTGGCGTGTGCGTGGCGTGTGCGTGGCGTGCGTGGCGTGTGCGGGGTGCATGTGTGCGGGGTGCGTGGCGTGCGTGTGGCGTGCGGGGTGTGTGGCGTGCGGGGTGTGTGGCGTGCGGGGTGCGGGGCGTGCGTGTGGTGTGCGGGGTGCGTGGTGTGCGGGGTGCGTGGTGTGCGGGGTGCGTGGCGTGCGGGGTGCGTGGCGTGCGTGTGGTGTGCGGGGTGCGTGGCGTGCGTGTGGTGTGCGGGGTGCGTGGCGTGCGCGTGGGGTGCGTGGCGTGCGTGTGGCCTGCGTGTGGTGTGCGGGGTGCGTGGCGTGCGCGTGGGGTGCGTGGCGTGCGTGTGGCCTGCGTGTGGTGTGCGGGGTGCGTGGCGTGCGGGGTGCGTGGCGTGCGTGTGGTGTGCGGGGTGCGTGGCGTGCGGGGTGCGTGGCGTGCGTGTGGTGTGCGGGGTGCGTGGCGTGCGGGGTGCGTGGCGTGCGTGTGGTGTGCGGGGTGCGTGGCGTGCGTGTGGTGTGCGGGATGCGTGGCGTGCGCGTGGGGTGCGTGGCGTGCGTGTGGCCTGCGTGTGGTGTGCGGGGTGCGTGGCGTGCGGGGTGCGTGGCGTGCGTGTGGCGTGCGGGGTGCGTGGGGTGCGGGGTGCGTGGCGTGCGTGTGGTGTGCGGGGTGCGTGGCGTGCGGGGTGCGTGGCGTGCGTGTGGTGTGCGGGGTGCGTGGCGTGCGTGTGGTGTGCGGGGTGCGTGGCGTGCGCGTGGGGTGCGTGGCGTGCGTGTGGCCTGCGTGTGGTGTGCGGGGTGCGTGGCGTGCGCGTGGAGTGCGCGGCGTGCGGGGTGCGTGGCGTGCGTGTGGTGTGCGGGGTGCGTGGCGTGCGTGTGGTGTGCGGGGTGCGTGTGGTGTGCGGGGTGCGTGGCGTGCGTGTGGTGTGCGGGGTGCGTGGCGTGCGCGTGGGGTGCGTGGCGTGCGTGTGGCCTGCGTGTGGTGTGCGGGGTGCGTGGCGTGCGCGTGGGGTGCGTGGCGTGCGTGTGGCCTGCGTGTGGTGTGCGGGGTGCGTGGCGTGCGCGTGGGGTGCGTGGCGTGCGTGTGGCCTGCGTGTGGTGTGCGGGGTGCGTGGCGTGCGCGTGGGGTGCGTGGCGTGCGTGTGGCCTGCGTGTGGTGTGCGGGGTGCGTGGCGTGCGCGTGGGGTGCGTGGCGTGCGTGTGGCCTGCGTGTGGTGTGCGGGGTGCGTGGCGTGTGCGTGGGGTGCGTGGCGTGCGTGTGGCCTGCGTGTGGTGTGCGGGGTGCGTGGCGTGCGCGTGGGGTGTGTGGCGTGCGTGTGGCCTGCGTGTGGTGTGCGGGGTGCATGGTGTGCGCGTGGCGTGCGTGTGGCCTGCGTGTGGTGTGCGGGGTGCGTGGCGTGGCGTGCCCGTGGTCCCAAGCAGCAAGCCCAGCACATTCTGAGCAGGCATTATCTGCCCTCGCAGCTGGTGCCCCGTGCCGCAGCGCTCACACAGCTGTCAAGGGGCAAGTGCTCGGGGCGCACTGCCCAGAGCCTCAGCAGGGCGCCGTGCCCGTGCGGGGACACGTACCTGGGCGAGGAGCGGTTCTGCCTTGCGCTGGGCTGCTGCAGGGCGAGCAGACAGACAGACACGTGTTAGTTACGCCCAGGGCCGGCTCGAGCCATTCCTGCATCCCGGGCAGCGGGCGCGCGACCCATGCGCGGCCCCGCCCGCCGGCGCACTGAGCCCTTACAGCTGCCATCGGGCGCCCCCCCATAGTTGGCGCTCCGGGCAGCTGCCTGGCAAACCTCCCCCTTAATCTGGCCCTGGTTATACTCGGGGTGACGCAGGGACACCGAAGGCGGAACAAGAGCCCCTCGTGGTGCCCACATGGGCACATCCTGGATTGGCTACGCAGCATGTCGCACCCTGGTGGCTGCACCCTGAAGCCTGTCTTGCCAAGCTCTGGGAGAATCTCCCCCGCCCGTTAGCAATAGCAGGGCTTTGACCCCTGCCTGCCCCGGGGCAGCAGCTCAGCACATGCCATCAGCAGGGGCCAAGGTGCACATTCAGCACGCCCCAGTAGGGGCCGTCACCCTCCCCCAGAGACACACTGCACAAGTAGCAGCCTGGCTACGACCTGCAGCCCAGGGCAAAGGGAAAGACTGGCTCCTGCAGAGCTGCCCATCTGCCCCTGCCCCCGCCATGCCCTATGCGCCAATGGTGGTCCGTGGTTCGAATGCATCAGCCCGGAGACCCCCTGGGGAGACAAGGCTGGGCTACTCCCACTTTGCAGATGGGAAATCGAGGCATGAACGCCTCAACCATATTTAGGCACCTAACCCCCATGGGAGTGAAGCACCTGAATACCTGAGAGGAGCTGTGCCTAAGTGACTTGCCCAAGGTCATATGGGCTGTCAGTGGCAAAGCAGAAGCTCACAGCTGGGTCTCCCAAGGCCCAGGCTAGTGCTCTAACCACTAGACAATCCCCTCTCTTACAAGGGGGTCTGGGTCCAAACTGCCCTCTTAGTTTTGCTTCTGTGAGATAAGCCCGTTAGCTGTACCTTCAGCTGTGCCCGCTTTCCAATGGCTGTGCTGAAAGGGGAGTGGGGGCAATGGTGCTGAAAGCGTGCCCCCCACCCAGCCGCTGTGGAGACTCACCCTCTCCATGTGCGTGGCGCTCTCCCGCGGGGTCGGCAGGGGCGGCACCCACCCGTCCGAGAAGACGGGGATATAGGGAGGGATGAACTGGCCGTCTGGGAATTCGGCCCTGCCGGTGGGGGAGAGAGAAAGGACTTGGCTGTGCTGGCCTCCAAAGTGGACCATTAACACTGGGCGGGGGCTGCCCTGAGCCCTGACAGCAAGCAGGCTGCACGAGCAAAGAACAGGTCCCGGGGCCCAGCTCAAGGTCCGGCCTGGGAAGGAGGGTCCACGGGCCAGGGCGAGGGGGAGGTGCCAGAAAGCTCGGTGAATGCGTGCGGGACCAGTTTCTTACAACCCCACCGCTCAGTGCGCCCCGTCAGCCGGGCACTCTGTGGGCTAGTCCACTGCCACCCTGCTGGTTAGCAGAGTGCCCCCAGCGAGGGTTTGTGGAGCTCGTGGTGGTGCACATTTGCACACGCCTGGGCGCATATACAATCATTCCGCACGTGGCGGGGGACAATTAGAACACTGCTGCTGAGCTCTGGCGCAGGCTGGTAAGGGCCGATGTTGTTCGGTGTCTGAGGCCCGTTTGGGAGGAGCTGGCTGTGCCGGTCTCCGGTGCGCCCCTCTCAGGCCTAGCGAGGCTGGGCAGCACGGGGACGTGTGGCCACTTCAGACCAGCAACTAAAACCCAGGCTGCCACTGAAGGGGAAGGTGGCGCCCTTGGGTCCCAGGGCGAGGGCTTTCAGGCTCCTACTGGCCACCCCGGACCCAAGGGTTCCCTCACCTCGTCGTGTGCCAGGCCTTGCCCAGGCTCTTCCAGGTGCCACGCTCCTTCTTCTCCAGACACTCCTCCAGCAGGGCGATGGTGGCCTCCGTCAGCAGGGGGGACACAATGTTGGAGGCCAGGGTGGGCCAGGGGCAGCTGGCAAGGATCTGTGCATTGGGGAGAGGGGCGCTTAGGGCGGGTGCGGAGCTCTGGGCTGCTCTGCAGGGAGAGCTGGAATTGGAAGCCCTCGACGCTGGGGGCAGGGGACGGTTCAACCCCCCTGTGCAGCATCACCCCCATGTGCCCTGTGAGCAGCCGCCCCCACAGCCCTGGGGGATGGACTCCTGCTTTACAGATGGGGGTGTGGAGTCCCACAGAGGGAGAGTGACTCGCTCTCGGGCACAGAGCAAACCAGTGGCAAGCCAGGACTAAAAGCAGGCCTGTGCCTTAACCACTAGCCCTCACTATCACAGGGAGCCACAAGGCCACGTCCTGAGAATATCACTGCCAGGGATCACCTGCGTGTCATGGGGAAAAGTCGTCATGGAACCCACTGTGGGCTGCCCCGGCCCCGCTGAGACGAAGGGGCCTAGCTGTGGAGTTCCTGGCCAAAGCGACAGGCTCATGATGCAGCAGGTCCTCCTGCAGAGTGCGGCAAGGCACTGGCTACAGAAGCCGAATGTCCCCAGGCGGGATTGCAAACAGAACAGCCTGAAACCCGGTGTACTTAGGGCGGCTGTAAAGGTACCGTAGGGGGACCGCTCCCCTTCCTGCTGCGCTGCCCCCGAATCGCTCCCCTTCCTTCTGTGCTGCTCCCGAATCGCTCCCCTTCCTTCTGCGCTGCCCCCGAATCGCTCCCCTTCCTTCTGTGCTGCCCCCGAATCGCTCCCCTTCCTTCTGCGCTGCCCCCGAATCGCTCCCCTTCCTTCTGCGCTGCCCCCGAATCGCTCCCCTTCCTGCTGTGCTGCCCCCGAATCGCTCCCCTTCCTTCTGTGCTGCCCCCGAATCGCTCCCCTTCCTTCTGCGCTGCCCCCGAATCGCTCCCCTTCCTGCTGCGCTGCCCCCGAATCGCTCCCCTTCCTGCTGTGCTGCCCCCGAATCGCTCCCCTTCCTGCTGCGCTGCTCCCCGAATCGCTCCCCTTCCTTCTGTGCTGCCCCCGAATCGCTCCCCTTCCTGCTGTGCTGCCCCCGAATCGCTCCCCTTCCTGCTGTGCTGCCCCCGAATCGCTCCCCTTCCTGCTGTGCTGCTCCCCGAATCGCTCCCCTTCCTGCTGCGCTGCCCCCGAATCGCTCCCCTTCCTTCTGCGCTGCCCCCGAATCGCTCCCCTTCCTGCTGTGCTGCCCCCGAATCGCTCCCCTTCCTTCTGCGCTGCCCCCGAATCGCTCCCCTTCCTTCTGTGCTGCTCCCGAATCGCTCCCCTTCCTTCTGTGCTGCTCCCGAATTGCTCCCCTTCCTTCTGCGCTGCCCCCGAATCGCTCCCCTTCCTGCTGTGCTGCTCCCCGAATCGCTCCCCTTCCTGCTGTGCTGCTCCCGAATCGCTCCCCTTCCTGCTGTGCTGCCCCCGAATCGCTCCCCTTCCTGCTGTGCTGCCCCCGAATCGCTCCCCTTCCTTCTGCGCTGCCCCCGAATCGCTCCCCTTCCTTCTGTGCTGCCCCCGAATCGCTCCCCTTCCTTCTGTGCTGCCCCGAATCGCTCCCCTTCCTGCTGCGCTGCCCCCGAATCGCTCCCCTTCCTGCTGTGCTGCTCCCCGAATCGCTCCCCTTCCTGCTGTGCTGCCCCCGAATCGCTCCCCTTCCTTCTGCGCTGCCCCCGAATCGCTCCCCTTCCTGCTGCGCTGCTCCCGAATCGCTCCCCTTCCTTCTGCGCTGCCCCCGAATCGCTCCCCTTCCTGCTGTGCTGCTCCCGAATCGCTCCCCTTCCTTCTGTGCTGCCCCCGAATCGCTCCCCTTCCTTCTGTGCTGCTCCCGAATCGCTCCCCTTCCTGCTATGCTGCTCCCGAATCGCTCCCCTTCCTGCTATGCTGCCCCCGAATCGCTCCCCTTCCTGCTGTGCTGCCCCCGAATCGCTCCCCTTCCTGCTATGCTGCCCCCGAATCGCTCCCCTTCCTTCTGTGCTGCCCCGAATCGCTCCCCTTCCTGCTGTGCTGCTCCCGAATCGCTCCCCTTCCTTCTGCGCTGCCCCCGAATCGCTCCCCTTCCTTCTGTGCTGCCCCCGAATCGCTCCCCTTCCTTCTGTGCTGCTCCCGAATCGCTCCCCTTCCTGCTATGCTGCCCCCGAATCGCTCCCCTTCCTGCTGTGCTGCCCCCGAATCGCTCCCCTTCCTGCTATGCTGCCCCCGAATCGCTCCCCTTCCTTCTGTGCTGCCCCGAATCGCTCCCCTTCCTGCTGTGCTGCTCCCGAATCGCTCCCCTTCCTGCTGTGCTGCCCCCGAATCGCTCCCCTTCCTTCTGTGCTGCCCCCGAATCGCTCCCCTTCCTGCTGCACTGCTCCCGAATCGCTCCCCTTCCTTCTGTGCTGCTCCCGAATCGCTCCCCTTCCTGCTGCGCTGCCCCCGAATCGCTCCCCTTCCTGCTGCGCTGCTCCCGCATCGCTCCCCTTCCTTCTGTGCTGCCCCCGAATCGCTCCCCTTCCTGCTATGCTGCCCCCGAATCGCTCCCCTTCCTGCTGCGCTGCCCCCGAATCGCTCCCCTTCCTTCTGTGCTGCCCCCGAATCGCTCCCTTTCCTTCTGTGCTGCCCCCGAATCGCTCCCCTTCCTGCTGTGCTGCCCCCGAATCGCTCCCCTTCCTGCTGTGCTGCCCCCGAATTGCTCCCCTTCCTTCTGCGCTGCTCCCGAATCGCTCCCCTTCCTTCTGCGCTGCTCCCGAATCGCTCCCCTTCCTGCTGTGCTGCCCCCGAATCGCTCCCCTTCCTGCTGTGCTGCCCCCGAATCGCTCCCTTTCCTTCTGTGCTGCCCCCGAATCGCTCCCCTTCCTGCTGTACTGCCCCCGAATCGCTCCCCTTCCTTCTGTGCTGCCCCCCCTTCCTGCTGCACTGCTCCCGAATCGCTCCCCTTCCTGCTGCGCTGCTCCCGAATCGCTCCCCTTCCTTCTGTGCTGCCCCCGAATCGCTCCCCTTCCTTCTGTGCTGCCCCCGAATCGCTCCCCTTCCTGCTATGCTGCCCCCGAATCGCTCCCCTTCCTTCTGTGCTGCTCCCGCATCGCTCCCCTTCCTGCTATGCTGCCCCCGAATCGCTCCCCTTCCTGCTGTGCTGCCCCCGAATTGCTCCCCTTCCTGCTGTGCTGCCCCCGAATTGCTCCCCTTCCTTCTGTGCTGCTCCCGAATCGCTCCCCTTCCTGCTGTGCTGCCCCCGAATCGCTCCCCTTCCTGCTGTTCTGCTCCCCGAATCGCTCCCCTTCCTGCTGTGCTGCCCCCGAATCGCTCCCCTTCCTGCTGCGCTGCTCCCGAATCGCTCCCCTTCCTGCTGCGCTGCCCCCGAATCGCTCCCCTTCCTGCTATGCTGCCCCCGAATCGCTCCCCTTCCTTCTGTGCTGCTCCCGAATCGCTCCCCTTCCTGCTGTGCTGCCCCCGAATCGCTCCCCTTCCTTCTGCGCTGCCCCCGAATTGCTCCCCTTCCTGCTGTGCTGCCCCGAATCGCTCCCCTTCCTGCTGCGCTGCTCCCGAATCGCTCCCCTTCCTGCTGTGCTGCCCCCGAATCGCTCCCCTTCCTTCTGTGCTGCCCCCGAATCGCTCCCCTTCCTGCTGCGCTGCTCCCGAATCGCTCCCCTTCCTTCTGTGCTGCCTCCGAATCGCTCCCCTTCCTGCTGTGCTGCCTCCGAATCGCTCCCCTTCCTGCTGCGCTGCTCCCGCATCGCTCCCCTTCCTTCTGTGCTGCTCCCGAATCGCTCCCCTTCCTTCTGCGCTGCTCCCGAATCGCTCCCCTTCCTGCTGCGCTGCCCCCGAATCGCTCCCCTTCCTGCTGTGCTGCTCCCGCATCGCTCCCCTTCCTTCTGTGCTGCCCCCGAATCGCTCCCCTTCCTTCTGTGCTGCCCCCGAATCGCTCCCCTTCCTGCTATGCTGCCCCCGAATCACTCCCCTTCCTTCTGTGCTGCCCCCGAATCGCTCCCCTTCCTTCTGTGCTGCCCCCGAATCGCTCCCCTTCCTTCTGCGCTGCTCCCGAATCGCTCCCCTTCCTGCTGTGCTGCCCCCGAATCGCTCCCCTTCCTTTTGTGCTGCCCCCGAATCGCTCCCCTTCCTTCTGTGCTGCTCCCGAATCGCTCCCCTTCCTTCTGTGCTGCCCCCGAATCGCTCCCCTTCCTGCTATGCTGCCCCCGAATCGCTCCCCTTCCTTCTGTGATGCTCCCGAATCGCTCCCCTTCCTGCTGTGCTGCCCCCGAATCGCTCCCCTTCCTTCTGCGCTGCCCCCGAATCGCTCCCCTTCCTGCTGCGCTGCCCCCGAATCGCTCCCCTTCCTGCTGCGCTGCTCCCGAATCGCTCCCCTTCCTGCTATGCTGCCCCCGAATCGCTCCCCTTCCTTCTGTGCTGCTCCCGAATCGCTCCCCTTCCTGCTGTGCTGCCCCCGAATCGCTCCCCTTCCTTCTGCGCTTCCCCCGAATCGCTCCCCTTCCTGCTGTGCTGCCCCGAATCGCTCCCCTTCCTGCTGCGCTGCTCCCGAATCGCTCCCCTTCCTGCTGTGCTGCCCCCGAATCGCTCCCCTTCCTTCTGTGCTGCTCCCCGAATCGCTCCCCTTCCTTCTGTGCTGCCCCCGAATCGCTCCCCTTCCTGCTGCGCTGCTCCCGAATCGCTCCCCTTCCTTCTGTGCTGCCTCCGAATCGCTCCCCTTCCTTCTGCGCTGCTCCCGAATCGCTCCCCTTCCTTCTGCGCTGCTCCCGAATCGCTCCCCTTCCTGCTGCGCTGCCCCCGAATCGCTCCCCTTCCTGCTGCGCTGCCCCCGAATCGCTCCCCTTCCTTCTGTGCTGCCCCCGAATCGCTCCCCTTCCTGCTGTGCTGCCCCCGAATCGCTCCCCTTCCTTCTGTGCTGCCCCCGAATCGCTCCCCTTCCTTCTGCGCTGCCCCCGAATCGCTCCCCTTCCTTCTGTGCTGCTCCCGAATCGCTCCCCTTCCTGCTGCGCTGCCCCCGAATCGCTCCCCTTCCTTTTGTGCTGCCCCCGAATCGCTCCCCTTCCTTCTGTGCTGCTCCCGAATCGCTCCCCTTCCTGCTATGCTGCCCCCGAATCGCTCCCCTTCCTTCTGTGCTGCCCCCGAATCGCTCCCCTTCCTGCTGTGCTGCTCCTGAATCGCTCCCCTTCCTGCTGTGCTGCCTCCGAATCGCTCCCCTTCCTGCTGCGCTGCTCCCGCATCGCTCCCCTTCCTTCTGCGCTGCTCCCGAATCGCTCCCCTTCCTTCTGCGCTGCTCCCGAATCGCTCCCCTTCCTGCTGCGCTGCCCCCGAATCGCTCCCCTTCCTGCTGCGCTGCCCCCGAATCGCTCCCCTTCCTGCTGGTCTGCCCCCGAATCGCTCCCCTTCCTGCTGTGCTGCCCCCGAATCGCTCCCCTTCCTTCTGTGCTGCCCCCGAATCGCTCCCCTTCCTTCCACGCTGCCCCCGAATCGCTCCCCTTCCTTCTGTGCTGCTCCCGAATCGCTCCCCTTCCTGCTGCGCTGCCCCCGAATCGCTCCCCTTCCTTTTGTGCTGCCCCCGAATCGCTCCCCTTCCTTCTGTGCTGCTCCCGAATCGCTCCCCTTCCTGCTATGCTGCCCCCGAATCGCTCCCCTTCCTTCTGTGCTGCCCCCGAATCGCTCCCCTTCCTGCTGTGCTGCTCCCGAATCGCTCCCCTTCCTTCTGTGCTGCTCCCGAATCGCTCCCCTTCCTGCTGTGCTGCCCCCGAATCGCTCCCCTTCCTGCTGTGCTGCCCCCGAATCGCTCCCCTTCCTGCTGTGCTGCCCCCGAATCGCTCCCCTTCCTTCTGTGCTGCTCCCGAATCGCTCCCCTTCCTTCTGTGCTGCTGGCAGCGCTGCTGCGTTTAGGGCTGGGCAGCTGGAGACCGTCGCTGGCTAGCTGGGATCCCTGCGCTGGCCGAGCCTCCTCCAGCCGCGGCACAGCAGGACCAATGGCCTGGGGTGGTGTTGCCACTCTTACTTTGCTGCTGCTGCCTGTGGCCAGCAGCTGCCACTTTCTGCCCCCCAGCTCGGAAGGGCGCAGATGTAAGGGCAGCGATCCCGCAATCCCACTGAAGAACATTGCGGCCTCCCTGCAACCCCCCTCTCGGGTCGGGACGCAAGCTGAGACATGCTGGTCTCCACAGGGAGATCCAGAGCCAGCACCTCGCAAGCACCAGTGAGTCCAGGGGAGTGGGATTCCACCCTTTGTGCAGCTTTGCAGTGGTGGAAAGCACTGCAGGTACTTACGGACACGCAGGCTGCGTCTACACTGGCAGGATTTTCCGGAAATGCTTTTAACGGAAAAGTTTTCCATTAAAAGCATTTTTGGAAAAGCGCGTCTAGATTGGCAGGACGCTTTTCCACAAAAGCACTTTTTGCAGAAAAGCATCCGTGGCCAATCTAGACGCAGTTTTGTGCAAAAAAGCCCCGATCCCCATTTTCGCGATCGGGGCTTTTTTGCAGAAAACAAACTGAGCTGTCGTCACTGGCCCTTTTGCCCGAACGGGAGCAGAATAGTATTTCCGCGAGAAGCACTGATTTCTTACAGTAGGAAGTCAGTGCTTTTGCGGAAATTCAAGCGGCCAGTGTAGACAGCTGGCAAGTTTTTCCGGAAAAGCGGCTGATTTTCCGGAAAAACTGGCCAGTCTAGACACAGTTTTCCTGGAGCCCCCAATCCAGCTCCTGGTTGGGGGTCATTCTTCCCCGGGAGCTGGCTGGCTTTGTGCCTCTGAAGTCAGTGTGGGGCGCGGTTCTCCCGATGCGGGTGGAGCTAAGCCAGTTGACACCCGCTCCGCAGACCCCACGGAGACAGAACGAAGGCCAGTGTCAGGGCACTGTGCCTGGCAGACGTACTGGCCAGCCCAGCAGGCATGCGGGAGCCGGCCCGCCGAGCAGTCGGTGTGCGGCCCCCGGCCGGCTGTACTCACCTGCGAGAGGGTGGAGAAGATGAGCACAACCAGTTCCGGGGCACTGGGCTGCTGCATGTGAGGTTTTAGCTTCCCCTGTGCAGACACAAAACGTGGGGGAGGCTTTTCTCCTCGCTGCCCCACTGCCCAGGGAGGGGCCGGCTCGCGGGGCAGCGTGCGCACAGAGGGTCTGGCTGGGGAGTTGGAGCAGCACCCCCACTGCAGGGCTGTGCCATAGGCGGGGTTGCTGTAGCGGCTGACCCCAAGTGAAAGGTGTGGGGCAGGCTGTGGGGCTGGGTGGGCAAAGCAGACATGCCTGTCTAGGGCTGCAAGGAGCACGATCAGCACCCAGCTGCAGGGGAGCCCACCTCACCGCTGATCAGCTGTCCCAGACAGGAGCCGCTCAGCAACGGGATGGCCTGTCCCGCCCCACGGCTGGGACTCCCCCGCTCCGCACAGCCCGGGCCAGAGGGTCTCTGCTCTGCCCCACCAGGACAGCAGCCACCCCCAGCTAGGATTGCCAGGGGTCCGGTTTTCTACCGGACAAGTCCAGTATTTGCGCCCTCTGTCCGGTAGAAAAAATTCAGAAAATACCAGACACGTGCAACGTGCAATGTGGGGATCTTCTGAATTCCCGGCTGGGCGCCGGACGGAACCCTGGCGGGGCGGGGGAGCAACTGGGAGGGGGGCTGGGATAGGCGCTGGGAGCCCTGTGGTCGCGTGCAAAAGCCAGGCAGGGCGGGGGGGGCGGGGGCGGGGGCTGGGATTCCCTGGCCTGCTCTGCCCCCCGCCGGCGCCCCGACCTACCAGCAGGTTTAAGGCGTATTTGATCTTCTGGACGCAGGCCTCAAACTCGGGCTGTGGGGGCAGCACTGCGGGGCCGAGGGGAGAGAGGGGAGGGAGGCGTCAGCCGGGGGGCCCTTACGCCTGCCCCCCAGAGACACCAGCAGGCAGACAGACAGACTGGCCCACGCAGCTCTGCTTGGGAGTGGGGCCCAGTCCGTCTGTCCCCCCGTCGCCCTGCTCTCCCTTGGTCCCCCCACCTCGCCCCCGGGCCCCACCCCTGCCCCAGAGCCACCTCGCCCCTGGGCCCACCCCTGCCCCACAGCCACCTCGCCCCTGGGCCCCACCCCTGCCCCAGAGCCACCTCGCCCCTGGGCCCCGCCCCTGCCCCAGAGCCACCTCTCCCCCGGGCCCCACCCCTGCCCCAGAGCCACCTCGCCCCTGGGCCCACCCCTGCCCCAGAGCCACCTCTCCCCCGGGCCCCACCCCTGCCCCAGAGCCACCTCGCCCCTGGGCCCCACCCCTGCCCCAGAGCCACCTCACCCCCGGGCCCCACCCCTGCCCCAGAGCCACCTCACCCCCGGGCCCCTACCCCTGTCCCAGAGCCACCTCGACCCCAGGCCCCCACCCCTGCCCCAGAGCCACCTCTCCCCCGGGCCCCTACCCCTGTCCCAGAGCCACCTCGACCCCAGGCCCCCACCCCTGCCCCAGAGCCACCTCTCCCCCGGGCCCCCACCCCTGCCCCAGAGCCACCTCACCCCCGGGCCCCACCCCTGCCCCAGAGCCACCTCACCCCCGGGCCCCTACCCCTGTCCCAGAGCCACCTCTCCCCTGGGCCCCACCCCTGCCCCACAGCCACCTCTCCCCCGGGCCCCACCCCTGTCCCAGAGCCACCTCACCCCCGGGCCCCACCCCTGCCCCAGAGCCACCTCACCCCCGGGCCCCACCCCTGCCCCAGAGCCACCTCACCCCCGGGCCCCTACCCCTGTCCCAGAGCCACCTCTCCCCCGGGCCCCACCCTTGCCCCACAGCCACCTCTCCCCCGGGCCCCACCCCTGCCCCACAGCCACCTCGCCCCCGGGCCCCCACCCCTGTCCCAGAGCCACCTCGCCCCCGGGCTCCACCCCTGCCCCAGAGCCACCTCTCCCCCGGGCCCCACCCCTGCCCCACAGCCACCTCGCCCCCGGACCCCCACCCCTGTCCCAGAGCCACCTCGCCCCCGGGCTCCACCCCTGCCCCAGAGCCACCTCTCCCCCGGGCCCCCGCCCCTGCCCCAGAGCCACCTCGCCCCCGGGCCCCCGCCCCTGCCCCACAGCCACCTCTCCCCCGGGCCCCACCCCTGCCCCAGAGCCACCTCGCCCCCGGGCCCACCCCTGTCCCAGAGCCACCTCGCCCCCGGGCTCCACCCCTGCCCCAGAGCCACCTCTCCCCCGGGCCCCCGCCCCTGCCCCAGAGCCACCTCGCCCCCGGGCCCCCGCCCCTGCCCCACAGCCACCTCTCCCCCGGGCCCCACCCCTGTCCCAGAGCCACCTCGCCCCCGGGCTCCACCCCTGCCCCAGAGCCACCTCTCCCCCGGGCTCCACCCCTGCCCCAGAGCCACCTCTCCCCCGGGCCCCCGCCCCTGCCCCAGAGCCACCTCGCCGCCGGGCCCCACCCCTGCCCCACAGCCACCTCTCCCCCGGGCCCCCACCCCTGCCCCAGAGCCACCTCGCCCCCGGGCCCCCGCCCCTGCCCCAGAGCCACCTCGCCCCCGGGCCCCTACCCCTGCCCCAGAGCCACCTCGCCCCCAGGCCCCCACCCCTGCCCCAGAGCCACCTCGCCCCCGAGCCCCTACCCCTGCCCCAGAGCCACCTCGCCCCCGAGCCCCTACCCCTGCCCCAGAGCCACCTCGCCCCCAGGCCCCCACCCCTGCCCCAGAGCCACCTCGCCCCCAGGCCCACCCCTGCGCCAGAGCCACCTCGCCCCCGGGCCCCACCCCTGTCCCAGAGCCACCTCGCCCCCAGGCCCACCCCTGCGCCAGAGCCACCTCGCCCCCGGGCCCCACCCCTGCCCCAGAGCCACCTCGCCCCCAGGCCCACCCCTGCGCCAGAGCCACCTCGCCCCCGGGCCCACCCCTGCCCCAGAGCCACCTCTCCCCAGGCCCCCACCCCTGCGCCAGAGCTACCTCGCCCCCAGGCCCCCACCCCTGCGCCAGAGCCACCTCGCCCCCAGGCCCCCACCCCTGCGCCAGAGCCACCTCGCCCCCAGGCCCCCACCCCTGCGCCAGAGCCACCTCGCCCCTGGGCCCACCCCTGTCCCAGAGCCACCTCGCCCCCGGGCCCACCCCTGTCCCAGAGCCACCTCGCCCCCGGGCCCACCCCTGTCCCAGAGCCACCTCGCCCCCAGGCCCCCACCCCTGCGCCAGAGCCACCTCGCCCCCGGGCCCACCCCTGTCCCAGAGCCACCTCTCCCCCGGGCCCACCCCTGTCCCAGAGCCACCTCGCCCTCGGGCCCACCCCTGTCCCAGAGTCACCTCGCCCCCTGGCCCCCACCCCTGCCCCAGAGCCACCTCACCCCCGGGCCCACCCCTGCCCCAGAGCCACCTCTCCCCCGGGCCCCCACCCCTGCGCCAGAGCAACCTCTCCCCCAGACCCACCTCTGCCCCAGAGCCACCTCGCCCCCGGGCCCACCCCTGTGCCAGAGCCACCTCTCCTGTCCCTCCGTCTCTCACCTCCTCTCTCCTTGTCCTTTTTCTTCAGCTTCTTGGCAAGTAGCGGGCCACTCACCTCCTGCAGCTTCCCCACGAAGAGCTCCACGTCGCTCAGCACGTGGTTGAGGATCTCCTGCAGAGCCAGACGTAGCCGCCCCGTGTCAGCGGCCCGGCGGGCCCCGTGTCTCTGGGGAGAACGCCCCCCTAGCAGCAGACAGTGCCCAGAGCGCCTCTGCCCAGATGCTAGTGCCCTGCGGGGCTCGAGGTGCTGCATAGGGACCAGTCCGCCTGGCCTCCAAAGGGGGCCCAGTTCTCGCCCTGGGTCTCCCCGCCCCTCCTCTGGCTTGTCCCCTTCCCTCACAGCCGACCATAGCTCCCCAGGGCGAGGCTGGGACCTCACAGCTTGTCCCCTAAGCCGGCCGGCCGCCCTGCGTAGGCTAAAACTCCCCCAGCTTCCCTCTTCTGCTTGGGCCTGGCAGGAGCATGGAGGCGGCTTCCGTGCACAGCCCAGCAGCGTCAGTCGAGGCCCAGCGAGCTCTGCCCCGCTGCGCGTTTGCTGGGGGGCTGGGATCAGGGAGGTGCTGGAGCATGGGAGCTGCCCTGGGGCACTTACAGTGTCTCTGTCCACGTCCTGCAGCGGCCGCAAGCCGGGATCTGTCCACTCGCCTGTGGCTTTCGGGGGCTGTGGCTGGCCGGGCGCTGCAATGCGCAGGGGCTGGGATCAGTCGCAGCGGGGAGGGGTCATGGGGGACCTGCCATTCCATGCCCTTCTCCGCCTGGGCTCAGACTTCCAGCCCTCCCGCAGCAAACCCAGCGCCCACCAGTGCCCGCGGAGCACCGGGAGCCCCGTCTTACAGTCACTGGCAGGGCTGCAAAGGGGACCAGGAGTCCTGGGGCCGAATCCTCCACCGCACCCACCCTCCCCCGCTCACCAGCCCGGCCCTGCCTCCCCCCAAGGCCATTTACCATCATCCATGGAGGCGGGGGGGCTCCGGGGCTCTTGGCTATGCCACCCTTGTGGGGGTGGGGGGATGAAGGGGTCTGGCTCCGGAGGCCCAGCCCTGCTGTCCTGGGTGGCAGGTGGGGGATTGCCATGGAGGGGCCCTCGGCTCTGCTGGGCCAGCATGATCTCCAAGTCGCTTCTGAGGAAGGGGACAAGCAGGGGATCCTCTGGTAACACAGCACCGAGGGCAGCCCCAGCAGAGGGGCTGGGGAGCATGTCTTGCTGGGCTGCACCCCCCAGGGACACTGAGGAGAAACACCTGGTGCCCCCTGGGAATCCATTGCACCCCTGGGTGCTCTGCACGACAGGCTAGGAGCACCTCAATCTACGGAGGGCCCGAGGCCCCGTCCAGCACTGCGGTGAGGGCTGTTTCCCATCAGCCCCTGGGGGATTTTCTTTGTACCTTTATGGGGGGGTTTCCTCATCAGAAATCCAGGGGTGCAGAGGGACCCCCCCACCCCAGGAATCATGGATTGGGAGACAAAGAAGTGCCCAGAAGGGATGGTCATGGGCGCAGAGGGGGGCTGCTGACAAAGGCCCTCGGCACCCCACTACCTGAGCATGTCCTGACTCTCCTGCTCTCTTTTCCATTCCTTGATGGCTTTCTCCAGGCTGGCCTTCAGCAGCTCTGCCTGGCGGGAAGGGAAGAGGAGCATGAATCCCCCTCCACAGCCGAGCAGCAGAGAGCAGTGCCCCCCATGCACCCTGCAGCCACACAGGGACAGACGCCAGAGCATCCAGCTCGGAAAGCAACTGCCATGGTGCTATGGGAGAATCTCCCTAGCAGTCTGGGGGCAATGGCACACAGCAGAGGGCTGCAGTGCTAGGTAGTCCCCATTCCGTGCTAGGCGGAGGCCAGGCCGCTAGCATGCAGCAGCATGGAGCTGGGACCGTGCTCACCCCGAGCTGCTCGCACTGGAAGAGGATGATGCTGCTCCCGCGCTGGCTCTGCTCCCTGAGAGTGATGGCCAGGATGGAGCTGTAGACGCAGCGGTTGAGGACGGCGGCGCATTCCTGGACACTCACCAGGGGGTAGCGCTCCAGCTCCTCCTGCCGCCGCGCAGGGAGAGACGAACAGGGCAGGTCAGCGGGGCAGTGGGCTGAGCCATGTGGGGAGCTCATGGGCTGGGCGTGGCGGGTTAGCCCCCAGTGTGGGGAGGTGGCTGGGACGAGCCAGGAGACCCCCACACACCTTGGTCTCGATGTCACTCAAGAGCAGCTCCTGGCCCTTCACTTGCAGGATCATGTCCTGTCCCCAGACCCGGCCCTGCGCTTCCATCATCTTCAGCCGCTCCACACAGTCCTCCAGTCCACGGACATCCCGGGAGTCCACTTGGATGGTGAGCAGGTGCTGGGGATACAAAGCCCAGGGTCCAGGCCTTCCCACGGAACACAGGGGGCACCCCGTGGCCATCAATGATTTAGATATTGGCATAGAAAGTACGCTTATTAAGTCTGCAGATGATCCCAAGCTAGGAGGGGCTGCAACTGCTCTGGAGGATGGGTCAGAATTCACAATGATCTGGACAAACTGGAGAAATGGCCTGAGGTCAATAGGATGCAGTTTAATAAGGACAAATGCAAAGTGCTCCACTGAGGAAGGAACAATCCGTCTCACACACACAGAATGGGAAGCGACTGTCTAGGAAGGAGACCTGCAGAAAGGGATCTAGGGGTCAGAGTGGACCGCAAGTGAAATATAAGTCAACAGTGTGACACTGTTGCAAAAAAAGCAAACACGATTCTGGGCTGCATGAACTGGTGTGCTGTGAGAAAGACCCGAGAAGTCATTCTCCCGCTCTGCTCTGCGCTGGTCAGGCCTCAACTGGAGTATCGTGTCTCGTTCTGGGCACCACGTATCAGGAAAGATGTGGAGAAATTGGAGAGGGTCCAGAGAAGAGCAACAAGAATGACGAAAGGTCTAGAGACCATGAGCTGTGAGAGAAGACTGAAAGAATTGGCCTTGTTTAGTTTGGAAAAGAGAAGACTGAGAGGCGTTTTCAGGAATCTAAAAGGGTGTCACAGGGAGGAAGGGGGAAATGTTTTCTCCTTGGCCTCTGAAGACAGGACAAGCAGCAATGGGCTTAAACTGCAGCCAGGGAGGTTTAGGTTGGACATCAGGAAGTTTCCTGCCTGGCAGGGGGGTCAAACACTGGAATAAATTGCCAGGGGGGTTGTGGAATCTCCATCCCTGGGGATATTTCTGAGTAGGTTAGACAGACATCCACCAGGGATGGTCTAGACCAGGGGTGGGGAAAAGGGCCTCTGCCCAATCAGGGGCTGGGAGCAGGGGGAAGCGCACAAAGTTACCTTCATCCTGCCCCCGCCCTACAAGGAGCACATGGTGCTTAGAAGTGCCACACGCTCCGGGCAGGCTGGGAGGAGGCTTTGCACACTCACCTGCCCCCGAGCCCTGATTGGCCTGGGGGCAGAAGGAGGTGTGTGCAAACAGGGCCGTCAGGGCCGGACGGAGGCATGGGCGAGCCGGGCAGCTGCCCAGGGCGCCAACGGATGGGGGTCGCCTGATGGCAGCTATAAGGGGCGCGCGGTGCCTGACGGCAGCTCCTACAGTGCCTGCCTGCCCGCATCCCCGCGGCGCCGGCCAGCAACGCCCTTCCCCCCATGGCCATGGGGCCAGCAGCAACAACTGGGCTGGACTGGGCCGCGCTTGCGTCGTGCGTCCTAGTGGTGAGCCCCGGGCTGCGCGCCAGCAGCCCTAGCCGGGCCGTGCATGCGCCATGTGCCCCAGGGGGCCAGCCTGCGCACCCTAGAGGGCAGGCCCACTCCCTACGACCGGCCCGTGCATGCGCCGTGTGTCCGGGGGCCAGCCTGCGCACCCTAGAGGGCAGGCCCACTCCCTGCGACCGGCCCGTGCATGCGCCGTGTGCCCCAGGGGCCAGCCTGCGCACCCTAGAGGGCAGGCCCACTCCCTACGAGCGGCCCGTGCATGCGCCGTGTGCCCCAGGGGCCAGCCTGCGCACCCTAGAGGGCAGGCCCACTCCCTACGACCGGCCCGTGCATGCGCCATGTGCCCCAGGGGCCAGCCTGCGCACCCTAGAGGGCAGGCCCACTCCCTACGACCGGCCCGTGCATGCGCCGTGTGCCCCAGGGGCCAGCCTGCGCACCCTAGAGGGCAGGCCCACTCCCTACGACCGGCCCGTGCATGTGCCGTGTGCCCCAGGGCCCAGCCTGTGCACCCTAGAGGGCAGGCCCACTCCCTACGACCGGCCCGTGCATGCGCCGTGTGTCCCGGGGGCCAGCCTGCGCACCCTAGAGGGCAGGCCCACTCCCTACGACCGGCCCGTGCATGCGCCGTGTGCCCCAGGGGCCAGCCTGCGCACCCTAGAGGGCAGGCCCACTCCCTACGAGCAGGCCCGTGCATGCGCCGTGTGCCCCAGGGGCCAGCCTGCGCACCCTAGAGGGCAGGCCCACTCCCTACGACCGGCCCGTGCATGCGCCGTGTGCCCCAGGGGCCAGCCTGCGCACCCTAGAGGGCAGGCCCACTCCCTACGACCGGCCCGTGCATGCGCCGTGTGCCCCAGGGGCCAGCCTGCGCACCCTAGAGGGCAGGCCCACTCCCTACGACCGGCCCGTGCATGCGCCGTGTGCCCCAGGGGCCAGCCTGCGCACCCTAGAGGGCAGGCCCACTCCCTACGACCGGCCCGTGCATGCGCCGTGTGCCCCAGGGGCCAGCCTGCGCACCCTAGAGGGCAGGCCCACTCCCTACGACCGGCCCGTGCATGCGCCGTGTGTCCGGGGGCCAGCCTGCGCACCCTAGAGGGCAGGCCCACTCCCTACGAGCAGGCCCGTGCATGCGCCGTGTGTCCCAGGGGCCAGCCTGCGCACCCTAGAGGGCAGGCCCACTCCCTGCGACCGGCCCGTGCATGCGCCGTGTGCCCCAGGGGCCAGCCTGCGCACCCTAGAGGGCAGGCCCACTCCCTACGAGCGGCCCGTGCATGCGCCGTGTGCCCCAGGGGCCAGCCTGCGCACCCTAGAGGGCAGGCCCACTCCCTACGACCGGCCCGTGCATGCGCCATGTGCCCCAGGGGCCAGCCTGCGCACCCTAGAGGGCAGGCCCACTCCCTACGACCGGCCCGTGCATGCGCCGTGTGCCCCAGGGGCCAGCCTGCGCACCCTAGAGGGCAGGCCCACTCCCTACGACCGGCCCGTGCATGTGCCGTGTGCCCCAGGGCCCAGCCTGTGCACCCTAGAGGGCAGGCCCACTCCCTACGACCGGCCCGTGCATGCGCCGTGTGTCCCGGGGGCCAGCCTGCGCACCCTAGAGGGCAGGCCCACTCCCTACGACCGGCCCGTGCATGCGCCGTGTGCCCCAGGGGCCAGCCTGCGCACCCTAGAGGGCAGGCCCACTCCCTACGAGCAGGCCCGTGCATGCGCCGTGTGCCCCAGGGGCCAGCCTGCGCACCCTAGAGGGCAGGCCCACTCCCTACGACCGGCCCGTGCATGCGCCGTGTGCCCCAGGGGCCAGCCTGCGCACCCTAGAGGGCAGGCCCACTCCCTACGACCGGCCCGTGCATGCGCCGTGTGCCCCAGGGGCCAGCCTGCGCACCCTAGAGGGCAGGCCCACTCCCTACGACCGGCCCGTGCATGCGCCGTGTGTCCGGGGGCCAGCCTGCGCACCCTAGAGGGCAGGCCCACTCCCTACGACCGGCCCGTGCATGCGCCGTGTGTCCGGGGGCCAGCCTGTGCACCCTAGAGGGCAGGCCCACTCCCTACGACCGGCCCGTGCATGCGCCGTGTGTCCGGGGGCCAGCCTGTGCACCCTAGAGGGCAGGCCCACTCCCTACGAGCGGCCCGTGCATGCGCCGTGTGTCCCAGGGGCCAGCCTGTGCACCCTAGAGGGCAGGCCCACTCCCTACGACCGGCCCGTGCATGCGCCGTGTGCCCCAGGGGCCAGCCTGTGCACCCTAGAGGGCAGGCCCACTCCCTACGACCGGCCCGTGCATGCGCCGTGTGCCCCAGGGGCCAGCCTGCGCACCCTAGAGGGCAGGCCCACTCCCTACGACCGGCCCGTGCATGCGCCGTGTGTCCCAGGGGCCAGCCTGCGCACCCTAGAGGGCAGGCCCACTCCCTACGACCGGCCCGTGCATGCGCCGTGTGCCCCAGGGGCCAGCCTGCGCACCCTAGAGGGCAGGCCCACTCCCTACGAGCGGGCCCGTGCATGCGCCGTGTGTCCCGGGGGCCAGCCTGCGCACCCTAGAGGGCAGGCCCACTCCCTACGACCGGCCCGTGCATGCGCCGTGTGCCCCAGGGGCCAGCCTGCGCACCCTAGAGGGCAGGCCCACTCCCTACGACCGGCCCGTGCATGCGCCGTGTGTCCGGGGGCCAGCCTGTGCACCCTAGAGGGCAGGCCCACTCCCTACGACCGGCCCGTGCATGCGCCGTGTGCCCCAGGGGCCAGCCTGCGCACCCTAGAGGGCAGGCCCACTCCCTACGACCGGCCCGTGCATGCGCCGTGTGCCCCAGGGGCCAGCCTGCGCACCCTAGAGGGCAGGCCCACTCCCTACGACCGGCCCGTGCATGCGCCGTGTGCCCCAGGGGCCAGCCTGCGCACCCTAGAGGGCAGGCCCACTCCCTACGACCGGCCCGTGCATGCGCCGTGTGCCCCAGGGGCCAGCCTGCGCACCCTAGAGGGCAGGCCCACTCCCTACGAGCGGCCCGTGCATGCGCCGTGTGTCCCAGGGGCCAGCCTGTGCACCCTAGAGGGCAGGCCCACTCCCTACGACCGGCCCGTGCATGCGCCGTGTGCCCCAGGGGCCAGCCTGTGCACCCTAGAGGGCAGGCCCACTCCCTACGACCGGCCCGTGCATGCGCCGTGTGTCCCAGGGGCCAGCCTGCGCACCCTAGAGGGCAGGCCCACTCCCTACGACCGGCCCGTGCATGCGCCGTGTGCCCCAGGGGCCAGCCTGCGCACCCTAGAGGGCAGGCCCACTCCCTACGAGCGGCCCGTGCATGCGCCGTGTGTCCCAGGGGCCAGCCTGCGCACCCTAGAGGGCAGGCCCACTCCCTACGACCGGCCCGTGCATGCGCCGTGTGTCCCAGGGGCCAGCCTGCGCACCCTAGAGGGCAGGCCCACTCCCTACGACCGGCCCGTGCATGTGCCGTGTGCCCCAGGGCCCAGCCTGTGCACCCTAGAGGGCAGGCCCACTCCCTACGACCGGCCCGTGCATGCGCCGTGTGTCCCAGGGGCCAGCCTGCGCACCCTAGAGGGCAGGCCCACTCCCTACGACCGGCCCGTGCATGCGCCGTGTGTCCCAGGGGCCAGCCTGCGCACCCTAGAGGGCAGGCCCACTCCCTACGACCGGCCCGTGCATGCGCCGTGTGTCCCAGGGGCCAGCCTGCGCACCCTAGAGGGCAGGCCCACTCCCTACGACCGGCCCGTGCATGCGCCGTGTGTCCCAGGGGCCAGCCTGCGCACCCTAGAGGGCAGGCCCACTCCCTACGAGCGGGCCCGTGCATGCGCCGTGTGTCCAGGGGCCAGCCTGCGCACCCTAGAGGGCAGGCCCACTCCCTACGACCGGCCCGTGCATGCGCCGTGTGTCCCAGGGGCCAGCCTGCGCACCCTAGAGGGCAGGCCCACTCCCTACGACCGGCCCGTGCATGCGCCGTGTGTCCCGGGGGCCAGCCTGCGCACCCTAGAGGGCAGGCCCACTCCCTACGAGCGGCCCGTGCATGCGCCGTGTGCCCCGGGGGGCCAGCCTGCGCACCCTAGAGGGCAGGCCCACTCCCTACGACCGGCCCGTGCATGCGCCGTGTGCCCCGGGGGCCAGCCTGCGCACCCTAGAGGGCAGGCCCACTCCCTACGACCGGCCCGTGCATGCGCCGTGTGTCCAGGGGCCAGCCTGCGCACCCTAGAGGGCAGGCCCACTCCCTACGACCGGCCCGTGCATGCGCCGTGTGCCCCAGGGGCCAGCCTGTGCACCCTAGAGGGCAGGCCCACTCCCTACGAGCGGGCCCGTGCATGCGCCGTGTGTCCAGGGGCCAGCCTGCGCACCCTAGAGGGCAGGCCCACTCCCTACGACCGGCCCGTGCATGCGCCGTGTGTCCAGGGGCCAGCCTGCGCACCCTAGAGGGCAGGCCCACTCCCTACGACCGGCCCGTGCATGCGCCGTGTGCCCCAGGGGCCAGCCTGCGCACCCTAGAGGGCAGGCCCACTCCCTACGACCGGCCCGTGCATGCGCCGTGTGTCCCGGGGGCCAGCCTGCGCACCCTAGAGGGCAGGCCCACTCCCTACGACCGGCCCGTGCATGCGCCGTGTGCCCCAGGGGCCAGCCTGCGCACCCTAGAGGGCAGGCCCACTCCCTACGACCGGCCCGTGCATGCGCCGTGTGCCCCAGGGGCCAGCCTGTGCACCCTAGAGGGCAGGCCCACTCCCTACGACCGGCCCGTGCATGCGCCGTGTGTCCCAGGGGCCAGCCTGTGCACCCTAGAGGGCAGGCCCACTCCCTACGACCGGCCCGTGCATGCGCCGTGTGTCCGGGGGCCAGCCTGCGCACCCTAGAGGGCAGGCCCACTCCCTACGACCGGCCCGTGCATGCGCCGTGTGCCCCAGGGGCCAGCCTGCGCACCCTAGAGGGCAGGCCCACTCCCTACGACCGGCCCGTGCATGCGCCGTGTGTCCAGGGGCCAGCCTGCGCACCCTAGAGGGCAGGCCCACTCCCTACGACCGGCCCGTGCATGCGCCGTGTGTCCGGGGGCCAGCCTGCGCACCCTAGAGGGCAGGCCCACTCCCTACGACCGGCCCGTGCATGCGCCGTGTGCCCCGGGGGCCAGCCTGTGCACCCTAGAGGGCAGGCCCACTCCCTACGACCGGCCCGTGCATGCGCCGTGTGCCCCGGGGGCCAGCCTGTGCACCCTAGAGGGCAGGCCCACTCCCTACGACCGGCCCGTGCATGCGCCGTGTGTCCCAGGGGCCAGCCTGCGCACCCTAGAGGGCAGGCCCACTCCCTACGACCGGCCCGTGCATGCGCCGTGTGCCCCAGGGGCCAGCCTGTGCACCCTAGAGGGCAGGCCCACTCCCTACGACCGGCCCGTGCATGCGCCGTGTGCCCCAGGGGCCAGCCTGTGCACCCTAGAGGGCAGGCCCACTCCCTACGACCGGCCCGTGCATGCGCCGTGTGCCCCGGGGGCCAGCCTGCGCACCCTAGAGGGCAGGCCCACTCCCTACGACCGGCCCGTGCATGCGCCGTGTGCCCCAGGGGCCAGCCTGCGCACCCTAGAGGGCAGGCCCACTCCCTACGACCGGCCCGTGCATGCGCCGTGTGTCCCAGGGGCCAGCCTGCGCACCCTAGAGGGCAGGCCCACTCCCTACGACCGGCCCGTGCATGCGCCGTGTGTCCCAGGGGCCAGCCTGCGCACCCTAGAGGGCAGGCCCACTCCCTACGACCGGCCCGTGCATGCGCCGTGTGTCCCAGGGGCCAGCCTGCGCACCCTAGAGGGCAGGCCCACTCCCTACGACCGGCCCGTGCATGCGCCGTGTGCCCCGGGGGCCAGCCTGCGCACCCTAGAGGGCAGGCCCACTCCCTACGACCGGCCCGTGCATGCGCCGTGTGTCCCAGGGGCCAGCCTGCGCACCCTAGAGGGCAGGCCCACTCCCTACGACCGGCCCGTGCATGCGCCGTGTGCCCCAGGGGCCAGCCTGCGCACCCTAGAGGGCAGGCCCACTCCCTACGACCGGCCCGTGCATGCGCCGTGTGTCCAGGGGCCAGCCTGCGCACCCTAGAGGGCAGGCCCACTCCCTACGACCGGCCCGTGCATGCGCCGTGTGCCCCAGGGGCCAGCCTGCGCACCCTAGAGGGCAGGCCCACTCCCTACGACCGGCCCGTGCATGCGCCGTGTGTCCGGGGGCCAGCCTGCGCACCCTAGAGGGCAGGCCCACTCCCTGCGACCGGCCCGTGCATGCGCCGTGTGTCCCAGGGGCCAGCCTGCGCACCCTAGAGGGCAGGCCCACTCCCTACGAGCGGCCCGTGCATGCGCCGTGTGCCCCAGGGGCCAGCCTGCGCACCCTAGAGGGCAGGCCCACTCCCTACGACCGGCCCGTGCATGCGCCGTGTGCCCCAGGGGCCAGCCTGCGCACCCTAGAGGGCAGGCCCACTCCCTACGACCGGCCCGTGCATGCGCCGTGTGCCCCAGGGGCCAGCCTGCGCACCCTAGAGGGCAGGCCCACTCCCTACGACCGGCCCGTGCATGCGCCGTGTGCCCCAGGGGCCAGCCTGCGCACCCTAGAGGGCAGGCCCACTCCCTACGACCGGCCCGTGCATGCGCCGTGTGCCCCAGGGGCCAGCCTGCGCACCCTAGAGGGCAGGCCCACTCCCTACGACCGGCCCGTGCATGCGCCGTGTGCCCCAGGGGCCAGCCTGCGCACCCTAGAGGGCAGGCCCACTCCCTACGACCGGCCCGTGCATGCGCCGTGTGTCCCAGGGGCCAGCCTGCGCACCCTAGAGGGCAGGCCCACTCCCTACGACCGGCCCGTGCATGCGCCGTGTGCCCCAGGGGCCAGCCTGCGCACCCTAGAGGGCAGGCCCACTCCCTACGACCGGCCCGTGCATGCGCCGTGTGCCCCAGGGGCCAGCCTGCGCACCCTAGAGGGCAGGCCCACTCCCTACGACCGGCCCGTGCATGCGCCGTGTGCCCCAGGGGCCAGCCTGCGCACCCTAGAGGGCAGGCCCACTCCCTACGACCGGCCCGTGCATGCGCCGTGTGTCCCAGGGGCCAGCCTGCGCACCCTAGAGGGCAGGCCCACTCCCTACGACCGGCCCGTGCATGCGCCGTGTGTCCCAGGGGCCAGCCTGCGCACCCTAGAGGGCAGGCCCACTCCCTACGACCGGCCCGTGCATGCGCCGTGTGTCCCAGGGGCCAGCCTGCGCACCCTAGAGGGCAGGCCCACTCCCTACGACCGGCCCGTGCATGCGCCGTGTGTCCGGGGGCCAGCCTGCGCACCCTAGAGGGCAGGCCCACTCCCTACGACCGGCCCGTGCATGCGCCGTGTGTCCCAGGGGCCAGCCTGCGCACCCTAGAGGGCAGGCCCACTCCCTACGAGCGGGCCCGTGCATGCGCCGTGTGTCCCAGGGGCCAGCCTGCGCACCCTAGAGGGCAGGCCCACTCCCTACGACCGGCCCGTGCATGCGCCGTGTGTCCGGGGGCCAGCCTGCGCACCCTAGAGGGCAGGCCCACTCCCTACGACCGGCCCGTGCATGCGCCGTGTGCCCCAGGGGCCAGCCTGCGCACCCTAGAGGGCAGGCCCACTCCCTACGACCGGCCCGTGCATGCGCCGTGTGCCCCGGGGTCCAGCCTGCGCACCCTAGAGGGCAGGCCCACTCCCTACGACCGGCCCGTGCATGCGCCGTGTGTCCCAGGGGCCAGCCTGCGCACCCTAGAGGGCAGGCCCACTCCCTACGACCGGCCCGTGCATGCGCCGTGTGTCCCAGGGGCCAGCCTGTGCACCCTAGAGGGCAGGCCCACTCCCTGCGACCGGCCCGTGCATGCGCCGTGTGCCCCAGGGGCCAGCCTGCGCACCCTAGAGGGCAGGCCCACTCCCTACGACCGGCCCGTGCATGCGCCGTGTGTCCCAGGGGCCAGCCTGCGCACCCTAGAGGGCAGGCCCACTCCCTACGACCGGCCCGTGCATGCGCCGTGTGCCCCAGGGGCCAGCCTGCGCACCCTAGAGGGCAGGCCCACTCCCTACGACCGGCCCGTGCATGCGCCGTGTGCCCCAGGGGCCAGCCTGCGCACCCTAGAGGGCAGGCCCACTCCCTACGACCGGCCCGTGCATGCGCCGTGTGTCCCGGGGGCCAGCCTGCGCACCCTAGAGGGCAGGCCCACTCCCTACGACCGGCCCGTGCATGCGCCGTGTGCCCCGGGGGCCAGCCTGCGCACCCTAGAGGGCAGGCCCACTCCCTACGACCGGCCCGTGCATGCGCCGTGTGTCCCGGGGGCCAGCCTGTGCACCCTAGAGGGCAGGCCCACTCCCTACGAGCGGCCCGTGCATGCGCCGTGTGCCCCAGGGGCCAGCCTGCGCACCCTAGAGGGCAGGCCCACTCCCTGCGAGCGGGCCCGTGCATGCGCCGTGTGTCCCAGGGCCCAGCCTGCGCACCCTAGAGGGCAGGCCCACTCCCTACAAGCGGGCCCCCTCCTCTTCCCGGAGACCCCAGCAGCCAATCCCCTGCCTCAGACTGTGCTGCAGGCAGCGCATTCAGCCCTCTCTAGGACCCAGCCCTGCTGCTACATGCTCCACCGCTTCCCGGCATAGGCATGCGCAGCACATTCATTAGGGTGTGCACCCAAAGAATGTTTTTAAAATGTACTTTGACCCCCATGAGCCACGCCCCTGACCCTGTTAACCAGCCCCTGGCCCCCATGAGCCACGCCCCTGAGCCTGTTAACCAGCCTCTGGCCCCCATGAGCCACACCCCTGAGCCTGTTAACCAGCCTCTGGCCCCCATGAGCCACGCCCCTGACCCTGTTAACCAGCCCCTGGCCCCCATGAGCCACGCCCCTGACCCTGTTAACCAGCCCCTGGCCCCCACGAGCCACACCCCTGACCCTGTTAACCAGCCCCTGGCCCCCATGAGCCACACCCCTGAGCCTGTTAACCAGCCTCTGGCCCCCATGAGCCACACCCCTGAGCCTGTTAACCAGCCTCTGGCCCCCATGAGCCACACCCCTGAGCCTGTTAACCAGCCTCTGGCCCCCATGAGCCACGCCCCTGACCCTGTTAACCAGCCCCTGGCCCCCATGAGCCACGCCCCTGAGCCTGTTAACCAGCCCCTGGCCCCCATGAGCCACACCCCTGAGCCTGTTAACCAGCCTCTGGCCCCCATGAGCCACGCCCCTGACCCTGTTAACCAGCCCCTGGCCCCCATGAGCCACGCCCCTGAGCCTGTTAACCAGCCCCTGGCCCCCATGAGCCACACCCCTGAGCCTGTTAACCAGCCTCTGGCCCCCATGAGCCACGCCCCTGACCCTGTTAACCAGCCCCTGGCCCCCATGAGCCACGCCCCTGACCCTGTTAACCAGCCCCTGGCCCCCATGAGCCACGCCCCTGACCCTGTTAACCAGCCCCTGGCCCCCATGAGCCACGCCCCTGAGCCTGTTAACCAGCCCCTGGCCCCCATGAGCCACGCCTCTGGACGCAACACTCTCGGGGTAAGATGGACACATGACCAACAGTAAAAGGTGTCATGTGACCCCCCTCTAAGGACTCTTCCCACCATCCTCCTACCAACAGGGATTAGTTTGCCCCCCCCAAACTCCCCTCATGCACCTCTCCTGCAATTGCACTAACCCAACGTGTGTGACATTAACTCGGGGGTGGAGAGGCTGGGGGAAGTGTCCCCTCTAAGAGTTTCCTCCCATGAGCAGAATGAATTTTGTGTTGTGCACCAGTCCTGAGTTCATGTGGCTTGTTTGGATGTGCCACTGTGGCACCCACGTTATTAATAAGTATCTGAGGGTCTGTCTACACTACCCCGCTAGTTCGAACTAGGGGGGGTAATGTAGTCATACGGAGTTGCAAATGAAGCCCGGGATTTGAATTTCCCGGGCTTCATTTGCATAAAGCCGGCCGGCGCCATTTTTAAATGCCGGCTAGGTCGGACCCCGTGCCGCGCGGCTACACACGGCATGGACTAGCTAGTTCGGACTAGGCTTCCTATCCGAACTAGCTGTACACCTCGTGGAACCTTTGCCTTTTCCCTCTGCTGCCCTGTCTCCTCCCCTTGCTCCATCAGCTCCCCCGGTGCCTGCTGCCCCCAACTCCTCACCCTCCTCTGCTGTCCTGACTCCTGCCCTTCTCACTGCCCTCAGCCCTCCTGCGACCTGCCCCCCACCAGCCCTTCTCTCCCCCCGTGCCCATTCCACCAGTAGCCCCACTCTGTTCATGCGAGCTACCCCTCCTCATCCCTTCTCCTAACACCTCCCTCTGCACACCTGCCCTGCCTCTCTCCTCTGGTGCTGGTCCCTCCCCTGCAGGTGTCTGCCCTCCTGCTCCACCCCCAGAATCTCCTTACCCCTGCACCCTCCTGGTGCCTCCCCCTTCCCTCACTGCCCCTGCCTCCTTTGCCCTCTTTTTCCCTGATACCCACCCTCTGCCCCCTGTGCCCTCACACATGCCTTGCTCCATCCCTGCCTTCCTCATGCCCACCCCTTTCAAGCCTTCTCCCAGCACCTCCCCCTCCAGTCCCCAGTGCCCTTCCCCTCTCCTCTCCCAGCATCACCCTGGTTCCCTCCCACTGACACCTCCCCTCCTGCCCTTTTCCTCATTGTCTCCACTTGCCCCCCCATTTGTCTCTCTCCTCCACCCTGTCCCTTGGTGCCTGCCCCTTTCTTCTCCTGACCTGCTCCCGCTCCCATCAGCACAAGCCCCTTCCTCTCACACCTTTCCCCCCTATTTTTCCTGCACCCCCCCTTTTGCCTTCCAGTTTTCAGGGCTGGAGTCTGTTGCAATTGGGCCCCAGAAGTCCCCGCACTTCTGGCTAGACATGGGGGGCACCTACAGAGCAGGGTTCAGAGACTCCCCCCCCAACAAGAGGGCGCAGGTGAGCAAAGTTCCCCCCATGTGCTTGGGAAGGGGCGGCCCCTGCATTGCCAGCAGGGCTCCTCCTAGCAGGCAGCCTGGCCTGCGGGACACCCCCCGCCCCCGTGCACTCGGGGGGGGAGAGCTGCTCGCTGCTGGCGCTTGCGGTGGGCGCAGAGACTCAGTAGAGCAGCACAATCCTGCTCAGCCAGAAGGTGCCCGGGCGCAGCGGGAAGTGGGGGGGGCACCTGCTCCCCCTCCTCATGGCTGGGTGCCTGGGGGGGCCCCTCCTCTTCCTCAGCATCTCCCCCAGCGCAGCCATGGCTGGAGCCTGCACTAGCCGCGCCCGGGCACAGGTGGGGCCTCAGGAAGGCGGAGAGAGAGGCTCCTTCCCATGGAGCCGCAACGTCACGCCGCCGTGGCCCCGCCCCCTCGCGTGCGCCGCAAGTGGCCCCGCCCCCGGCGCAGCCCGGGTTGACGGCGCATGCTCGCGCCTCCCGCGGCTGTGCCGCTGTCCCTTCCCCCTCCCCCGGCAGGGCGGGGCCCCACAGCCGCGCACGCTGCGCATGCCTAGGGACGGCCCCGCGTGCGGTTTCCTCCCACCGCCAGGGCCATGGGCGCCTGAGGGGAACCCCTGGGGGGCAAAGACTCCACGTGCTCCCCCACCCCTAGACCAGTCTTGGTCTGTGGGTGGACAAGCAGGAAGTATCCTGGCCACGCCCCTTCTGCTTGAGGCCACGCCCCTTCTGCTTGAGGCCACGCCCCTTCCAGAGCAGCTCTGAGCCACTTCACAAATTTCTGAAGTGGTCCCTGGCAAAAAGTTCTTCCCAGCCCGGTCTAGACAGAGCTTGGTCCTGGGTGAGGGCAGGGGCCGGACTGGGTCTCGAGGTCCCTACCAGCCCCAGGAGTCTATAACCCAGGGCAGGCACCCCCTGACCGGGACAGGGGCGAGGTGGCAGCGCAGCAGCGCGTGAGGCCGGGAGAAGGGGAGCCCAGGCAGGGTGTGAGACCAGCCTGAGCAGCCTGCCTCAGCACTGCCCGTCCTGGCACACCAGCCACCCTCCCCCGGGAGCAGAATGACAGTGTGGAGGCAGCTAGCCAGGCTCCAGTGGGCCCGTGTGCACTGGGTACTTCCTCGGGGGCAGGGAGACTGGTCAGAGGGGTGGGGGTACTTTCTTGGTGGTGGGGGTACTGGCCACGGGGGCAGGAGTACTTCCTCCGGGGTGGGGGGACCGGCCACGGGGGCGAGGGTACTTTCTCAGGCGCAGGGGGACTGGCCACGGGGGCGGGGGCACTTTCTCAGGCGCAGGGGGACTGGCCACGGGGGCGGGGGCACTTTCTCAGGGGCGGGGGGGGACTGGCCACGGGGGCAGGAGTACTTCCTCGGGGGTGGGGGGACCGGCCACGGGGGCGAGGGTACTTTCTCAGGCGCAGGGGGACTGGCCACGGGGGCGGGGGCACTTTCTCAGGGGCGGGGGGACTGGCCATGGGGGCAGGGGTACTTCCTCGGGGGTGGGGGGACTGGCCACGGTGGCGGGGGTACTTCCTCAGGGGTGGGGGGACTGGCCATGGGGGCGGGGGTACTTTCTCAGGGGCAGGGGGACTGGCCACGGGGGCGGGGGCACTTTCTCAGGGGCAGGGGGACTGGCCATGGGGGCGGGGGTACTTCCTCAGGGGTGGGGGGACTGGCCACGGGGGCGGGGGCACTTTCTCAGGGGTAGGGCGACTGGCCACGGGGGCGGGGGTACTTCCTCGGGGGTGAGGGGACTGGCCACAGGGGCTTCTCCTACCTCCACCTGGTGCTGGAAGTTGCTTTGCTGCTTCAGCAGGGTGACGGCATAGTTCTTGCGCTGGCCTGCAGGGGAGAGGGGCGCGAGACGTGACATGGGGGCAGTCGAGGGGAGGCAGGAGGGCGGGGAGGGGACGGCTCAGCCGGAGGGTGGGGAGGGGGACGGCTCAGCCGGAGGGTGGGGAGGGCACGGCTCAGCCGGAGGGCGGGGAGGGGGGACGGCTCAGCCGGAGGGTGGGGAGGGCACGGCTCAGCCGGAGGGCGGGGAGGGGGGACGGCTCAGCCGGAGGGTGGGGAGGGCACGGCTCAGCCGGAGGGAGGGGAGGGGGGACGGCTCAGCCGGAGGGCGGGGAGGGGACGGCTCAGCCGGAGGGCGGGGAGGGGGGACGGCTCAGCCGGAGGGCGGGGAGGGGGGACGGCTCAGCCAGAGGGCGGGGAGGGGACGGCTCAGCCAGAGGGCGGGGGGGGGGGGCGACTCAGCCGGAGGGCAGGTGGGGGGACGGCTCAGCCGGAGGGCGGGGAGGGGGGACGGCTCAGCCGGAGGGCAGGTGGGGGGGGACGGCTCAGCCAGAGGGCGGGGGGGGGGGGACGGCTCAGCCGGAGGGGGGAGGGGGGACGGCTCAGCCGGAGGGCGGAGGGGGGGGACGGCTCAGCCGGAGGGCGGGGAGGGGACGGCTCAGCCGGAGGGCGGGGGGGGGACGGCTCAGCCGGAGGGCAGGTGGGGGGACGGCTCAGCCGGAGGGCGGGGAGGGGGGACGGCTCAGCCGGAGGGCAGGTGGGGGGACGGCTCAGCCAGAGGGCGGGGGGGGGGGACGGCTCAGCCGGAGGGGGGGGGGGGACGGCTCAGCCGGAGGGCGGAGGGGGGGGACGGCTCAGCCGGAGGGCGGGGAGGGGACGGCTCAGCCGGAGGGCGGAGGGGGGGCGGCTCAGCCGGAGGGCGGGGAGGGGAGGGGACGGCTCAGCCGGAGGGCGGGGGGGGGACGGCTCAGCCGGAGGGCGGGGAGGGGGACGGCTCAGCCGGAGGGCGGGGAGGGGGGACGGCTCAGCCGGAGGGCGGGGAGGGGACGGCTCAGCCGGAGGGCGGGGGGGGGGACGGCTCAGCCGGAGGGCGGGGGGGGGGCGGCTCAGCCGGAGGGCGGGGGGGGGCTCAGCCGGAGGGCGGGGGGGGGGGGCGGCTCAGCCGGAGGGCGGGGAGGGGACGGCTCAGCCGGAGGGCGGGGGGGGGCGGCTCAGCCGGAGGGCGGGGGGGGGGGCTGCTCAGCCGGAGGGCGGGGGGGGGACTTACTGTAAATGACTTTGCTGCTGGGCCTGGACGTGCTGTTGGGTCCGAGGAGGCCTGGGCTGCCATTGCTGAATTCACTGCGGAGAGGACAGACAGGCCTGGCCCTGAGATCTGCCCGGTTGTCAAGGCCTCTCCCCCCTCCCCCTCCCCCTCCCGCCAGCTCAGGCCCTTGCTCCCCGGAGCTCAGCACAGAGGGACGGACACTCACCTGTTCTGAGAGTCCATCCCAGAGCCTGAGGGCTCCGTCATCCTCATGCCAGCGAGCAGGCCCTGCAAAACAGGCACATGCGAGCCCACACCCACGGGACTCACACACACACACACACACACCCACGGGACTCACACACACACACACACACACCCACGGGACGGACACACACACCCACGGGACGGACACACACCCACGGGACTCACACACACACACACACACACACCCACGGGACTCACACACACACACACACACACACCCACGGGACGGACACACACCCACGGGACGGACACACACACCCACGGGATGGACACACACCCACGGGACGGACACACACACACACACACACACCCACGGGACTCACACACACACACACACACACCCACGGGACGGACACACACACCCACGGGACGGACACACACCCACGGGATGGACACACACACACACACACCCACGGGACTCACACACACACACACACACACCCACGGGACGGACACACACACCCACGGGACGGACACACACCCACGGGATGGACACACACACCCACGGGACGGACACACACCCACGGGATGGACACACACACCCACGGGACGGACACACACACCCACGGGACGGACACACACCCACGGGACGGACACACACACACACCCACCCACGGGACGGACACACACCCACGGGACGGACACACACCCACGGGACTCACACACACACACACACACACCCACGGGACGGACACACACCCACGGGACTCTCACACACACACACACACACCCACGGGACTCACAGACACACACCCACACACCCACGGGACGGACACACACCCACGGGACGGACACACACACCCACGGGACGGACACACACACCCACGGGATGGACACACACTCACACACACACACCCACGGGACGGACACACACCCACGGGACGGACACACACACACACACACCCACGGGACGGACACACACACCCACGGGACGGACACAGACACACACATACACACACACGGGACGGACACACCCACCCACGGGATGGACACACACACACACACACACACACGGGACGGACACACACACCCACGGGACAGACACACACACACACACACACGGGACGGACACACACACCCACGGGACGGGGACACACACACACACACACACATGGGACGGACACACACACACACACACACAGGACGGACACACACACCCATGGGTCGGACACACATACACACACAGGAGGGACACACACACACCCATGGGACGAGGACACACACACACACACACAAACACACACCCACGGGACGGACACACACACCCACGGGACGGACACACACACACACACACGGTACGGACACACACGCCCACGGGACGGACACACACACACACACACCCACGGGATGGACACACACACACACACACATCCATGGGACGGGGACACACACACACACACACACGGGACGGGGACACATACCCACGGGACAGACACACACACACACACACGGGACGGACACACACACACACACACACAGACACACACACACACACAGACACACCCCCACGGGATGGACACACACACACACACCCATGGGACGGACACACACACACACACACACACACCCCCATGGGACGGACACAGACACACACACACACCCACGGGATGGACGGACACACATACCCATGGGACGGACACACACACACACACACACACACACACACCGACGGGGCGGACACACACACACACGGGACGGACGGACACCCACACACCCACGGGACAGACACAAACACACACCCACAGACACACATGGGATGGACACACACACACACACATGGGAAGGACACACACACACACACACACACACACACACACGGGACGGACACACACACACACACCCACGGGACGGACACACACACACGGGACGGACACACACACACGGGACGGACGGACGGACACACACACACCCACGGGACGGACACACACACCCACGGGACGGACACACACACACACACGGGACGGACACACACACACACATACAGACACACACACACACACACCCACAGGATGGACGGACGGACACACACACGGGACGGACACACACACACACCCACGGGACGGGCGGACGGACGGACACACACACACACGGGACGGACACACACACACACGGGACGGACACACACACACACACACACGGGATGGACACACACACACACACATACAGACACACACACACACACGGGACGGACGGACGGACACACACACACACGGGACGGACACACACACACATACAGACACACACACACCCACGGGATGGACGGACACACACACACACACACGGGACGGACACACACACACACACACACACACCCACGGGACGGACGGACACACACACACACACCCACGGGACGGACACACACACACACCCACGGGACGGACACACACACACAGACACACACACACACACACCCACGGGACGGACGGACAGACACACACACACGGGACGGGGATACACACACATACACACACACACACACACACAGACACACACTGGACGGACACACACACATGGGACGGACACACACACACACACACACACACACACACACCCCCACGGGACGGACACACACACACACCCACGGGACGGACGGACACACACACACACACACACACAGGACGGACACACACACACACACGGGACGGACACACACACACACACACACGGGACGGACACACACACACACACACACACACTGGACGGACACACACACACACACACACACACACACGGGACGGACACACACTCACACACACACACACACACACTGGATGGACACACACACACACACCCACGGGACGGACACACACACACACACACACCCACGGGACGGACACACACACACACACACACACACCCACGGGACACACACACACACACACACACACACACACACTGGACGGACACTCACACACACACACACACACACGGGACGGACACACACACACACACACACGGGACGGACGGACACACACACACACACACACACTGGACGGACACACACACACACACACACACACGGGACGGACACACACACACACACACACCCACGGGACACACACACACACACACACACACACACACACACACACACAGCACAACGGACCACCGCACACACTCGGAGGCACCGCACCAGCAGGTCCCAATATTGCCAGGGCAGTCCCTCTTCTAAGTCCCATCTTGGCCGGCCTGACTCTTGGCAAGAGGGGGCCTCTGTCCCGGTAGCTCTTGCGATTGGTCCGGTGGCGAGAGCAAAGGGGACAGGGTTTGGGGTGCAGAAGACTCTGCCTGGCGGAGGGGGGACACCAGGGGGGACACAGAGGGGAGAGGCAGGGCTCCGGCAAACAGAGACACCAGCCCCCGCCCCACATGGGGGGCAGGCAGGGCTCCAGTCAGCAAAACGCCAGCCCCACGTGGGGAAGGGGGGCTCGGACAAGCGGCCCCGGCCAGCCCCACGTGGGGGGAGGAGGGCTCGGGCCTGTTTTCCTTCCGCCCTACACAGCAGCAGTGGAAGAACCCAGCGGGACCCCTCGCCGGCACCCATGCCCACACAGCCATTGCTTCCGCCTGCCCTGCCCTCTGGACGCAGCACACCCTGGCCCTGCCCAGACACAGCGCTGCTGCAGGGCTGCCCCTCGAGGGCTGGAGGCCCCGGGGCGCTGGGGGCTGGAACCACGGCCGGGGAGCCCACGGAGGGGCCCAGTCTTGTTCCCCAGCCCCTGCGCCTCGGGTCCGCCCGACAGGGCCGGGACAACACTGGGCCAGCGGCCTGACTCCCCTCCCCTCCCAGAAATAACCCCCAGGGCACTTGGCAAGGCTGGCAACGCGCGGCCGGGGGGTCAGGGCGCAACTCCCGAGGTCAGGACATGTCACAAGTGCCTGCTGGGGCAGGGAGGGATTCTCGCGCCTCCCTTGGAAGCAGCTGGAGCCGGGAGCCGAGGCCAGAGGGGCCCCTGCTCCGCCCCACAGCGGCCGCCCCGTGCTCGTGTCACAACCGTTTGGCTTGTGCTGACCCTGCGCCTGATCCGGCCCGTAGCTGGGCCCAGCCCCTGGCCGTTATCAGACAAGCGCCGCGGTCCAGCCGAGCCCCCCGCCAGCCGCCTCCCAGCCCCGTCCAGCAAACAGACCGGAAGCGCACGGCGCGCGTCGGCCATCTTGTTTGCAGGAAGCCCAGAGCAGGCGTTTTCCTTGCCGGGCTTGAAATGCGGGAGGGGAGGCCGCACTCCTGGGTGGGGAGGGAGAGTCTCTGTGCCTGAGCCTCGGCCCCCAGCCGGGCCCTTCTCCTAGTGCGCCCTGTGGAGCCGTCTCCCCGGGGCGCCATGGCCAGCCCGGCCCTGCCTGCTAGGGGACACCGCGCGGGGGTGACCTGGCTGGCTGGCGGGGCGACGGCGCTCACCCACTCTCCTCCGGGCGATCACAGGGGCATTCTCCCCCGGGGAACGCCAGGGCCAGCAGCTGTGGCCTGGACCAGCCCCGGCTCCCGCTGCAGACTTTGATCTCCTCAGCGCCGGGCTCTCTCTTGGTAACTGGCCCTGCGGAGTGAAGCGTAAGAATGGGGGTGGCCAGCCCGGCATGTGACGCAGGCACCGCGCCTGCTGCTCTTTGGTCTCTTGTGCTGGGAAATCATCAACCCCACAGGCCTCTGCCGAGGCACCGCAACCCCCACCCGCAGCAGCGCCCCTGCCGGTTTTATCCCACCCCACCACCCTCCCTGGCAGCCCCCCAAAGGGATCCCCTCATCTGCCGCCAGGACCCTCATGCCTCCTCTTGCAGAGCTGGGCTCTGGACCCACTTTGCCCTCTTCCTGGCAAGCATTTGACCCACACTTCTCCCAGCCCCACAGCTCCCCCCTCACTGCGCTCATCCTGGTGGCCCCCCAGCAACCCGGGGTCTCCAGCTCTGCCCCTCCTCGCTGCTTACCTGTGGCTCTGGGTCTCCACCCCTCCAGCGCTGTCCAGGGCTCATCCCTGCCACTTCTCCACCCTTGCTGATGGCTTGGACCTTGGCCGAGCTCCTGGGTTGGTGGGGAGGCCGGCACCTGCCTTGTCCTGACAACCAGCAAATACCAACCTGGGCAACGGAGGAGTGTCCCAGGAGCACGCAGCAGCCTTGGCTTCTCTGTCGGGAGCTGCACAGCGCCTCAGAGTAGAGGGAGGGCTAGCCTCAGACTGCAGACCACCTCCCAAGCCCTCCCCTTCTCCTCCTGCTGCCCACCCTCCCCCTCCCCTTCCTAGGCTTACCTGCTCCTCTAGCCTTCCCCTTCACCCTCCTGCCACTGCCCAGGGCTCAGCCCTTCCAGGAACAACATGGAACTGGGTCTCTTACCCAGTGGCCCAGTGAGTCTGTCGCCTCACCTGTGCGCAGCACAAACATCAAGATGTTGCAAACAAAATTAAGGAGCCACAGGGCAAAAGAAAAGAGATTCTTGAACTGCCCATGTAGGAGCCTAGGTAACAAGCATGGGGAACGGGAATTGCTCATTTATGAGCATAAATTCCACCTTGTTCGCATTACCAGGTCCTGGCGGGACGAGTCACATGGCTGTAATGTTGAAGCCAATTGTTATCACCTATTTAGGAAGGGCTGAGCAGGCAAAGATGGAGAGGGAAGCGCACGCGATGTCAAAAATGGAATTACCTGTTTCCAGTCACTGATTCCTGGGAAGAGAGTTATCCTGAATGTGTATGAAGCTCGTGCAAGATGAGTTACTAAGTGGTGTCTACCACAGAGCCTCAAAATTACTAGGGAATAGGTTGACTGCCTCTTTACACCCCTATCTATAATGTGTAGGAAAAAAACCTGTGAAACCATAGGGACTTCAATTTGAATGACATATGCTGCAGTCGCATGGTGTCTGGACTAAACCGTCTTTGAATTTCTAAATATTATAGAGGACAATTTCCTAACTCAAAGACTGTTGCAGTCAGCTCTATATTAGACCTTGTCCTCACAGATAAAGAGGAACTGCTCACAGAACTAAGAGATAACAATCGTGTAGGTACAAGTGATCATGACTTGTTAACATTTAAAATGTATCACCAGAATAAAAGTCAGATCAGTGATATATATGCCTGGTATTTTAAAGTTATGAGCTACATCAGCTGGGAGGAAGAATGTAATCAGAAAATGTGACTGATCGTAAATAATTTAATGATACCTTACTAGATGCCCCAAAAGCCACAATCCCACATCTGAGGAAGAAAACTGCTGGTGTAGAGGATAAGAGAGGCAGCTGTAAACATTAAAATAAAACACAACAAGTGGAAGAAAAGAGGAGTCGACAGTAAGAAATATAAACTAGAAGTTAGAAATTGTAGAAAATTGATTTGGGAAGCCAAGGGACACAAGGAAAAAACTACGGCCGGCAGCATTGTTTTTAAAACTCCTTATTGTCCTTAAGTTAGGAAGAAAAAATTGCTGACAGTGGTATTAGTCCATTACTAGATGGAAATGCTAGAATCACCAATAACGCAGTAAAGGCATAAGTGTTCAAGACATATTGTTGATGTAGCAATTGTCTATGGGAAAAAAATCCTTCACCTCTTCTCCCCACCACCAAACATTTGAATATGGGTTTGTTTGCCAGAAATTACATTTTTTGATAAACAAAACAAAAAAAATGTGGCCTAGTTTTCCCGTGGTTGTTGTGTGGCGAGGCACTTTTCAACCCCCCTCGGAAATCATTCTAGAAACTTTCTCTGCATGGCCCTGTGCTGTGATGTCCCCAGACAGTCTGTGTGGAAGGGTCAAAGTGAATCATCCCATCCCTTGGCATTGAGGAGGACAGCAAGAATAAATCCTGATCCTCGTGCTCCAAAACCACAGGTCCCTCGCACCACCTGAGCCAACAGAGAAGCCCTGTGAAACTATTGGGATGCTATGCAGAACCTGTCCCTAGCACCAGCAAATCCACGGGTAGCCACTTGATAGCCAGCGGTCCCTGCATCTGTGGAGGTGGGTGCAGACAGTCACGGCTCATTTTTGTGGATACAAATGTTGTATCTGCACAAGGCTCTACATCCGGATTACAAGTGAGCAGTTCTGATGTATTCCAGGGGAGGGCAACGCTAACACGGGTTAGCTGCTCAGTCTAATATTTGTTAAATAGGCCTCTGTGCAGTATTGTGTTTTTCCAACCCTGTTTTAAAGTGGGCGAATGTTTTCAAACCAGACAGAATACACTTGGATTGGTATTTAACCGTGTGTTGGCTACACGTGCAGCCAAAAGCAGCAGTAAACAATGGGGCTGTACCTCCCGCAACAGGGCAGAAGTGAACTGTTAAAACCAGGTAACATCTGAACTTCCAGGATTCTTATCTCCTCTCCTGGCTGCCTGCCTGCCTAGGAGACAGGGAAGTGCTCATGGAAATTAGTTTCTTCCAAACCTTGCCAGAAGCGTGGGTGTCCCGTTCATGGCTCTTTTACGAGCTGTTTGTTTCCTCTGAGTTTGAAGAGGGAAAGCCTTTCAGCAAAGGCCTGATCAGTCTGAGGGCTGGCTAGTGTGATGGACCGGGCTGAGTCTGGGCACCATTGAGGGCGTCCGCTCAGAGTGAATTGCTCAAACTCAGGGCTCCTTACAGCCCCTGACTGGAGGCCTTTCCCAAATAGGCCTCAAACCAGTCCCACCGAACACTCCAGCTGACAATCCAGCCAGCAAGCCACATGAGCAAAACCCCTCAGACACCTAAGCCCTCCCTGTGCCACAACAAGCCCTGGGCCCAACACGCAGGTAAGGGGTTATAGAATCCAATCTCATCTATCCTGAATGGATCCTCGTGGTCCCAAAAGACCAGCCACAGTTCCCAGTCAATTTACACTTTGGATCTCACCCATGAGAGCACGCTGGGCTAATCCTTTAGAATCTAAAATCTAAGGCTGTCTCTACACTGGCACCCTTTTCCGGAAATGCTTAAAACGGAACAGTTTTCTGTTATAAGTATTTCCGGAAAAAGCGCGTCTACATTGGCAGGCTGCTTTTCTGGAAAAGCACTTTTTCCGGAAAAGTGTCCGTGGCCAATGTAGACGTGCTTTTCCGGAAAAAAGCCCCAATCGTCATTTTCGCGATCGGGGCTTTTTTGCGGAAAAGACTACTGTGCTGTCTACATTGGCCCTTTTCCGGAACAGTTTTTCTGGAAAAAGACTTTTGCCCGAATGGGAGCAGCAGTTTTTCCAGAAAAACACTGACAATTTTACAGTAGATTGTTATTGCTTTTCTGGAAAAGCAAGCAGCTGCTTTTCCGGAATAAGTGGCCCAGTGTAGACACAGCCCACAGGTTTATTACTAAAAGAAAGAAAAGGTGGAGAGTGAGGTTGTTAAAGAAAATACATGACATGCACCAATCACCCAGTTCTCAATGCAGGCTCTCAGCAGAGATGTTACAAACTGCTGGCTTAAAAGTCTCTGGTGTACATCCTATGTCAGGATGGGTCCGTGCTTCTTCCCGGCTCGCTGTCCTTCACTAGGCTGCATCTGGGATCAGGAGCAGAATTGCAGACAAGATGGAGTTTGCCTCATGGCACTTTAGATCCATTCCTGGTACCTTCCAAGCTGGAGTGGGTCACATGGCCCAGTGACCTATCCCTGTGTCCCATGTCAGCAGCCATGGTATTGGCTGGTTTGCAGGTTCCAGACACATTCCTCAGGTGTGGATTGGCCACCTTGAGAGCCATTGTCCCTGGAGCTGTGCTAATTAGCACAGTCATTGACTGGACATTCCTTCTTCGGGCCAGGCAGGCCTGGCCCACCTCTCTATCTCAGGCAGAGAACGTTCCATCAACAGCACAGAGCCCATCTTCATAACTCCACATACAGACATCATGCCATTATATGAGTAGCACATATAGAATCAGTAGAACATACGCTTTAATTTGACACTTCACATGGCCTCCTTTGTACAGACTTATGGGCACCCCTCCCCCCATGGGTGCAGCAATGACCTGGCTGCTCTCCTTAAAATCCAGTAATGTGACAACTAGTTCAAAGGAAGTTTTGTCGGGGCAGTAGTCACAGAGCAGCTGTGGCTGGTGCGGAACACCAGGTCCACGGGGATGTCGCTTTGCCTGGCCAGCCCTAGGAAGAGCTCCGGTAGGTACCAGCCAGTCCTTGCAGCCAGCATCACAGCCCTGGTCCCATTTCTCCCCAGAGTCCCAGAAGTGAAGATGGGAGAGCCCTTGGCAGAGCCAGTGGGGTCCTATGCATGGGGGTGGAGGGATGGGGCAAAGCTCTTTCTAGAGGTGGAGAAGATGGGGCAGGACTTCTATTCATGGCTGTGGTGAGAAGCTCTGTGTGTTCTCCCAAAATCAATGCCAAGCATGGCCTCCCAGAGGCGCCCGGGGGTGGGCTGTGGATTTCCTAGGTCACTGGGTGGGGGCTTGAGCCGGTTCGGTGTTGGATGGATGGAGAGGATGTTGAGCCTGGCTCTGACTGCTGCTGGCTTTGTCTGGCAGAAGGGCTGTAAACACTACGCATAGCAGGGCGAGCCAGGGAGCTCCCAGCCAGTCATGCAATCAGGATGGCTTTGAGCTGTGCCGCCAAGCCGAGAGACAGTCTGGTCTCTCCGTTGTGAGATAAGATGACGCGCAGTCATGCCAGGGCCAGGCTCAGAACCATCTGCCCTTCTCTGGTCCCGCCTTTCACTTTTGCCCCATGCTTGGGGCACAGCTGAGAGTGAATGTGTCACGGCTCACAGGTCGAGGCCACACGTGGCCACTCGGCTCCTGGGCGGACCCCACCCTCCAGTGAGACGGCCCCTTTTCGGGGAGCCCCTCCACTCCAGCGGCAGAGAGACGGCCCCTTTTCGGGGGCCCCTCTCACCGGGGGGTCTGCCCCTCCCCCTTCGGGATGGTGCCTCTCAGGACCTGCAGCCACCTGCCTCTGCCATGAGCTCCTTCGGGGGGCCCCAGAAGGACCAGCCCCCCCCCTGTTCCCTAGAGCAGAGCGACTATCAGCCAGCACCGAACAGGAGGGTCTATTGAGCTTTGAACAGCAACGGGTCTCTCAGGCTAGTCGGCCTGGGCCCTCAGCCCTCACACAGGACGGAGGCATGGGCGAGCCAGGCAGCTGCCCAGGGCGCCAACCGATGGGGGCTCCTGATGGCATCTGTACGGGGCTCACGGGATCCCTTACAGCTGCCATCAGGCCCCACGGCGCCGGCCAGCAGCGCCCTTCCCCCCATGGCCGTGGGGCCCTGCATGGCCCGGCGCGCGCACCAGTAGCACTGGCTGGGCCAGGCTGGGCAGCGCATGTGCGGTGCGCCCCGGGGGCGGGCCCCGGGCTGTGCGCCAGCGGCCATGGCCGGCCCGCACATGTGCCGTGTGCCTTGGGGGTGGGCCCCGGACTGTGCGCCTAGTGGCCACTGAACAGCCATCACCCCTGCCTAGTGCCACAGAACAGCCATCACCCCTGCCTAGTGCCCCTGAACAGCCATCACCCCGCCTAGTGCCACTGACTAGCCATCACCCCTGCCTAGTGCCACAGAACAGCCATCACCCCTGCCTAGTGCCCCTGAACAGCCATCACCCCTGCCTAGTGCCACGGAACAGCCATCACCCCGCCTAGTGCCACTGAACAGCCATCACCCCGCCTAGTGCCCCTGAAAAGCCATCACCCCGCCTAGTGCCACTGAACAGCCATTGCCCCTGCCTAGTGCCACGGAACAGCCATCACCCCTGCCTAGTGCCACTGAACAGCCATCGCCCCGCCTAGTGCCACGGAACAGCCATCACCCCTGCCTAGTGCCACGGAACACCCATCACCCCTGCCTAGTGCCAATGAACAGCCATCGCCCCACCTAGTGCCACTGAACAGCCATCGCCCCGCCTAGTGCCACTGAACAGCCATCACCCCTGCCTAGTGCCACGGAACAGCCATCGCCCTGCCTAGTGCCACTGAACAGCCATCGCCCCTGCCTAGTGCCACTGAACAGCCATCGCCCCGCCTAGTGCCCCTGAACAGCCATCGCCCCGCCTAGTGCCACGGAACAGCCATCACCCCTGCCTAGTGCCCCTGAACAGCCATCGCCCCGCCTAGTGCCACGGAACAGCCATTGCCCCTGCCTAGTGCCACTGACTAGCCATCACCCCGCCTAGTGCCCCTGAACAGCCATCGCCCCTGCCTAGTGCCACGGAACAGCCATTGCCCCTGCCTAGTGCCACGGAACAGCCATTGCCCCTGCCTAGTGCCCCTGAACAGCCATCACCCCTGCCTAGTGCCACGGAACAGCCATCGCCCCGCCTAGTGCCCCTGAACAGCCATCGCCCCTGCCTAGTGCCACGGAACAGCCATCGCCCCTGCCTAGTGCCACGGAACAGCCATCGCCCCTGCCTAGTGCCCCTGAACAGCCATCGCCCCGCCTAGTGCCACGGACTAGCCATCACCTCGCCTAGTGCCACTGAACAGCCATCACCCCTGCCTAGTGCCCCTGAACAGCCATCGCCCCTGCCTAGTGCCCCTGAACAGCCATCGCCCCACCTAGTGCCACTGAACAGCCATCGCCCCACCTAGTGCCACTGAACAGCCATTGCCCCTGCCTAGTGCCACTGAACAGCCATCGCCCCACCTAGTGCCACTGAACAGCCATCGCCCCGCCTAGTGCCACTGAACAGCCATCACCCCTGCCTAGTGCCACGGAACAGCCATCGCCCCGCCTAGTGCCACTGAACAGCCATCGCCCCTGCCTAGTGCCACTGACTAGCCATCACCCCGCTTAGTGCCCCTGAACAGCCATTGCCCCTGCCTAATGCCACGGAACAGTTATCGCCCCGCCTAGTGCCACTGAACAGCCATCGCCCCGCCTAGTGCCCCTGAACAGCCATCGCCCCGCCTAGTGCCACGGAACAGCCATTGCCCCTGCCTAGTGCCACTGACTAGCCATCACCCCGCCTAGTGCTCCTGAACAGCCATCGCCCCTGCCTAGTGCCACGGAACAGCCATTGCCTCTGCCTAGTGCCCCTGAACAGCCATCACCCCTGCCTAGTGCCATGGAACAGCCATCGCCCCTGCCTAGTGCCCCTGAACAGCCATCACCCCTGCCTAGTGCCACGGAACAGCCATCGCCCCGCCTAGTGCCCTTGAACAGCCATTGCCCCTGCCTAGTGCCACGGAACAGCCATCGCCCCCCCTAGTGCCACTGAACAGCCATCGCCCCGCCTAGTGCCACTGAACAGCCATCACCCCTGCCTAGTGCCACTGAACAGCCATCGCCCCGCCTAGTGCCCCTGAACAGCCATCGCCCCGCCTAGTGCCACGGAACAGCCATTGCCCCTGCCTAGTGCCACTGACTAGCCATCACCCCGCCTAGTGCTCCTGAACAGCCATCGCCCCTGCCTAGTGCCACGGAACAGCCATTGCCCCTGCCTAGTGCCCCTGAACAGCCATCACCCCTGCCTAGTGCCACGGAACAGCCATCGCCCCTGCCTAGTGCCCCTGAACAGCCATCAACCCTGCCTAGTGCCACGGAACAGCCACCGCCCCGCCTAGTGCCCTTGAACAGCCATTGCCCCTGCCTAGTGCCACGGAACAGCCATCGCCCCTGCCTAGTGCCCCTGAACAGCCATCGCCCCGCCTAGTGCCACGGACTAGCCATCACCTCGCCTAGTGCCACTGAACAGCCATCACCCCTGCCTACTGCCACGGAACAGCCATCGCCCCTGCCTAGTGCCACTGACTAGCCATCACCCCGCTTAGTGCCCCTGAACAGCCATTGCCCCTGCCTAGTGCCACGGAACAGTTATCGCCCCGCCTAGTGCCACTGAACAGCCATCACCCCTGCCTAGTGCCACGGAACAGCCATCGCCCCGCCTAGTGCCCCTGAACAGCCATCGCCTCTGCCTAGTGCCACGGAACAGCCATCACCCCTGCCTAGTGCCCCTGAACAGCCATCACCTCACCTAGTGCCACTGAACAGCCATCACCCCTGCCTAGTGCCCCTGAACAGCCATCACCTCGCCTAGTGCCACGGAACAGCCATCACTCCTGCCTAGTGCCCCTGAACAGCCATCACCTCGCCTAGTGCCACGGAACAGCCATCACCCCACCTAGTGCCCCTGAACAGCCATCGCCCCTGCCTAGTGCCACAGAACAGCCATCACCCCGCCTAGTGCCCCTGAACAGCCATTGCCCCTGCCTAGTGCCCCTGAACAGCCATCACCCTGCCTAGTGCCACGGAACAGCCATCACCTCGCCTAGTGCCACGGAACAGCCATCACCCCACCTAGTGCCCCTGAACAGCCATCGGCCCTGCCTAGTGCCCCTGAACAGCCATCATCCTGCCTAGTGCCCCTGAACAGCCATCACCTCGCCTAGTGCCACGGAACAGCCATCACCCCACCTAGTGCCCCTGAACAGCCATCGCCCCTGCCTAGTGCCACAGAACAGCCATCACCCCGCCTAGTGCCCCTGAACAGCCATTGCCCCTGCCTAGTGCCCCTGAACAGCCATCACCCTGCCTAGTGCCACGGAACAGCCATCACCTCGCCTAGTGCCACGGAACAGCCATCACCCCACCTAGTGCCCCTGAACAGCCATCGGCCCTGCCTAGTGCCCCTGAACAGCCATCATCCTGCCTAGTGCCCCTGAACAGCCATCACCTCGCCTAGTGCCACGGAACAGCCATCACCCCACCTAGTGCCCCTGAACAGCCATCGGCCCTGCCTAGTGCCACGGAACAGCCATCACCCCACCTAGTGCCCCTGAACAGCCATCACCCCTGCCTAGTGCCCCTGAACAGCCATCACCCCTGCCTAGTGCCACGGAACAGCCATCACCCCGCCTAGTGCCACTGACTAGAGCAAAAGCTTTGGCACAAGATCGTGCCAATGGAGACATAGCCAAACAGTTTGCTTCAGGGAGGGGAGAGCAGTGAAGAGCTGGCAGCAGAGGGAGCAGGAAGCTCCCAGGAGGGAGAACAGTATTGGGGTGGCCAGGCAGGGCTAGCGGAGTGCCGGCTAAGGGCCTGGGGCAAGGCCCAGGGCTTGGAGGGTGGTAGCAACACAGCCCAGGTAAGCGGAGCAGCAGAGATGCACCCGGTGCCGGTGATGAGCAGCCCGTACAGACTGCAACTTGCCCTGAGATGGGCTAGATGAAGACAGTCAGTGGGTCACTGAGGCACGGTGGGGAGTACACACTCTAACAGGGGTGCTCAGCAAAGCAGCCCACCAGGGTCTCATCTGGGGTTCCCCAAAACAGAGGCAAATAGAACTGGTGGCCATTTTGGAAAATTAAAATCCCCCAGCTGTGCCTCAGTTTCTCCAAAGGGGAACTGAATGTGGTGGCCCCATGCGTGGTAGGGTGGCAGCACTGGAACCCCCCCCCCCCAGTTAAAAAGCCCCTAGTGCCGAAGCATAACTAAGCCCCAGTGCACATCCAGGGAGCGCCTTCCTGCAGGCAGACGAGGGGGGTTCTCTCCCTCTCCAGGTGTTGAGCCCCATGAACGCCTGTAGCCACACGCTCCAGCCCCTTCCTCCTGGACCCTCCTGACTTCCCCTGGGACCCACAACAGGAGCCACTGAGTACAAAGTCCCCGCGGCTAGCTCCCAGCAGGCCTGGCCCAGGGCCTCGGTTTAGGTTCCACCCACAGATAGCCTCCCATTCCCTGGCTGGCTGTTTTTGGGCCAGGACCTTCTTAGGCCTCCTAGCTCCTCTTCCTCCTCTGGACCTTCTGCATAGGCCTGTCCCTCCCCCTCTCCGGCCCACCCTCCCTTCTTGTTTGAAATCCCCTGAAGGCGGGTGGGGGCACCGGGCCCTGAACCAGTCTCATGACACGGGGCTTGTGGCATGTGCTTTGAGGTCCTCAGAGCCTGGACAGGCAGAATCTGGTCCTTGCATGTCCCCCAGTAGCCCATCATGCTCAGCCAGGGCGTGATGCGGCAAGCGGGCCCCCAGGGGCCACACGGAGTGGGGTGCCTCATGCTGCGGGGCAGAGACTGAGACCTCCAGCTTGTCCTTCCCCCGCTGCCGCTCAGCCTCTGGGAAGTCCTCAATTACCTGCCTTCCCTCCCCCTCACAACCGCCAGGGGGCAGAACAAGCCCATTTGCCCACGACCCAGACCTGAGGCTGCTGAGCTGCCCAAGAGCGCAGGCCTGGTTTTTATGATGATTGTGTATTAGGCAGAAGATGGCGCCACCTTGGAGCCCCGCCCACGCAGGGCACCGCACCAGCCTGCGTCCTGCCCCCACGGGCGCCCGAGCTGCGTGGACTTGGGAGTCCAGGACCCCAGCAGACATTTCCAGCCCACCGAAGGGAGGAGGTCCCGCCAGACCCCCCTCCTCCCGAGAGCCCCCCGGCCCTGCCTTTGTGGGACTGCGTGAGCATCTGCTGACCCCACCCTGGCTTTGCTTTGGCCAGGCGGAGAAACAGCCTTGCCAGAGAAGCAGAACGAGCTACGCCCTGCCTGTCGCCTCCAGACTCTGCTCACGCTTTGGTTTCCTACCAGGTCGGGGTTGCTCGGTGAGGCAGCACGTGACACCAACTCTGCCTGCCCTCGGCTCGCCACACACGCCAGGCTCAACTCTCCTGCATGGCAGGGAATCCAGGCTGGCCTGAAAATGGGTCTCGGAGCTGCGACCAGCTCTGTGGCACAGCCATGACCTCCAGTGCTGCTGCCATTGTCTAGGGAGCAAAGAACTGGCTGGCGGGCTCCATGATGCCTGCTAGCACAGCAACGCCCCAGCTCTGTTTGCACCCCCAGTCATGGTGGGATGCACACACACGCCCCCACGTGTGCACACAGCAAGAGCACACACGGGCTTGTGAGCACACGGAGGGCTACAAGGGGGATTAGCCCCTTTTGGGCTGCGGGGCTTGGGACCGCCCATCTGGCAGGGATCAGGCTCGTTCCCAGTCCGGCCGGCCGGCGGCTGGCGTGAGGTGGAAGCTGTAGGCAGGGACGGCCTCGGAGCCGGGTGAGTTGCAGGTTCCTGGGTGTGAACAGGCTCTCGCCGGCACATGGAGTGGGGGTTTCGCTCCCGAGGCCTTAGGCAGGAAGCGCCTGGGTGCGGGCTGCGAAGAGGTGGGGAGCCGTGGGCTGGGCTTTGGGGCCTTTTGCAGCTCTGTGTACGTGCAGACCTGGGTCCCCAAGGAGGGGGAGCAACCTGGCCACAAAAGGGGGTGAGGCTTGTTGGGAGCAGGTTGTGGCATGGCCATGAGCGGGGAGTGTGTCAAGCAGCTGACCCCATTACCCACACAGCCCCACCAAGAAACATGCTGTTTAGGGACCCCTGCCCCACCCCGTCCGTGGCTGGGTGCCCCGAGGCTGCGCTGGCAGGAGTCAGGGAGGGGGCCCCATGCCAGGCCCTTGTAATCCATTGGGAGCAAGGAGAAGAGGTGAGTCTGTCTCCTGCCAACCTGGGCCAGGCGGCTTCACCCCTCGGCGCCTGCCGAGCCCTGCTGAGCCCTGCCAGCGACTGGCCAAGGGTCCTAAGGCAGTCCCTGGGCTGGCCTGGACAATGCCCTGACCCTGCAGGGGGGGCGGTGATGCTGCTCCCTGCCCAGGGCCGGTGAGCGCTTTGGGGGGCAGGTGGGTAGGCCATGAGCCAGGGCGATGGGTGGCTGGTGCTCTCCTGCACTAGTAAATGGGGCTGCCCCCCGCCCCCGGCAGCTGATCTTGAGGGGTGGCAGCAAGGCGGAGAGGCAGGCTTTGGGCAGCATTCACCCCAGCATGCTGGGAGTTGCTGCTCCGTCTGAGCAGACCCCTGGACAGAAGAGCAGCCACTCTGGGCCAGGCCGAGGGGCCGTCTAGCCTGGTAGCAAGCTCTGAGCAGGTGTGGGGAGAGGGGACCGACAGGCCTGTCCCCAGTCAGCCAGTCCCAGCATCCGACAGCTGGAGGCTGCGGGACAAGAGAGCATGGCCACGAAGCGCCCGTCCTACCATGGCCTGGCTGGGACAGACGGCAGACTCCCCCTCCCCCCAACTCGCCCCAGCCCCCCAGACACACCTCATCTCTGTCCCCGAAGCGGGCCAGGCCCAGGCAGCTCCCCAGGGACGAGCCAGAGCCCGGGGCAGTGTATGGCAGGGGCTGCTTGGACCTCCCTGGGAACAGCTGGGCTTCACTACTTGAAGGCGGACTTGAAGTCCCCCCCATAGGATCTCTTCCCCCCCCACACACACATCCCAGGGCAGTGGTTCTGGAGCGTAGGAGGCAGGGAGCCGGCCCCCCTCCGATGGCTCCACTGTGACTGAGAGCCCAAAGGGCGCGCGACCCCTCTGTCGGCAGGCTGGGCTCTGGACTCCCTCTCCTACCACCGAGCGACAGGCTGTTTCCGGGACGGGTCTTGGAAACTCTTTTTTCCGTCACCCCATGCCAGGGCCTCGGCGCCCTGCTCTCCCTCCCTCGCTTCCTCGTGGCGTCAGCACTGCGGCCTCCGCATCCTCCCTCCCACCCACCACCCCCACAGGCTCCAGGCCAGGCTCCTCCACACTTGGGACTGGTGCACTGGGGTATTATCTGGGGGCGGCTTTTCATGAAGTGGCTCTGGGACTGGACTGAATCCCGGAGGCCAAAGCTCCCTGTTCTGGTAGGACCATGGGCTGGCCTCACCCCTTCCCTCCCTGGGGGCCCGCTGGTGGGTCTGAAAGGGGAGTTCAGATCTCCAAGGTCCGTTGGGACCCTGGCCCCTTGGGAAGGCGGCTCCCCAGTGGGATGCCGCTGCATTGAGTCCTACACAATCATTTCTGGGAGCGGTCACCAAAACAGCTGAGATGATGAACTGGAGAGGAATAACAGAAGCCATGTGTGGCGGGTACCCCGGTCCTGCACCCCCTGCGCAGCAAGGTGAGACCACCAGCCAGTAGAACAGGGGGGTTATGGCTCCTCCAGGACACAGCCCAGCACAGACGGGATGCGGTTACAGGAGAGAGCTAGGCAGCCTCAGACCCCTGGGGGAGCCTCAGACTCAGCTTAGTCCCTTCTCTTCATGTTTTCCCAGCCAAGACTGCCTTCTCCAAGCCCCCCCCCCGTCCTTTGTTCAGACCCCTTCCTTGGACAAGTAAGAACTGGGTGGGCCATGGACTACATGACCTGAGGGTCCTCAGGGTGCCCCCCGCTGGGCAGTGCTCACAGACGCAGGCCAGTAGGGGTCACCCACAGCCCAAGCCTAGCGCCCAGTGAATGCCGGAAAGGACAGCACCCTCCACTACATACGCCAAGTATTTTGTAAAAGAAGAAAAAGGAACCTGTCGATTGTAGGACCGGTGTTAAGGAGGCTAGTTAAGTGGGCTGGATGGTGTTAAATGCAGGGAAGACGGGATTTATCATTTGCAGCCAGTTAGTGTCTTTGTTCAAGCCCAGGGCAACAGTGTCCAGTGTGTGGCTGAATGTCAGTTCTGCGCTCTCGGCCATTGGCTGGGGACATTCCTTTGGAGACGAGTGTGATTGTTCGATCCGTGCCCAGGCAGGTTTCGACGGGCTCCCATGTTGGTCTTGTGCCTGTTTCTCCTTTGGCGCAGAGGCTGTCCGACTTGGCCAGTGGACATGGCACCAGCTGGCATAGCTCACATCAGAGGCTGTGCAGTTGTATGAGCCCCTGACGTGGCGGCCGGCGTGGTTAGGTCCTATGACCGTGTTGCTTGTGGACAGAGCTGGCCATGGGGTGTGTTGCAGGGCTAGGTTCCTGGGGAGTGCATCTGAGGTGTGACGTGGCTACAGTTACACCCTTGGGGGGTCTCATCTCCACTTCTGACAAGCCAGGCAGGACGTGGGCTGTTCCACCAAGCGAACCCCTCATGATGAGTGACTCACGCCGCCTGTCCCGGGAGCGTGCTCCAGTCTGCCCTGGCTGGCAGTGAGATGGTGTCTCGCTGCCTGCCCGAGTCTGGGCGACCCACCTTCCTTGGCAGGCCACAGGGTCTTGGCCCATCCTACGGGGATCGATTGCATGCCAGGGAAGGCCAGGCCTGGGAGCAGGATGCGTGAGGACCCTGTGCAATAGCTGGGCACTGGGCAGCCAATGGCCCGGGAACTCGTGGAGCCAGGAGATGATGAGGCATGTTCTCTGTGCTTTGTTGCCATTGGACGGGCGCCTGGGCTTCTTAGGAAATGTTTTCCTTGGGTCCAGTGGTGTCTAACCCACACTTTGTGCAAGAGCCTTTGTCGGCGAGGTTGGGCAACATCCGAGCGGCACATGCGCTGCCTGCTTAAGTGCCCCCCCTACCCCCTCGCCCAACAGCCAGCCATCCTCGTGCCTTGCACGGCTGCTTCCTGCTGCCCGGCCCCCAGGTGCATGAGCCCAGCTGCTGCCAGCCGCCCTGCAGGAAAAGGCTCAGCCGAATGGGGCAAAGGTACAAGCAGGAATCCTGGGGCCACGATGCTGGCCCGGCAAGCTCAGTGGCAGCGAAAGCTCAGTGCCGACAGAGGGGTTCGGCGAGGCCAGCGATCCAGTGCTGAGGACAAGGCGGGGGGAGGGGTCTCTTTCAGCCGGGCTGGGGAAGTGAAATGAGGAGAGGTGATCGGGGGGGGGGTGATTTCCCAGGGGTGCCCAGCTGGCTGTGAGGGGCTCATCCTGGGTGCCAGGGCACAGGTAGCTGGGATGCAGCTTCCTCCCCCGCCACACACTCCTGCTAGCATCAATTTGCTCCCCCCCCCCCCGCTGGCATCATGGCCAGGGAGTCCTGTAGATTCTGGGGCTGAACTGCCCTGGGACCTCAGCAGTGGGTCTCAGTAGCTTGCAAGCTGGTGTGGAGGCTTCATTTGCAAGGCTCCCCAGCTCCCCTGTCCCACCTGCCGGTTCCAGGGAGGGGGCTGTCTTTGATGTAACCCAGGGCCAGGTGTCCCCCAGATTGGCCAGTCCCCCGCCTGCCTCCCAGCCAGCTGCTCTCCAGGGATGCTCTACTCACTCAGCACTGGACAGTGCCAGTGGCAGCGCCCCTTGGCCAGGCCTCTGGGGTGTGACCTACAGCCAGTAGCTGGAAGCTCCAGCCTAGGGCGAGTGACCCTGGTAGGTATCAGAGGGGTTGCCGTGTTAGTCTGAATCTGCAAAAGTGACGAGGAGTCCTGGGGCACCTTATAGACTAACAGATCTGTTGGAGCAAAAGCTTTCGTGGGCAGAGACCCACTTGGTCAGATGCACATAGTGGAAATTCCAGAGGCAGGTATAAATCTGCAGGTGATATCTGTCTGTGCATGTGCAAGTTTCTTCATGAGGTTGATGGATTTCCATGCCATACGGTTGAATGCAGTGCCTTGCATGGTGTCAGGTATCAGAGGGGTAGCCGTGTTAGTCTGAATGCAAATTTGTCTCTGTATATTTATACCTGCCTCTGGAATTTCCAGTACATGCATCTGATGAAGTGGGTCTCTGCCCAGGAACGCTTCTGCTCCAACACATCTGTCAGGGTATGTCTACACTACCCCACTAGTTCGAACTAGCGGGGTAATGTATGCATACCGAACTTGCTAATGAAGCCCGGGATTTGAATTTCCCGGGCTTCATTAGCATAAAGCCGGCACCGCCATTTTTAAAAGCCGGCTAGTGCGAACCCCGTGCCGCGCGGCTACACGCGGCACGGGCTAGATAGTTCGAACTACGTAGCCATTCCGAACTATCTGTACTCCTCGTGGAATGAGGTGTACAGATAGTTCGAACTAGCTAGCTATTCCGAACTATCTAGCCCGTGCCGCGTGTAGCCGCGCGGCACGGGGTTCACACTAACTGGCTTTTAAAAATGGCGGCGCCGGCTTTATGCTAATGAAGCCCGGGAAATTCAAATCCCGGGCTTCATTAGCAAGTTCGGTATGCATACATTACCCCCCTAGTTCGAACTAGCGGGGTAGTGTAGACATACCCTTAGTCTATAAGGTGCCACAGGACTCCTTGACCCTGGCAGGTGAATCCCGCAGCGGCCCGGCCCGTTCACTGAGCTATTCTGCGCACCATGGGCTGGGGAGCCCTCAGCTCCAGTCTGCTCTAAGGGGGCCTTGTGGAGCAGCGTCTCCCCCGGCAGTATGAGGAGCCTGGGGGGTGCATCACCACCACTGACATTTGGAGAAAACAGAATTTTAAAGTGTTACAGCACTTTATAATCTTTGTACTTTTTACACCCAAAATGTCATCACCCGCCCGCCTCCCATTAAGTTGTTTAAAAAACTGTGTTGCACTGGTAGAAAGAAAACGGTGTGTCTGCAAACCGCAGGTAGTGGGGTTGAGAACCACTGTTGTGGAGCGTGGGCACAGACTGCAGGGCTCGGCTTGAGCTGCGCGGGGAGATAGGCGGGCAGTGGCCCAGCAGCGCTCTCCTCCAGGGCTTCTTGAGCCAGAAATATGCAAATGAAGTTAAGCATGGAATATCGCTGAGCCTCATTTGCATAGCTAATGAGCCGCCGTTTTTTGCAGAAGAGGCTCTTGTGCCAGAAGAACCCTCTTGCGTAATGCCCTTATTCCTGAAAATAATCAGAGTAACAATTTTTGTTGCGCAAGAAGGGGCCGTGTAGACAGCTCCTTCTGGCGCAAGAGCCTCTTCTGCAAAAATGGTGGCTCATTAGCTATGCAAATGAGGCTCAGCGATATTCCACTTAGCCTCATTTGCATCTTACTCATGCAAGAAGCCATGAGTGTAGTCATAGCCCTGGAGTCGGAGGGGGAGACTGGGAGGAGAAAGGGGTAGGGGGAGTCCGGGCAGGATATGAGCTGGGAGCTGGGCAGTAGCAGGGAAGCAGCCGGGAATTCTTGTGACCAGGCTGGTTTGGGGAGCGAGCCAGAACTCTGCAATCCCAGCCTGTGGCTGGGAGGGGGAAGCTCTCAGCAGCTGGTCCATGTGGGTTTGCTTCCTCATCGCCTGGTGGCTGCACCCCCTGAAGATACAGCAAGTGGCCGTGTGCTGGGAAAAGCAGCCTCTTGCACCTGGTGCTGTGGCTCCAACCTCCGCTGGACAGCCACCACCTCACAGCTGTGGGCCCAGCTGGGGTCTCTGTCCAGCAGGCCTGGCTGCTTCGCTGCCTACCCCCCAAAAAAAGACTTGGAGATAAACCAGGCAAGGTCTCTGAGCCAGTCTTAATCAGCCATGCCCCAGCTGACTGGGCAGTGTGCGAGTGTGGCAGGCTGCTACCCAGAGGGCCCCCGCTTGTTGTGCTGGCAGGTGGCACAGTTACACACAGATGACAATCCTTTGGTTTGGGGTGTGCACAGGGCACATCTTGGTGGACATGCCAGCCTGTCTAGCTTTGTGCTGCGGTTCCTTTGGGGAGGGGGAGCGGTTCCATGCCCCAGTCACTAAGTAAGCCAGTACCCTGACTCCATAGTGCCTGTTTCTCCTCCAGTAGGAAGCCAACCCGCAGGGCCTGGCAGCCGTGGCTGCTGGGTGGAGGAGTGGCATTGTTATTGTGTCTTACAGCAGCACTTCAGCAGCACCAGCTGTGACCAGGCCCCGCTGCGCCGGGTGCTGTACAAACGAGGGAAAGCAGAGTCCTAGAGAGCTTGCATTGAAATAGGCAGGACAAAGGATGGACTTGTGGCTACAAGCCAGGGCTCATCGCCCCTTTGGCTCCATGCCCCCTCCCTCCACATCTGGGACAGCTCAGCACCAGCATGGGTCTGCAGAGAGCCTGATGCAGAGTCAAAGGGCAGTGCTGCCTGGAGGAGACAGGTTTGTGCATGAGTGAGGGGCTGGTGCGGTTGCCTGGGATCCCAGCTGAGCTGCAGGGCTCCCGGTTGCAGGCAGCCAGGACCCACGGTGCTGCCCAACCTCACCGGAAGAGGCTCAGTAAACATGCAGACAGAGCTTGGTGGAGCTCACAGAAGCATCTGGTGCTGTCATTAACTCTTGGCTGCAGCCCGAAGGGGACTCAGCCCGAGCACCATTAGGCTAAAGGGAACCTTGTGCTCTGGAGCCCCTGGGACATTTCCAGGTCTGACCCTGCCATTCCAGTGCTGCAAACACCCCAGCTGTGCCAGTGCCCCAGATCCTGCCCCACTGCAGCCCTCCTGAGCCATGGGCTCCTCCCCCAGCTGTGCCAGTGCCCCAGATCCTGCCCCACTGCAGCCCTCCTGAGTGGGCTCCTCCCCCAGTTGTGCCAGTGCCCCAGATCCTGCCCCACTGAAGCACCCTGCTATCCCTGCCCCAGGCTCCCCTCACACAGCTGTGCCAGTGTTCCAGAGACCTGTTCCAGGCCCAGATGTCTGCTAGAATGGGAGGGGTTGTGAGTGCTTTGGAGGGGAGGGTCAAAATGATCTGGACAAACTGGAGAAATGGTAAAACTTAAAAAATAGTCTGGTAGCACTTTAGAGACTAACAAAACATGTCGATGGGATCAGGAGGTTTTGTGGGCACTGCCCACTTCTTCAGATGACTTGAGGTAACCAGGATGAAGTTGAATAAGGACAAATGCAAAGTGCTCCACTGAGGAAGGACCAATCAGTCACACACACAGAATGGGAAGCGACTGTCTAGGAAGGAGACCTAGGGGTCAGAATGGACCACAAATTAAAAATGAGTCAATAGTGTGACAGTTGCAAAAATAGCAAACATCCTTCTGGGCGGTGTTAACAGGAGTGTTGAGAGCAAAACGCGAGGAGCCGTTCTTCCGCTCTGCTCTGCGCTGGTTAGGCCTCAGTTGGAGTCTTGTGTCCAGTTCTGAGCGCCACATTTCAAGAAAGATGGAGAAATTGAAGAAAGTCCAGAGAAGAACAACAAGAATGATTGAAGAGCACGAACTATGAGGGAAGACTGAAAGCATTGGGCTTGTTTTGTTCAGAAAAGAGAAGACTGAGAGGGGACGTGATAGCAGTTTTCAGGTATCTAAAAAGGTGTTACAAGAAGGGAGAAAAATTGTTCTCCTTGGGCCAATAAGCAATGGGCTTAAACTGCAGCAAGGGAGGTTTAGGTTGGACATTAGGAAAAACGTCCTACCTGTCTGGGTGGTGAAACACTGGAATAAGTTGCCTGGGGGGGTTGTGGAGTCTCCATCCCTGGGGATATTTAAGAGCTGGTTGGACAGACGCCTGCCAGGGATGGTCTAGACAGTGGCTGGTCCTGCCGTGAGGGCAGGGGACTGGACTCGACCTCTCACGGTCCCTGCCAATTCTAGGATTCTAAGCAGACAAACCCTCCGCCCAGGGGTTGGCAGAGTGTCAGTCTGGTCCCTTCCTGCCTGAGCCCAGGGTATGGCAGGGACAAGCGGGTGAAGGGCAGACTGGTATCTTTGCAGCCCATGGCTTTTCTGGGTCCTGGCAGCCTTTGGGTCTGCAGGGGCCCTTGTTCTCTGGAGCCACTCTGCACTCAGCAGGCAGAGCTACCCGGTTGGAGCTCCAGCCGGGGAGAGGGAGAGGGCTCATCTGGGAGTTCATTGCCTAGTACAAAGAGCTAGACCTCCTGGTTTGAGGCATCAGTGGAGCTGGTTCTAACCAGTACGGACTCTTCTGAAACAGGCTGCTGCCTCATCAGACCTCAGAGACTGAAGGCAGGGGCCAGAGTGTTCCAGTCTCTTTACACAGAACCCAATGCTAAGAGGACGTAGGGATAGTGGTTAGAGCAGGTAGCAAGGATTTCTGGATTCTTGTTCTTAGTCTGCATGACTGACTGACTGAGCTAGAGCAAGTCACATCCCCTCCCTGGGCCTCAGTTTATTCATCTGTAAAATGGGGGTAGTGAGAAAAGCTGTCTGAAAAAGGCAATTGTCATTTTGGGTAGAGAATCCTGATTTTGTTGTTGCTGCAAGAATAGCTTTCAAATACCAAACATTTTCAGTGAAAAAACAAACCTCTTTTGGGGGAAATATCGCTTTTTGGTTGAAATCTTCCATTATTTCACCAAATGACAAAAAACTCTTATGGAAAATGTTCAGTGTTTTGGCAAACAAACTCACCCTGCTCTAATGGAGTCCTGGCATGGGGCAGGACTCACTGGCATGGCACCTCCTGCCGGTAGCTCATCAGCAGGGTGTCTCCCCCTGTCCTCACTCCACTCTCCAATTCCAGACCCACGTCATTCCCAGGCTCTGGCATCTTCTTCAGGACACGGCCCTACTCTGGCAGTGCCCATTCCAGTGTCTCCCATCCCCCTTCCAGGGGGGATTATCAGCAGTTCTGTGGCTCTGCAGTCTGGGGTCCTCCCTACCCTAGGAACCCCCAATGCCCCTATACTTCCCTTGCCTCAGTGACCCATGGCCAGTCCTCTCCTAGCACCTGCCTCAGGGACAAACTGCAGCTGACATGGCCACTCAGCATTGGCAAGGAACTAGAACATCAGAGCAGCCAGACGGGGTCAGACCAGAGGTCCATCTCGCCCACAGTCCTGTCTGCCAGCAGCAGCCAGCGCTAGGTGCCCCCCAGGGAGTGAACACAACAGGGAATCCTCACGTGGTCCCTCCCCTGTCACCCACCTCCAGAGAAACAGAGGCCAGCGACCTGCTGCCTCTCCCTGTCAGTCTCCTGCAGCCTTGGTATGCTCAGTTTCCTGCAGCCTGGGAGCCAGGTCAGGCCAGAGTTCCCCAACCCTTGCTCAAGGAGTCTCCAGCTTCCCTGGCAGCCAGGTCCCTCCCGCTCCTCAGCTACAACAGGAGTGATTCTGCTTTGCTTTGCTTTCCTCCTGGAGCCCTTATTTACACAGCCCCAGTTGGGCCCTAATGGGCAGTATCTGCCTCAGCTGTGGGCTTTGCGCTCTCAGTCCTCTCCCAGGGCTGTGCTTTACCCTTAAAGGGCCAGTGCTGAGCAGACTCCCCATCACAGTCCCTCAGAGGTTGCATCTACACTGGCAAGATTTTGTGCAAAAGCAGCCGCTTTTGTGCAAAAACTTGCCACCTGTCTACACTGGCGGGGAGTTCTTGTGCAAGAACTATGATGCTTCCGCTTAGGGATAAGCCCTCTTGTGCAACTGTTCTTGTGCAAGAGGCCAGTGTAGACAGGCAACATCAATTTCTTGCACAAGAAAGCCTGATGTTTAAAATGGCCATCGGAGCTTTCTTGCGCAAGAGAGTGTCTACACTGGCAAGGATGCTCTTGCGCAAAAGCTCGTCTCTTGCGCAAAGGCACATGCCAGTGCAGACGCTCTCTTGCGCAAATATTTAACACAAAAACTCTTGCGTTAAAAGTATTTGCGCAAAATCTTGCCAGTGTAGACATAGCCAGAGGGTTTAGTGTTTGCAAAGGGCTTTGAGGTCTTTGGCTGAGCTTAATGGGCAGAAATCCTGCTTGTGCTGAAATCTGTGACAAAACTCACGTTGGCTTCAGGATTTCACCCACTAGCTGTGAGTTATCGGCAGTTAATTTATTATCCACATGGCTCTCCTCCAGCCAAGCTAGAACTGGCTTTAATCTGTACAAACCAAGATTACAAATGGTTTAACCTTTCTGTTGCAATTGTACATGTGCCAAAACTCATGGGCTGTGTCTAGACTGGCCAGTTTTTCCGGAAAATCAGACGCTTTTCCGGAAAAACTTGCCAGCTGTCTACACTGGCCACTTGAATTTCCGCAGAAGCACTGACTTCCTACTGTAAGAAATCAGCTTCTTGCGGAAATACTATTCTGCTCCCGTTCAGGCAAAAGTCCCTTTTGCGCAAAGCTTTTGTGCGAAAGGGCCAGTGTCGACAGCTCAGATTTATTTTGCGCAAAAAAGCCCCGATCGCGAAAATGGCCATCGGGGCTTTTTTGCGGAAAAGCGCGTCTAGATTGGCATGGACGCTTTTCCGCAAAAAGTGCTTTTGGGGAAAAGTGTCCTGCCAAACTAGACACTCTGTTCCGAAAATGCTTTTAACAGAAAACGTTTCCATTAAAAGCATTTCTGGAAAATCCTGCCAGTCTAGATGCAGCCCTATAGCTCAAGCAGGCAAATGGCGTAGAGAGAGGGGACTGGTAGGCAGGCAAACAGAGTATGAACAATACCCAGCCTTTAGCAAGTGTTTTCCACTAGACTAGGGATTATCAGGGGGCAGTGCTTGCGCTTGTTACACAGGAGGTCACACTAGAGGTCCCTTAGACTCAGTGAACATCCATAGAGCCCAAAGTGCAGGGTTAATGCCATGACCTCTGTTTCATAGACTAGGGAAACTGAGGCACAGAGCAGGAGTGTCCTTGGAAGCAGCAAGCAGGCCTCTATGGGTATTTGGGGTTACCTGTATGCTAGGGCTGATGCTGGATCCACAGCCCATGTTTGCACATGCTCCTTCCATCCGCAGCTCCTGTTTGCACCTGTCCTCGAGCCCAGCAGGAGATGCCTCCAGCTTCCTAGCAGGACTCACTCTCTGTGAACACAGCTGAGCCCTGAAGGGCCTTCTCCCAGCAGGGATTCTGGAGGACCGGCCAGTGACAGCGCTTCTGAGCAAGGAGGAACATGAAGCAGCGTAGCAGCTGGGGACGCAATGACAGACCAGCAGCGTGGAGGTTAAATGCTGGCAGCCCTGCTAGGAAGATTCCTGGCAGTGATAGGAATTCCTGATTCATTCTGTGTTTGGCAATTGCAGATTTTATGGCCTCTCTGATATAATCGGTTTGATTTGCTTGTTTTCTGCAGCCACCGCAGAGCCAGTGGACGAGAATGCGATGCCTGGGGCTTTAGACACCCGGGCCGCTCTTGCTACTCTCAGATGGCTTCTGAAATAAGGGTCTGGCAGAGGCCACATGCAGCATCATGCATAAGTCCTGGCCTTGTCAGCTGGCTACCCACTAGACCGTCATTTGAGGGAACTGGGTTCAGATGCCAGCTCTGTCCAGAGGCACCATTGGGGGGTGCTGATTTGGGGTGTCCCAGGGGCCAAGTCTGTGATGGGGTCGATCCCATTGCATAGAGTTATGGAAAGGGAGCGTGAATCTTCTTTTGCTCACATCAGCCCCCCCAGCCAGGTGCCCTGGTGCTGAGTGGTGGCCTCGCAGCCACGAAAGCTCTGTGGCCTGGCCAACTCAGCAGCTCCACGTGAGTCTGGAGCACCCGATCTTGCATACAACACCTGTGCCATGGAGCTGCCCACAGGGAGGGGGAAGCCAGGGACTGCTGGGGGTGGGGCTCTCTGCAGATCCTAATGGGATGTGGCTCTAGGTGGTTTGAACCCCAGGCAGAGATAGGGGGACCTGTTGCAGTCTGACCCTTGAATGACGTCTTTGGCCAAGTGGAGAAAGGGAGATGGCCCCTCTTCATTGTGCCCCCTGGCTCTGCCACAGACTCACTGGATGACCTTGGGCAAGTCACTTGATTTCTCTGGGCTGAATCTCTGTCTCTGCACAGGAGCAGAAGGGAAGCAGCTTGTGCTCGTCTTCCGGGGCAGCAAGGGGCAGATTTCTTTCCTGGCTGTAGTTGTCTGGCCGCACATGGCCTCTCGGGGCCTCCCAGCACCTGGAAGAATACCTAGTGTTTGTAGTGCTTTGCCCACATCCACTGAATGCTTCTTGCGAGGGGACTTCTTGTAGACCATCTCTGGAGCAAAGGACCCCGCTGTGTCCCCTTTGGCTAACATACCCAGCAAGAGAGGCTGCAGCGAACGGGGCCTGCTCTCTGCCTCAATTTCCCCTTTCTATGAGGGGGGATGCCGACCTCCCCAGCACATGTCGGTGAGGCTCAGATATGGTGAGGAGGCAAGTAGAGGGTGAGGAATCCAGAGGGCTGGGTTTCTCTGATGGCAAGAAGCTTTTCATAGCAATCTTTCTCCAGCAGGCTGCAGAGAGCTGAGCTAACGGTGGACTTGTCCTAGGAGAACATCTGCCCCCGGCTGGAGGAAGTGCGCACCGTGGACTCCGTTTGTTTATTGTGGCTAAGAGTTCAGTTCCTTCGGTCTGTGGGTCAGACAGCTTTGAACAGCCGGCCCCAGGCTGTGCACTGAGATGGGGGCTCCCTGTTAGAGGGGAAAAAGACCTCACAGTGCTTCTGCCTTTCACATCCTCCTCACTGCTCCGCTGCTGTTGCAGCTTCCTCTCCTCCCTTGCCATTTCCCATGACCCCCGATGAATGTGGGCACAGGCTCGCCTTTCCAAATGGCCCGCGGGGACCGGAGAGTTCTTGGGAACAGGGCTGGGTTAGCTGTCCGGGAGCTCTGGGCTCATTTGCATTAGCTGGGGCTGGCACAAGATTCAGATTGTGGTCGGGAATGAAATCAGAGTCCTAGCAACCTGCTTTACCCAGCACTTCCAACCTGCATAATATTTGGGCTGGTCTTAAAGTCCCTGCTCCTGGAGTCAGGGGATGGATGGAGAAAGATGGCTTTCATGGTGAGTTGCTGAGGAAGGTTCGAATGTGATTCAGGTGGAGCTGATCAGGAATTCTTCAACTGTTCAAAAATGCCGATTGGTTGATTCTAAAGCTGCTCATGACCCAGCAAATTCTCCAGCTCAAAATCATGTTGATGGGGGAGAGAGAATGAGAAATAGTTGAAATGCAAGTTTGACACTCTTGTAAGTCAAATTTCTGTTTTGAACAAGATGTGGGGGAGGGGGGGATCTGAAAACATCTTGATTGTCCTAATACACAAAACAACTTTTTTGCTTTGAATATTTTCAAGGTTTTTTTTTTTTAAACTTTCTGTTCTGATTTGCAGAGAAAAAAATTCAAACTCTCAATGGTCGTGGGCCAGGAAACCCATTTCCCACAGAGCACCAGAGTGGAGTGCACCCTAACAGCTCACCCATCCGAAAGGAAACTTCCCCCGCTTACCATTCTCTGCAAAGCCTGGTGACTTTCAAGCCGATCTCATAGGCTGGCAGAGTAGCATCTCCTTTCTGCTTCTGTGCTGGTAGGATGGGGGGGATCAGCTCACTGGCTGTCTACGGCCCGGGGATTACATCGTAGGGTTTCCAACTGCCCGGGGCTGGCTCAGTAGAGGCCATGGATGTATGTAAGGTTCCTGGGTTTTCTCAGGGCATGGGCATTATGGCGAGATCTTCTCCTGCTAGTGGCTAGATACTGGCCCAGTCTGGTGAAGTGCCCGGCTCTCTCCCTCCCCTGCACTCACAGGAGGTAAGCGGGATCAGGGCCCTGCAGGATCAGGCCTGTTGAGTGGGGATTTTGTCAGAGCTGTGTCCAAGGGGAGTGGGGAAGGACTCCAGGAACCAGGTGTGGGAAGGGAGGTGCCAGGCCGGCAGCGGATGCCCATGGAGCACACCGCACAGGGACAGTCGCTGGCCCCTTGTGCCAGGGCTGCGCTATTCACACATCACTGTGTCTGTTACATTAATAGCCCTAGGCACCCCGATCGCCTCAGCCGTGGATCAGCCTTGGGGCCACTACTGCAAATGGCGCACCGCCCTCCTCCAGGTGCTGGGCTGCCCTGGGACATCACCCCCCATTCCAGTCCTGCCTGGCAAGAGACATCCGATTAGAAACAGCTGTGGCTTCGGGCATGTGGGGAAGTGGCTGGAAAGTGTCCAGCTGGGCCTAACCGCTGGTATGTCCTGCAGGGTCCTGCAGACTCTCTGTCAGCAAAGCCCGTATCCGTCCCCACGTCAGCGAGGTGAAGCAGCCGGCTGACCGCAGAGCAGTGGTTACCCGGACCTGCCAGCTAATTGCAGGGTCCCCAGCCAGCCTAACGACTCCTCATGGCTTCGCAGCTGTGACTGAGGCTCGTGCTGCCATTTAACCCTTGCATAGCCAGGCACCATCTGTAAGCGTTTGAGCCAGTGAACTGGACGCGGTGGGCATAGAGCACCTGCCTCTCTGGGTGCGGCAGTTCCCTGCAATCTGCCCCTAAACCTGCAGTGTTCTTTGTGCTAATATCCATCCCTTCCTGTTTTCCCAGTGCTGCCAACAGGACCCCCAGATGCCCTTCCCCACCAGGGTCCCGGCTCCACCCCAAAAGTGGAGAGCTGGCTCTAAGGTTGCTGCAGGGTGCTGAGCTGGGGGCTCAGGGGGTTAAGATGCACCCTCACACCCATTATTCCCCTGTCGAGTTCACAGAGAAAGTGAATAAAGAAAAGTTGTGCCCATAACATAAGAACTAGGAGCCACCAAAGGGTAAGTCTACACTTGCCCCCTAGTTCGAACTAGGGAGGCAAATGAAGCGTACCGAAGTTGCTAACGAAGCGCAGGATTTAAATATCCCGCTCTTGATTAGCATATTCGCAGCTGGTTGCCATTTTAAAATGCCAGTAGCCCAAATTAACTCACCACAATGAATTAACTCCTCGTTGCACGAGGAAAGGGTTTTGGATCAGTCTACCGCGTCTACACGCATCAAGTTAATTCGGGTTACCAGCATTTTTAACTGGCGACCGGCCGCCAATATGCTAATCAAGCACAGGATATTTAAATCCCACACTTCATTAGCAACTTCAGTATGCTTCATTTGCCTCCCTAGTTCAAACTAGGGGGCAAGTGTAAACATACCCAAATGAAATTAATAGGTAGCAAGTTTAAAACAAACAGCGGGAAGTTTTTCTTCATGCCGTGCACAGTCAACCTGTGAAACTCCTTGCCAGAGGATGTTGTGAAGACCAGGACTTTAACAGGGTTCAAGAAAGAGCTACATAGATTCATGGAGATTAGGTTCATCAATGGCTGTTAGCCAGGATGGGCAGGGATCATGTCCCTAGCCTCTGTTTGTCAGAGGCAGGAAATGCGGAGGGATCACATGAGGATTCCCTGTTCTGTTCTCTCCCTCTGGGGCACCTGGCAGTGACCACTGTCGGCAGACAGGATGCTGGGCTAGATGGACCTTTGGCCATTCTTATGTTCTGAGGGATGGGAGGAGGGAGCTCTGTTGGCAGGACCCCCCAAAATTAAGAGTGCTCTGCGCCATGGGTTCTCTGCCGCATGGCAGTGCCCTGACCCTGGAAGAAGTCCGGCTGTGTCCAGCCGTGCAGAGAGACTCCAGAGCAGGGAGGAGAATGCATCACTGCTCAGGTATGCACTGCTGTGGAGGGGTCTCTGCAGTGACTATGAATCCCCAATGTGGCTCTGACATTTGCTGGGACTGCAGAGTCCCTGTGCCTGTCCCACAATCCCAGCCGCACATGTGGTCCCCCACAAATCCCCAATCCAGCTCTGTGTTCTCTTTGCTTCCCTGGGGATTGACCAGTGGCCTTTCTTGTTCCACGTGCAGTTCCTGAAGCTGATGCTTGGAGCCAGCCACTGTGCATTATGGGCTGTTGGTTTAGGCCAGGTCCAAGGACACCCCAGCTAGCTTGTTAGCCAGGGAAACTTTGGCTTGTCCTGCTTGAAATGTAAAGAGACAGTGTGTGTTTTACAAAGCAACCCCTCCCAAACCTCTCCTTCCCTCACCTCCTCCGGAGCCTGCCTGCAAACTGCTCTCAGGATAATTTTAGGGGCATATATAGTCTGAGTTTCTCTCCTGAAATCCTGAGGTGGTGATGTGTAAAAGGGAAGTCAAATCCCCCGGAGCCATTGATTCCCCTATGAGGGGCACGTACAATATACATACATTGCTAATGCTTAGATATATTTGCTATTTGTATAGGAGTAAGACATGACAAAGGTCAAGGCCTGTCACAGGTAATAACTTATAATAAGGAGACGAGGGGAGGTGAAACCAGTCTTCTGTTAAGTGGAGATATGGATAGATTCCACATCCTTTAAACTTGTGACCGGCTCAAGCAGGAAAGGAAAAGGGAAGTATGGCTTGCCCATTGTTCAGCAAGAGTGAATGAATGTAATACAGCTGTAACCGCAAAGTCAGCAAGTAGGCACTGTATTTAACCTCGTTTGGAAAATTAACCTGACCTATAGGAATGCTAAACGTCAAAAATGAAGTAACCTATCATGTTAAGGCACCTAAACCAGGAAGGATGTTAACCCTATAAAAACCCCTGCATATGAGATGTTGGGGGTCGGCTCTGATTTGAACATTGAGTTCCTTAGCCGTACCGTGGTTGCAACCAATAAACTTGAGTTGGACCCAGCCTGAAAGTGTGACTCTCTTCTTGGGGTAAATCAGACTAGCCTCCAAGGGGACGAAACCTTGCAATTTATGCAACAGTGGCAAATTAGCCTCTCTCTTGTCTGATCTTGGTGCAGACTGATCTGCGATTAGCAGCACCTTTGTACCATCTTCCCAGTCCCTCACACTTGCCCTCTCTCCCCCTACAAGCAGTGCTGCTGCCCCTTTGCAAACACTCAGCCCCCACAACTAGGCCAGAATTTCAGCCGCACTGGGCCCATGCTGGACGCTACGCTCTTGTGCAAACTTCCCCAGCATGGGGAAGGGGGCTCTTTTGAAACTCTGGCCCTTATCTGGCCCCCTGGCACTGAGAAATCTGGTCTCTAGTCTGCTGCAAAGATCCTGTCCCAGGGAGCCCCACTGCAAACCCTTCCCTCTCCACACTCAGCCTCTGCAGGCCCCGAGACATGGCTGAAGGGAGGGACCTGCCCACCTCTGGGTTCTGACAGCATCTTTACCAGCTGGGCTGGAGTTGTTTAAAAAAAGCACCTGAGTCCTTTAGGAGCCCAAGTGCTAGTGAAAACCAAAGGGACTGAGGCTATATCTGAGCTGCAAAACAAGACCCAGGGTGGCAAGTTTGTGGCTGGCTCAGCTCACTCAGGCTCCCTGGCCTTGCACCCCAGCAGTGCAGACATTTGGGCTTAGGTGGGTGTCTAGTGTCCAGGCCTGCCAAGCGGGGAGACAAAGGAGACAGCAGCCCCAGGGCCCAGTGATTCAAAAGGGCCTGGAGCCTCTGTCCCTTTAAATACTCACCAGAGCCTGGCACAGGCTGGCGGAGGGAACGGCACAGCGCTCCTTCTGGGAGCATGAAGCTGGCACCCCCCATGTTTCCCAAGGGCCTGGCCATTCTGTCGGTCCCCGCTGGTGTCTGTGGCCCACTCTCTCGCTGGGTTTGAGCCCCAGTGCCAGCTGTTCTGAGCAGGTCTAGTTTTGCAGCTTGGGCTCCTTGATCCTGTAGGTGCTACTGGTGGGGCCAGACCTGGGGCAATGTAAGTTGGTGCAGGTCTGTTA